>NC_044007.1:46321741-46671116 GCF_900496995.4 Aquila chrysaetos chrysaetos
CAGAACTCCTCAGTTCCCACACACTTTGCCGCCTTCCATAGCACTCAGCTGTGATTCATTGTGTGAGCAGGTCAAACACATCCCTTGCATTTCTGAGGTCACAGCATTACAGCCGGCCACTGCAGCCTTCCTGGCAGCATGTCCCATCAAGGCTTTTTGTAAGCACTTCGTGCAGCGCAGCCAAACGGCAAAGCAAAGTGCACGAAAATGAGTATTGCTCGTCTGCAGCTGAAGGAGATATATAGATGGGAAGGTCTTCCAGGGCAGGAATTACACGTGTGTACTGATGTCAGAGCCTGTGAGAGCTTGCCTCCTGTCCCTCTGTATTAGTTCAATACAATAGGACAAATTTTATAATACAACAGGACCAACAGTGCATGTAACGGTTGTTGTGATGCCCTGGAGTCAAACTGTGGTTTTTTTCTATATATTCTTTATTTATACTTTAGTGTGTATATATACACACATGTGTGTATATGCACACAAATGCATATATACATATATGCATGTGTATTCATCCACTGTTTATATATTTTATAAACTTACGCATAGTTTGTATATAAGAAACACCAGGCAAATTATATTGCAAGAGAATTATATATGCTTTGCTCATGGAAAACCTAAACTTGTTCATTTCTTGGATATTCCCTCTGATATATTCAGCCTCCATCTGTTCCACAGAATAAGTCTTCCCTTGCATTTCTGTGAAGTGATTGAGATCTATCCTTCAGCAGTCAGCAGGATTATTTCATTATCTTGATTTCATAGAAGAGTGGAGGACACATCCATGTCTCCCTTGTACTGGAGAGCCCAGAACTGGACACAGTACTCCAGATGTGGCCCCACCAGTGCTGAACAGAAGGGAAGGATCAACTCCCTTGACCTGCTGGTGTATTGGGTTTGCGTGGCACGATTTTGGTAGTGGGGGGGTGACAGGGGTGGCTTCTGGGAGAAGCTGCTAGAAGCTTCCCCTGTGTCTGACAGAACCAATGCCAGCTGGCTCCAAGACAGACCCACCGATGGCCAAGGCCGAGCCCATCAGTGATGGTGGTAGCACCTCTGAGATAACAGATTTAAAAAGGGGGGAAAAAAGCTGCTGCAGCACAGCAACTGCAGCCAGAGAGAGGAGTGAGAACATGTGAGAGAAACAACCCTGCAGACACCCAGGTCAGTGAAGAAGGAGGGGCAGGAGGTGTTCCAGGCACTAGAGCCGAGATTCCCCTGCAGCTCATGGGGAAGACCATGGTGAGATCGTAGGCTGTCCCTCCCCCTGCAGCCCAGGGAGGTCCACGGTGGAGCAGATATCCACCTGCAGCCCATGGAGGACCCTACGTTGGAGCAGGGGGATGCCCGAAGAAGGCTGTGACCCTGTGGGAAGCCCAAACTGGAGCAGGCTCCTGGCAGGACCTGCAGACCCGTGGAGAAAGGAGCCCACACTGGAGCAGGTTTTCTGGCAGGACTTGTGACCACACGGGGGACCCACGCTGGAGCAGTCTGTGCCTGAAGGACCGCACCCTGTGGAAGGGACCCACGTTGGAGCAGTTCGTGAAGGACTGCAGCCCATGGGAAGGACCCAAGTTGGAGAAGTTCATGGAGAACTGTCTCCCATGAGAAGGACCCCACACTGGAGCAGGGAACGAGTAAGGAGTCCTCCCCCTGAGGAGGAAGGAGCAGCAGAGACAACATGTGATGAACTGACCCCAACCCCCATTCCGCATCCCCATGCTGCTGGCAGGGAGGAGGTAGAGAAAATCAGGAGTGGAGTTGGGCCCGGGAAGAAGGGAGGGGTGGGCGGAAGAGCGTTGTAAGATTTGGGTTTATTTCTCATTACCCTACTCTGGTTTGATTGGCAATAAATTGAGTTAATTTTCCCCAAGTTGAGTCTGTTCTGCCCGTGAGGGTAACTGGTGAGTGATCTCTCCCTGTCCTTATCTCAACCCACGAGCCTTTTGTTATATTTTCTCTCCCCTGTTCAGTTGGGGAGAGAGACTGATAGAGCAGCTGCATGGTGCTTAGTTGCTGGTTGGGGTTAAACCACAACAGCTGGCAACAGTCCTCCTAATGCAGCCCAGTAGGCTGTTGGCTGAATGGCACCACAGTCATCTAGTCTATCAAGCACTACTTCCTTCCAGTCTTTTGTCTCCCAGTTTGCTGAGGGTGCACTCTGTCCCATCATCCAGTCATTAGCAAAGATATCCAACAGTGTTTGGCCCCAGTATTGGCCCCGAGGGTACACCCATGGTGACCAACCTGCAGCTAGACTTTGTGCCACTGATCATAATGCTTTGAGCCCAGCAGTTCTGCCAGTTAAATCCATCTCACTGTCCACTAATCTAACCCATACACCATCAGTTTGTCTATGAGGATGTCATGGGAGACAGCAATGAAAGCCTTTCTAAAGTCAGGATAAACAACATCCACCGCTCCAGTCATCTCATTGTAGAAGGTTGTTACCCACTGTAAATCCCTGCTGACTACACCCAATCACCTTCTTGTCCTTCATACGGTTAGAAATGGTTTCCAGGATTATTGGTTCTATCACCTTCCCAGGGTCAAGATGAGGTTGACTAGCCTGTAGTTCCCTGGATCCTTCTTCTTGTCCTTCTTGAAAATAGGAGTGACACTGGCTTCCTCCAGTCCTCAGGAACCTCTCCTCAATTGCCTTGAACTTTCAAAGATAATTGAGAGTGGCCTCACAATGACATCAGCCAGCTCCCTCAGAGAAGGCATTGAGTACCTTGGCCTTTTCCAAGTCCTTTGTCACCAGGTCCCCTACCCAAGTTCAACAACAAGCCCATGTTTTTCCTAGTCTTCCTTTTGCTGCTGATATACCTGTAGACACCTCCTTCCTTTCTTGTTGCCTCATCAGATTCAACTCCAGGTTCACTTTGGCTTTCCTAACCCCATCCCTGCACACTCAGACAGTGTCTCTGTATTCCTCCTGGGTCATCTGTCCTTGCTTCCACCTCTTGTATGCTTCCTTTTTATGTTTGAGTTTTGTGAGGAGCTTCCTGCCACCTTTCGCTTGATTTTCTGTTCATTGGAATGGACTGTTCTTCACCATGGGGGAGACAAACCTGAAAACCAACCAGCCCTCTTGGACTTCTATTCTCTCCAGGATGGTCTCCTTTGGAATTCTTCCAAGAAGATCTCTGAACAGACCAAAGTGCTCTCCTGAAGTCCAGAATTGTGACCCTGCTTTTTGCTTTTTCCCTCTCATCTCAGGATCCTGCACACCACCATCTCATGGTCACTGCTGCCCCCAACCTTTACATCCCTGACCAGTCTTTCCTTGTCTATAAGTATGAGGTCCAGCAGAGCAGGTCCCCTCATTGGCTTCTCGATCATCTATCAGGAAGTTGTTATCAACACACTCCAGAAACCTCATGGATTGCTTGTGCCCTGCTATGTTGTCCTTCCAGCAGATACTGGGCTGGTTGGCTAAAGACCCCCATGAGGATCTGGGCCAGTGACCATGAGACTTCTTCCAATTGTCTGAAGACAGCTTTGCCTAATTCTTCATGAGCTGGTGCTCTATAGCAGACACCCACAACAACATCACACATGTTGCTGTGCCCTCTAACCCTGATCCACAAGCTCTCAGCTGACTCTCCTCTGTCCCAAGGCAGAGCTTCATCCATTCCCCCTGCATTCTCACAAAAAAGAGCAACTGCCCCTCCTAACCATCCCAGTCTGTCCTTCCTAAAGAGCCTGTACCCAGCCAATGCAGCACTCCAGCAGTATCAGCTATCCCACCGTACCTGTGCAGACAAGGAGCTCATCTGCCACGCTCCAGCCTGAGAGAGAGGCCGCAGGCACTGCCCGCAGCCCCAAACCTGCAGAGCTGCACCCTCCCTCAGGAGCTAGCTCTGGGTTGTGGCCTCTACCGAGTCAGGGTAATTTCTCCCCTGGGTGCTGGGGACCATCTCCGGCAGCTCCTTGCCACCATTGCTGAGCACAAAAGCACTGTCAGCCCAGACCCTGGCCCCCTTCTGCACAAATTGCTGCATCTGCTGGCTGCACGCCACGCTTGATGGTTATACAGGCTCCCCCCAGCACCGGCTGACAGGATGCCTGGCCCTCCCTGGTCAGGATTCAGCTGGTACAAAAGCTCAAAGCCTCTTTCTCACAAGAAGCTCTTCAGTATTCATACTATCTACCACAGATATCACAAACCAGGTGAAAATTTTACCACCTGCTTCTCTCTACAGGTGAGAAAAACAAGCAGTCAGGGTCAGCGATGCCATAACATTTTGTGCTGGTTTTGGCTGGGATAGAGTTAATTTTCTTCACAGTAGCCACTATGGGGCTATGTTTTGGATTTGTGCTGGAAACAGTGTTGATAACACAGGGATGTTTTCCTTCCTGCTGAGCAGTGCTGACACAGGGTCAAGGCCTTTTCTGCTTCTCACCCCACCCCACCAGCGAGGAGGCTGGGGGGGCACAAGGGGTTGGGAGGGGACGCAGCTGGGACAGCTGACCCCAACTGACTGAAGGCGTATTCCAGACCATAGGACGTCATGCTCAGCATATAAAGCTGGGGGAAGAAGAAGGAAGGGGGGGCATTCGGAGTGATGGCGTTTGTCTTCCCAAGTCACCGTTAGGCGTGACGGAGCCCTGCTTTCCTGGAGATGGCTGAACACCTGCCTGCCCATGGGAAGTGGTGAATGAATTCCATGCTTTGCTTTGCTTGTGTGCGCAGCTTTTGCTTTACTATTAAACTGTCTTTATCTCAACCCACGAGCTTTGTCGCTTTGACCCTTCCAATTCTCTCCCCCATCTCACTGAGGGGGGAGTGAGTGAGCGGCTGTGTGGGGCTTAGTTGCTGGCTGGGGTTAAACTGTGACAATCTTTTTTGGCACCCGATGTGGGGCTCAAAGGGCTTGAGATAATGACAGATTTTATTGGAAAGTGTTAGATCAAATTTATAGCTGTTATGGCTTTTTAGCTATTAAATGGCAGGCTCCAGTGCTTGCCATGGGGCTTGCTTGTCTTACTGTATATTAGAGTCTGGTGCTCATAAGTGGCTGCTTTTTGCTTTCACCGCTTGCTGTACTGCTGCACCACTTATTGTCTTACTCTGCCGTGCCTGGGAACATTTTGATAACAGCAATGGCGATGCGCCTGGGCTGGCAGACGGCCAGGGCATTGCTGCCGTTTCTGTGCTGCTGTACTGGACAGGCTGGAACTCCAGTGTGAACTCGAGTGGAAGGGACTGTGACCTGTGGATGAGTCCATGTGGGAGCAGGTACATCTCGAAGCATCTGTGGCCATGGTTATGTCTGTGCTAGCAGGTGTGCCTCAGAAGGGATTGTGGCCCATGGATAAGTCCATGCTAGAGAATGTACACCTCGAAGCATCTGTGGCTGTGGATAAGTCCATGCTGCGGTAGGTACCCCGTGAAGCATCAGTGGCTGTGCATGAGGTCATGCTGGAGCACCTCAAAGCATGTGGCCATGGATAAGCCCACAACACATTTACATTGATTTTAACCATTCAGTGATTTTTACCACCACCATTCCAATTATTACAGGGGTGATGATACCCATCAAGGACAAATTAATCATTCCACAATAATCTATTACAGCATTAGCAAAAGACAGCTGCCCCAGACATAGAAAGAAATAACATATCTGATACCAGGTCCACATTCACTAAGTACCTTAAGAGAAACCTAATCCCTTCTCTTGGGCATCAACAATACCTAAAGCAGCACATGCCCCTTATGTACAAGGAGGAAGAGGAAGGCCACAATATTTTAAAGACTGCCTTCATTAATCTTATGACAAGAACTCCATCAGATATTATACTGTACTACAGGCTAAGTTGTAGCACAGGACACCAAAGCATGCCTACATAAAACACCGCAGGCTCATGTCCACGCCCACCTAGACAGGCAGCACCTGTAGTCAGTTAAAACTTTACAATGTGGGTTTTCTAACAAACAAACACAGAAGAGGTCACTCTGACTTTCTCTTGCTCACCTGCAGGTAATTTTCCACCAGGTCCCATTTCAATTTGATGAGAGAGTCAATTATCTGATGAATCAAAAATGCGAGCATCCCAACTGCTGTTCCGATTAGCCCCATCAGCAGCCAGCGATCCCACTCTTTTCTAGAAATAGGAAAACACAGTTACATCTCAGCCTATAGCACAAGACTAATTACCACGCTTCCTCTCACAAACATGCATTTTTAGAGCATTTTGATTATTAACCATGACTGCACGAATAAGAGGGTGGTTTTGCCACTATCTCTTTAAAAAGTGTACATTCAACAAAACTCTACCTTCAGGTGAAAGCCATTTCCATTTGGGTAAGGAACATGGTTGGATTTTTTAGTTTTGCTTTTGGTTTTTTAATACATAAGTAGCAGTGCAATATGCTTTCAGATGCTGATTGTTTGATGCCATCTCAAAATCCAGTTACATGACTCAGTAACAAACATTCAGTAGAGCACTCAGAACTCATTTCAAAGTAATTCCTGTTTTCTTCTGCTGCAACTAATGCACTGAGCACCTATCATACAAATGTGCAAACCTTTACCTCTAATTTCTGTCTTTCCTAAACTTATACTTACAATAATAATTGTACACCAATAATAATTTCTGATTTATTTCTAGTATCACCTCGGACTAGAGCACCCCTACGGAGATTCAAACACTACGTTTCCTGCAGATTACACTAAGAGGCAGTGAATTTCAAGAAAAGTCTCAGTAAGAGAACATTCCCCCACACCTATGCAAAGTCTCTTCCTTTTAAGCTGTATACATTGAGTAGTTAATTTTTTTGCATATTTAATAATTTGTCAAGAGCAAAGGCATAAGCACTTTCAAAAAATGCTTTTAATCAAAGTTGCTTGCCGCTTAGCCCCCCTCTACATGCTAATAAAATATTTTCCTATATACAGAAACAATAAATAATGTTTTCTTTATTCCTTCTGCTATCAGGCATGTCCCTGGATTGTCTAAATTACCCATAGCTTAGAGGCAATTTAACAGTATTTAAGGTAAGTTTACCTGTATGTTTTCTCTTGTAGCCACTTTTTATAAACTTCACTGTGCGAAGGCAAATAATCCAAACTCTCATGGGCTATCAGGTGTTCTCTCTCCTCCTCCTTGCAGTGATAATATGCTAAGCTGCTTCTGATGATGCTACATTGCCTCCTAAAATCCTGAGAATTAATCAAATCAGGCCCATGATCTTCTGCCATTAACATCTCCTCTTCACCATTTTCCATGTGTGTCCTATGGGAAAAAAGTGATGACATTACAGCCGCCTCCAAGAATCTTTGGGATGTTTATAAGAACGATGTGAGCCCAAGAGCAGTCTTCTTGAGACTGAAAGAGAGGAGTGGAAAACCATGCGAGGACGGATGGCACAGAGTTTGGCTAGTTTGTGTTTGGCCTTGGTTTGCTGTGGGTATGCATAGAACCCGCACAGTCAAAGCAACGAAAACTCGTCCGAGCTGGAGCTCTCTGGTGAGGAAGTCACTCCAAGAACACGCTGACCACTGTACAAGATTATCACACCGGCTCCTTGCTGACTGTTCAGAGGACAGGGATGTTTAAACCATAGAGGCTTTGTCTGTTTAAAGATATTATCGCTTGCTGTGCTTTAGGCTGTCCAAAGATCTTGATCCACTAATCTAATCACACAATTTAATTAAATAAAACAAAATCTAGGTTGCAGTGACATTAGTTAAACCCTGAATTCTTAGTATTATATAGGCACCCTAAAAAAGCTTATTCTCTAATACAGTTTCCTTTGAATTTACATGTCAAATTTCTTTTTAGGTGGATAAAAACCATTTGCTAGACTACCAAACTCACTACAGCTTGGACACTTTACCCAAGGTAGTTTGCAAGTTGGCAGTTCAAAGTACCAGGAGACTTGATGCATGTCAAATATTTACTGTAAAGAAAAATTGGTAACATGCTGTGTGTTTGTCACCTTCAAGGCATGTTTTTGCTTACTGGAGACAGAGTAGAGAAAAATTCCTGCTGCTCTCCACTTTGTGGCACATGGACCAATTTGGAAAGGTCTCATTTCAAATAATGAAGAAACATAAATAGTTCTTGGTTATCAGTTAGTGAGTACTAAATGGCAAGAGAGCAAAAAAGATCTTTATACAAGCCACATGCAAATTATCTGAAACCAAGCCTTTTGGACCTATGGTTTTGGCAATACTGGAAGTTTCCTTGTGGCCCATTACTCGCACTTCTCAAATGTAACAAAACACATCGTCAAGGCAATACTGTCCGGGGCAGGGGGCACCTCCAGATCAGGGTATAGCAATGGCCAAAGTCCAATTTCTTATACCACGACTGTGGTTTTTTGCTAGTTCAATCAGGTATTTCATTCTACAAATTCCAAAAGTAGTATGCAAATTCCAGACCTGGCAACTCTCCATCAGAGAAAAAAGAGAAAGAGTTAAAGAGGAGAAGAAAAGTGGTCTAGGTGGAAACCAAAGACTAGAAAATAATTGTTGCTGGAATCTGTGTGAATGGCTACGAGCAACAGTAAATGCATTAAAAAAGGTAATGTTACTTGCCTTACAGATGTAAGGAAATAAATTTATCTTTGCCACCACTACACCCATAGAGAAGTTATCTGACAACAAACACATGATGTGCGATCAATTAAATCACGCCAGTCAAAGGTGAATTGAGGAATAGCCAGGTTCTGATTCTGATTTTGAACTGGTCTTACCTAAAAAGCGGTAAGTGCTTTATTAAACACAGTAGCTCAGACCTTAGTTTTGGGTTTAAGCACAAAAATGTCTTGATATTAGACTGCTAATTTGTGCTTGTACAAAAGTTGGGTTTAACTAGTCCAAGTTTAAAATGGAGCAAAGGAAAGCAGAGCTCAGATAAGAAAAGCAGGCACCTGAGCAGAGTTTAGGACCCTGCTGCTGCTTTGTTCAGGGATGCCCAGTCTGGCTACTGCAAGGTCTCCCTTTAGCCCATTTCTTTATTTCTGGAACATGGGAATTTGTATGATGTCATTTTCTAGTTGTGTTAGATCAAACTGGCATATATGAATAGATCTGGGTATTACAGAGATTGCAGCATAAACGGAGTTACAAAATCCACTGAACAATACAGAAAGGGGGGGGGGAAACCTGAAACTAAAGCTACCTTTCTAGGGGAAAGGGATGAGGCTAAGTCACACTGCTCACAGACAACACAGTTACACCTCATTCCATGTCACGACGATTTGTTATGTAAACAGGACAGCTGTTTTTCCTCAAACAGGAATACCATCACCAGCCATAAGAGCACATTGAGCGTTTGTCTTGGCTGTCCCTAGTTGCCAGAAGAGCAAAGCTGACAACTCCTCTTCCATCAGACACGAATCCAACCCAGTCTCTGCAGCAGTGGCTCAGCTGTACTGCAAATTCTCAGAGGCACCCACTCATGTACTCAAATTTTAAAAAACAATACAGAACGAGTTTTCAAACTTTAACCCATAATTATTTTTTTGCACAGACTCCTCTATAGTTAACTTAAGCCCACCAGTATGCTTACTCATCTGAAATATATTTCATGAACCTCTGAGAAGCAGTGCACAGCCAGGTTCCAAAAGCTAGAAGGCAAAAAGCAGAGATATTTCAGACTGTAGGGGGGCACAGCTGCATCCCAGAGATTCAGGCACTGAGAGAACACTACAGAGGACAGACAAGGCCTCGCAAAACACGCACACACACATTCACAGTGCATTCATTATTCTACAACAAAACTAGAAGAGGTATTCCTCCTTAACATAGAAAAACAGTCATTTTCAGAATACTTGGATGAAGAAGGCAAATGCAGATTGGGGTGGTAAAAGCATTCTGTACCAGAAATTCCTGTGCTAGAAATACATACTGCTAAATTGCCCCATCAGAATTTGACCCCAAACCTATGCATTTTGGCTGTCATTGTTAAATATGCTCCCCCATACACATTCCAATGCCAAACATGAGTTTTAATCTTTCTTCTGCGAAGTATTTTGGAGGCTGTATTATCAGTCCTGTAAAGCGTGCATAAGGATTGCCTGCTTTCTGCAATAAGTTTTCATCTCCAAACATCACACAAGGATCTCTCTGCTTATCCAAGAGCTTCCATAGCTCAGTTTTAGCCACGGACAAAGGCAAGAATAGGCAATGATGAAAGAAAACTTTCTCAGTACTGGAAGATTCCCACCCAGGAGAGCAGAGAACCCAGGCTGTGACCAGTTTCCAAGCTTTCCACTCATTTCTGGCTTTGATACCTGCTCCTGCAAGGCTTGCTACTTTACTTACACGTGTTCTTAACGTCACAGGGATCACAGCCTAACTGGGAACTGCTGCTTTGGAGACAAGGAGGGAAAGGAGGAGTCTGTATTCTGTGCTTATCACCACAGAAAGCTAGTAGCTACAGACTTGTTTGAGTAAATGCTTTAAAGATTCAAGTTATAAATCGAACTTCACTTAGTTGGGAGAGAGTTATAAAACATCAATGAAGGGAAAAAGCATGCTTTCAAGCTGCCAAGACCCTGTTTGCGAGCCACGGAGCTCCTTGTTCCACTCCCAAGCAGCTTCCATGCAGACCACGGGACTCCTCACACAAGGGCGAGGGCAGAGTAAGGAGGCTGGGCAGACACCAGCACAGCTCTCTCCTCTTTGGTAAGCATAAGCAGGCTGAGCTAGGCTGCCTCCAGTTAGGACCTGGAAAGTAGCTCCCTTGAAATTAGAAAGATCAGCAAAGGATCGGACCACTGCTACTTGGTGATCTGGATTAGAGGTGAGGTGCAGTGAACAGAAGAAATGCAGCTACCACATGATTAGCACTAGCTGGCCAGTCCAACACGAAGTGTTGAGCTACCCCATCTAACTCCCCTCCCAAATAACTGGGGAGAAGGAACAACACAATTTTATTTGACTAAATGTTCTGTAAGTGTGAGAGTATGTGCATGCATGCACATACATGCGTTCTTTATACTTTAGAAGACCAGGGTGGAATAAACCCGACCAATACTGTGAAAATGCAAAATGAGTATTCCTAAATTACAAGCCGCAACAAATAAGAACTACCCACCAAACAGCATTAGCAATTCAGCTTGTATTTCATACCAAAACATTTTGCCACTTGTCTTTAAATAGTACAGACATAAATCAGATTCCAGCTATTACACATAAAAGCACCTACAACAGAACTCTAATTCTTGCTATGGTTGTACTAAACCACTCCTACCTCGGCAAAATTACCGGTCACCCATATATCTAGATGGCTATATAACATAATTTCAGCTGTGTAGTAGCAGGCATGTAAGAATCAAGCAAATATTTAGTTGGCGCCCCAGTTTTATGTAGACAAATAACAGCGTATTTTTTGAATGGTGTCAGGAGTTGTATATACTTATATTAATTCCTTCCCTCTCCACTGCCCCCTTGTCTTCAGCTACAGGCTCGTTAGTGCAGTGTATGTGATTTGTGCATCTGTCAAGTAAAGCAGTGCACCATTTTTGTTGGCTTCTGTTTTAATACTAATTATCATACAGATATTATAGTCATAAAATCACAAAAATACAGTAAAGCATTAGAGATTGAGAGTCAACGTTGTTACACTGAATGAATAACACAATTCCAAACATATCTGAAGGCAGAAGCAAAGAGTATTTGAAATGCCAGAAATAGTTACTACTCTAAGGAACACGAGCAGTTCAGATTTTTTTTTTTTTTTAACAGATTGAAAGCAGGGCGGTAGAATGAAGAGCTTCCGAAGCAGTACTCTATTCACAGCATCCCACTCTGAAGATCAAAACCACCATACTACTAACTGAGGTGACACTCAAAGATTTTAAATAATGACTGTTTAATGTGCAATCTGAATGACAGCTCAAGGAAGCAAATAATTATCGTTATGATTGAATAGTGATATAAAAATCACTGCTAACTAGAAACATCATGGCTATAAAATTTCATTTCACATATTTCAGTACTTCAAAATTACAGCATTTAAGAAATGGAAGCATAGTAGTAACAGCATCAGAATTTTGCTATAAATGCAATGACTCGTACATTTGATGCTGACTGTAAGGACATAGATGTTTGAAACATTTTCTGATAAGGCTGTAACAAATCTAATATATTGTTACAGGTTAGCAGTACCATACGAGATCATAAACGTAATCTGCGAATCTTCATACATTAAAAAAATGTACATACGTCAGGAAATGGCTTCAGAAAACACAAACCAAGATGACTATGTCTGTCTCCACGAATCCTGACACTGTGATGTTGTGGCAAGGAGTTTAGAGATTTCTCAGAAGCGGACGGTCCCATAGTTCAAAGCGTGACACACCACCCAGAGAGGGGAAATAATGCTCTCTCCTGAAACTGCTGCAGTCCAGCAAACAACAAACAGTGGAAGAAACTGTCGGCCAGAAAACGTGGGGGGTGAGGGTTGCTGGTAATTCACCTGATACCACACCAAAAGCAAAGAGCTTTTAGCGTAGACTTTTCTCATTGATAGTATTGACTCTATTAACTACACACATACATTTAAACTTAAAACTGCTGATCACCAATCACTTAGATTAACCTGGGAACTAAAGAGCCAGCCTCCAGCATCACACACTTCCGTGCTTTTCATTTACACAGCTCCTCAAGGTGGCAAATTTTGCATATCAAAACCTAAAAGAAATGGGGGTCTCATCTCAACTTGCTGTACTTCACCACAGTGTTTAACAATTTTAAATGCAGGAATATTCTATCTCAAAAAAAGTGAAAGAGATTAAAGTCCTGTCAGGCTGAATTTAAGGAGTTCCAATTGCTAGTTCATCTCCCAAAGTCATTCCGAGAGGCTCAACCCTTTCTTCCGTATTAACCCAATTTTCATGACACTGGAAAGACCTGCTACAAATACCCTCTTCCACATCTTCAGGATAACTTCACAGCTCTAACATTTGAGCTGCTCTCATCCTAATTGTAACAGCTTTTATTCCTGTGACAATTGGAAAAAAAATAGCCAATTTTTCACGGTCTATTCTCAAGTCAAGTCAGTAACAGTTGTGTTTACCAGGTTTCTTCTTTTCTTTATAATTTTTAATCAGAAATTGCAAAGGGATATCAAACCCTTTCCCCCCTTCCCTTTCTCATTCCTGCATGCTTAAAAAGATAATAGTAATATAATAGCAATATAGTAGTAGGAGTGATAATAATTCAAAATGAAAACAGCCAATGCATTAAATCAGCATACCTACACATCTGTAATAATAACCAGGGAGCAGAGTGGGAACAAGCAAAAAGCAGCTGATGAAAACCTTCTTTCCTTCCTTGTTTATGTCTGCATAGCCATTCCTTTAGTATTTTTGAGTTAACAACATACAGTATATTTTTTTAAAACCCAAGCTGCATAGTTTATACATTATAAAACCATGTTTACATTTTATCCATACTGCATATATTAAAAGCAGAAGGTTGGGATGCTTCCTTTAAGAAATGGTGAAGAGTCGTAAGTTTGTATAGAAAACATGCATTATATCAAGAGATCCCAAGCACCGGTTATTTGTACATTACCTCAACATCATCCATTAAGTTATCCATTTATATAGTTTGGTACTAGTATAAATAATAAAAAGGCTTTTTGTATTTCTCACTATTTTAAAATGGTAAAGACTGAAAAACTTCATGGAACTGTTTGAATATGGGAATGCTACTTGAGAGTTGGTATATGGCACGTATTTTATAGAATGCAATTCACTGTACATTCATTTAAAACTGTTTATCAATTGAGCTGAAGGTATACATCCATTTAGTTAAAAAAAAGTTACAAACCACATTAACACTAAGGTAATGTAGAAAGCTGGTATTTTAACCACTGAATTGAGTACTCATTCCTGTGAAAGCTGAGATCAGCTAGTGAAGTGTTTTCTTTTGTATTTTTTTAAAGCAGCCTCAGTAAGTTATTTTCATACTTCCAGCATTACAGGCAATACATCCTTCATATGGTTTTAGCCCATGATCCGCTGGGTCTGCAACAGAAAAGGTGTAACACACTGTTTCAGGGAATAACACAACCACCAGAACAGATGATTTCTTTCAGAAAACTCTCTCCCACAACTGTTTCCTCATGTAAAGTTAACACAAGATGCATTAGTTTTAAAGCTTTTTTTTTTTTTTTTTTTTTTTTTTTTAAATTAGTATTAAAGAAAGACCACAGGCATTTATCATGTTCCTCCAATACCTCCCGACCTCAGAAATCTTCCTAGGCTTCATGAAAGAGTTCTGAACACATTATTGAGGAAAATTTCTGAGAAACATATTTTTTCCCACTGCTTCACTTCTATCTGGAATTTTACTTCCATAAAAGAAAGAAGACCAACAGCAGTCTTTTTTTGTTACAGTAACACATAGTTAGACTTGCTTAATATCAGTTTATTTCTCCTTCTCTAGCAGTTGAGACTAGCCACACCTGGGGCAATCTGGCTGAGTTTTCAAAAACTAGAGGTCAGAATAAAACCAAGTAGTAGTCAGACACCCTGCCTCTGTCATAGGATGATTACCAGGTGGCCTGCTAAATGAGCCTTCTGCATCAAAAAAATATTATAAGAGAAGTGTAATAAATATTTTTAGGCCCTGAATTATTGTCCCAAAAGCTACTAAATAAGAAATACATTTCCACAAACTCACCATATAAGTAACCATGTAAAACACAAATACTTGTCCAAATTACACAGTTTATTATTATCATCATAGTTGATCAACTGTCATAGGATGCACTAAAATTTTCCTTTAGGTATCCCCTATACAATAACAAACATTTAGGAGGAATGTGCATTATGCATTTATTTCATAATAGTTGAGGGATTCATTCCTGACTCTGTCTCGCTGGGTGTCAAGTATTCTCAATTTGCTTTCAGGAAGATAAGTGCAATCAAGGCAGTTGGTAGGTGCACACCTTGCAACATTTCATGTACTTTATTATCAATGAGTAAGGCACATTATTTGTAACGTGGATATTTCCGTAGGCTTCCTCATTATATCTTAAGGTTTACGAAGCATAAATTATACCATCTTTGGGGTTTTTTCTTTGCTTTATAGTAAACTTATCCCTCCCTCGAACAACCAAAATACAAGAACCTTGGCAATGCTTCAGAGCACAACGCTAGTTTAAATCACAGTTGATGACCACCAACGTGATACAAATTTTCAAATGCAATTTGAAAAAAAACATTATATTTAGAACTTTTGCACTTTGCCCCTCATACAACTGGCTTAAAATGGTGCTTTACTTTGCAAGATGTACAAATACAGTTTTGAGAAGAAAAAAATACACACTTGCTAACAATAGCAAATTCAAATCTTGCCAAAAGAACATAATACAATTTAAACACTTACAAGAGGAAAATTAAAATTTTGGCATATAAGTAGGTTACCTAAGAGAAACTGCAAGAACATGAGAAAACATATTACTAAGTGAACACTGATCAGACAGGGATACCTGTAAGACAACGTAACCCTTCTAGAGAAAAGTAAGCAGCAGTGCTTCAAAATCTTCTTCAGGTAATAAGAGTTTCGAGGAGGCTCTTGGCTTTATGCAGTAGTCAAAGACATTTTAAAATTTTGTAATTAATTACACTTAGACTTGTTCCAGTGTGAGCAAAATGGAAAAACAACAGTTAAAATCACTGCAGGAATATTTTTACAGTCATCCTTTACATTACATACCCTGGTGTCAGAGATCACGTCAACTCCCTCCTCCACTTTTTTTTTCTTCTGCAAAATGTTATCTGGTTACAACTGGATATGCAGATTTTCACAGATACAAATGGTTAAGACTACAGACAAGGAGGGGTAACTGTTGCAGGATCAACTTGCATCACATACAAACAAGCAAACAACCAGCCTTTTTTCATGCTCCATGAATAAGTCAGTCTCTTAAATTAGGTTACCAAATATGTAATAGTCTATGAGTATTTCTCATTCTCTCAATAGTTTATGTTGAAATTTTCCCCAAAATTCACATCTCAGAACTGTACAGTTCCATTATTTTAATTGATTAAATATAGATTAGCAGTATTAGTGTAAGAAAAAAAGATTTAATGGCATCAAAATAATTCAAATCAAGTAAGAAAATGTTGCAATGCACTTCAGCCAAACCATCACAAACGATATGTTATATAAATACAGACACGAGGTAGCTGGCAGCTACAAATCCACCAATTCTGGAAGTGTCCAATTTGTCTAAAAAGCATAAACTGACAAATACTAATTAAACCTTTCCATTAAAAAAAAAAAGAACACCTAGTTTATTGCTTTAAAACGTTCATTCTTTACATCAGAAATAGGCAAAGGCATATCCAAGAAAGTTACCTGGCTGTTGATGGCTTTTGTTTATATTCACTTTTTCAAAAGAACCACTAAATAAAATTTTGAATGCAAATAGCTGACTTGCTCCCAATGTTACATGCTCTCACCAAAATAAACAAAGGCTTGCATTTTCCAAGATGGGGTTGGGGAAAGAAGGTATAATTTCCAAAAGGATAGCATTAACTACTTTCTTATGAGAAATCAGTAACAGAACTAAAACCAGAGCTCCCACCAGACAGAATACATTGAAAAAAACAGACCAACAATTGCAGGAGAGGCAGAAAGCATTCTAGCTACGAAGACAGTGGTGTCATGGCATATGATACACAGAACGCAGATGGAAATATGATGATCTGTAACACAGGTGTAATTTTTATTAAAGCTTCCTGAAGCTTCTTTTTTGTGTGTTTCAGAAAAGGCAAAAGTGGAACAGACAACAAAAAAAGGCAAGAAACATAAAAGAGGAAAAGATGCAAGAAAGCAAGAATCAAGGCAGCAACTGCAAAAGCAACACAAAGGACTGAGAAGTAGGACAGACTTCAGCAATGTGGTCTGAAAACTGCTCAGAGGTCAAGTAAGCAAAGTGGAAGTTATGCTCATTTCTCAAAAGAATCTGGAGGGGAGGTGATGGAGAGGTGGGTAGGCAAGGTTTTTTGTTTTTATTTTGGGGTTGGTATTTTATAGATATAGATATAGATATATATACAGTGCAAGAGACTTCTTGTCTAAAGAAGTGGTACTACAGATGACAGAACTTACTCCCCTGCCACAAATGGAATACCTTGACCTCTCAAGTAAACTAAGCATACAAAAGTGGTAAGAATAAAAGGTGCATGTAAAACCAGCAGCAGTATTATGTTTGGCTTTCCACTACTTCTGCAAGTTACTGTACATATATTACATCACTATTATAGAAATGGCACAGCCTCAGACACTTTCCACATTTTATTTACATTTTAAGACTAACTTTAATCTCAATCACATATCCATACATTTCCTTTGTTTCACTAAAACTTAAATGCATGGTTTATTAGAACAAAGACTGTAAACAAATATTTGCCATGTCCGATACATGTAACACACAGGAGCTGCTTAACAGAAATTAATCCCCCCATTTTATAAATACAGGTATCAAAACAATCCTGAACATACTTTGTGACACTACTAGTAGTCGGCACCCACACCCTTGCAAAATTAAACAAGATGAGCAACGGTATTCACTGTACCTGCTACTTTAAAACAAATTTAACTGCAGCTCTTTTACTAAGCAAGATGGATAAAGCATGCCATTTATATTTTGCCTTCTCAAGAGATTATTTTCAGAAACATATATTATTCCACAGCAATCTGACACTTTCTGTCATGCTTTCATCTTGTAAAACCTGAATTCCAATTTTAGGCTATTTCAGGCTTATGCTTAAATGACAGTGCCTCGATAAGAGAAAAAAAAATAATTGTGCTGCCTTTTTCTCCCATAGTGCCTGAAAACATATTGGGCATACATATATTATATATATTCTTACAAATGTCCAGGTCATGTATACCAGCTGAAATTCTTTTAATGTGTGGGTGTTTGCATTGTGAGATTTAATCAAGACATTAACATGAGTAGAAGGTTGTTGTTTTAAGACAGGAGTTTGAGAATCAGCTAAAATTAATTGTTGTAAGTTTGTCCCTCTGGAGGTTGTGGAAGCTTCATATTTTCTTTGGACATCATTAGACGTCTTAGCTCTTGAAGTACAACTTTAATGCTATAAGAATTTTGCCATTTTGCTAACACTGGTATGCTCCGTGCATCCACCTGGAAATAGAAGAGAGAGTTATAAGTTATGATGAAATACAAAATCTCTACGTAGATAACTGCTATTGACCTAATTATTCTAAGAAAGGGTCTAAGCATTCCCTGACACTTTCTCTGTGGCATAAAGTCCCTGTGTTCATAAAATATTTTAAGGAAAACAATCATATACTTACACAGATACAGATTCTGCAATAAGATCCATGCAGGTGGACCCTTCCATCTGTGCTGATACTAGTATTAGTGAGAAGGAAAAGGGGGTGGGGGAGGAGGAGATCAGCGAACCATTCACTGCAAAACTGGAGCCGTATCTTGTAAAATTTATTAATTTGTTTCAAATTACCCCCCAAAAAGAAAAAAATAATCATCTTCATTATGCCAATACGTACACTTGGGTTTTCCTCAGTTCTTTAAAAGAACCTGCCACACAAGAGTCCGTAGAATAACTTTCTAAAGGAAAATTTCCCTTGCTACAAGTATTGTTAGTGATTTATTTCACATCGATATTACATGATGCTTCTGATACATAAAGAGTCACTACGTACACTAAGAAATGGCTTGAAATATTGAAATAACTGATTCATAATGTTTGGACATTTCTTAGTTCTTTGCATCCTTCTTACAGTAAGTCATCTTATGGAGCCGTGAATATTACTGTACATCACTTACCAATTTGAATATGAACTGAAAGGAAAGGACATGGGACTTCTCCTATGCGTTTATAAAACCTGTGGGACAATTTACACAATTATATTATAACAGGGAGGTTTCCATAGGAAAGTCAGCAATTGAAAGTCAGCTTGGGAATTGTTTTGGCAGCAGGTAAGTCCTGGCCACCCAGCCCCTGCAAGGAGGAACTTCAGAAGACAGAGGGGCGTACAGATGTGCAACTGCAAAGCAGGCCCATGGGCAGGAATAGGGCTATTGCATGCTACTGAATTCCATTGGCAGAGTAGCACAGGCAGCCCACATGGCTATAGAAGTGCTGGAAACCACTGCTTTATGATTTAGGCAGCATAAAACATCAAGAAGTTTCTTATCCCATCTTAATTTGGGCAAACTGAAAGAAAAAACAACACTGGAATCAGAAATAAGAACGTTAAGACAGATGTTTTATTTCTAGATTGTTTGAAGTGAGGCTGTCTATTTTCAGAACACCAGATGAGACTAAACCTTTTTGCAGGAGGAAACTGAGGCCAAGATTTAACAACATGCTGGCTTGGGCAGCAATACTAACCCAAAAAACTTCTGCTCCCCCTCACAAGGCCCTGTTCCTTTAACAGTACTACTGCCTATCAGCTCAGGTGAACCATGAAATGTATGTGGAGCTACTTTCCAACTTGAATTGACAGAACCCATCCAGTTTAAAAAAACACCCTGGAAGGAAGTCCCTAAGCAGGATCCTTCATCCAATTCACAGTTCAGCACTATAAGCATTTCTCTTCACACAAATAATGTTCTGCTCTGAGTCAGGAACCCCTTTAAGTCAGCAGAGCTGCCAAAGACAGCATATCATCAAACTACAGTATAAAAGACGGTCAGATTACTTATTATTGCAAACATTAATAAATTAGGAAGAAAAAGGGCATCAAAAGGAAAGGTCCATTATGCAGCAAGATCATGCCAGTTTAAAATACGCGTGAGTGTATGATCTAATCCAGAAAGGTTTTGAAAGTAACACTGGTCAGACCATCACTGTAATTCCTGGACTACTACTACTTCTTTTTTAAAGGGGTATTTGGTTTAATGTGGTAGGTAAGAGCCAGTATCAGAGCAGGATAATTCTTGCAACTGGAAAACAGGTTCTGTTTTCTTAAAAGGCAGACTATTAGATAAAACCAACAGTGAGTAAAACGGAAATTCTGAGATCACCTGTGTTATCAAGTAGCTGCTTAAGTAAGGCATCATTTAGCCTGAATCTTTGTTCTGAGGTACCAAGCTCTTATAGATATCTCTTCCTCTCCAATCCTTCTAGATAAGATTAAAGAAGGACACTCCAGAGTTTCTATCCAACGAGCTGGACCCAGCAAACTAGGAACAACATGAATTAATGTCAAAAGTTAGAATGGTAAATATCACACTACTCAAAATTGTTCTCCACACAGAAAATGCTATGCGAAATGCATGAGACCACCATTTTTCCTCATGAGGTCCTACAGAAAGAAGAAAAACTTCATGGGGGTTAAGTAACAGAATGAACGAGGGCTCAGATCTTATGTTCACTTAGCATATAGCTGCAGATGTTTAAGAGCTTACTTCCCCCCTCTCACACACAGACACACTTACTAACATTTGTTAGTACTTCTCTGCAGCTAACCTGACATCCTCTTCAATTTAGCAAAATGGAACAAAATGTGAGAGTACTCCCTGAATGCTTTGATTTAAGTCCTTTGGCAGACCAGTAGTTAAAAAATTTCCATCTTAGTCTGAATCACAATACTTTCTACTAAAGTGGCTGAGGAGAGATCACATTACATGTCACTGACCTGCCAAAAAAAAAAAAATCAATAATCTCCCTGAGAAAAATAAGAGGGAAAGAAGCCACAGTAAACGACTATCTGGGACAAGGTAATGGTTGAAACAGAAGATTTCCCAACCAGGAAAGATGTGCACTTAGGGGTGGAAGCCCATATGATAGTAAACTGTTTTAGAAGACCACTGGTAAAGCAACATGGATAAGAAGAAAAAGGTAGGTTTAGTTTTCTTTCTCAAACCTACCAAAATCTAAAATAATTATCTGTTCAGATAAAGACTGGGTAAGCAAAAAATGGCTGGAAAAGCAGTTGCTCTGGGACTCCTCAAATGAATGTCTATCTTCAGCTTGGCAATTCTGCTTTCATATCATCTTCCTTCTCCTCAACTTTGCCTTTGTAGGCTCTCTCAAGCCTGGAGATCTGCCTCAGTTACAGCACATAGCAGTCAGTCACCAGTGCTGTTCAAACAACGCAATTCTACCTACACTGGCTGTACTGGAATATGAAACCTGATCACTTAAAAGTAAGCTCCTCCAGCTTTTCTTTCTTGGCTGGGAATTTGTAACAACAAACTCGCAGACTGTAGACTCTGCTTTAATAACATTATGAATGTTTTCTGAGTAAAGACTGCTGCAACATGACATTTTCATTGCTGTTTATCTCAAGTCTCTTTTCGGCAAGTCATCAACTTTTTTCATGACATCTCGCAGCAGTAAAGATTTTGACTCAGGTTCTGTTTTCTGTGTTGCAGAATTTATTTCCAAGTTAGTGCACAATAAATTCACTTTATGAAGAACAATGGTAAGAAATTCGGAAGAATGACACAAACTATGTTCAAATCACACAAAAGCAGTAGATAATATTCAAGGACACATCCTGGGACACAGAGGGAGAAGTTTCAAGGTCACATAAAAGCTAATAAACCTGAAAACTGCAACCTGAAGACTATTTTATTCTGGGGGTACCTCACTGTAAATCCTTAAAGAACAGCAAGAGAAGCAATATGTATAATGCATAATTTTTTCTAAACAATTGAAATTAAAACAAATAATTTTACACAATGTTGCAAAGTATTCAGTGTTTATAATGTTCCCAATATCTTAACTTTAAGAAGTAGCAAACTGCTTAGTCTACAATAAACATACTCAAAGCTGTAACTGGACAACAGTTTACAAGTTTATAGCTGACAAAGTCCCAAGCAAGTTTAAAGGAAACAAGTATTTCCAGCTGTAAATGGTATCTAGACGAACAGAAGTGATTGCAAATCCTGGAAGATAGACTGCTGAAGAGCACTCTCACAGATGCAAAATCAGACATCCTCAAAAGACCATGGCAAAATAAACAGCACTTCAGAATGCAACCTGTGTTTTACCAATACAGGATACACAAGTCTCCAAGAGAAAAGACCCTGCAGCGTTAAGAATGATAATTTCAGTACAGTTTTACAACAGTAATGCCATTAGCACATAAAGGCTAATTTTGTCCAGCCCTACATAAGTACTTGGACTAGCTTTTCTGAACTTAGTACCCTAATTCTGTATAGAAATGCAGTAGCTCCAAAGGCAAATTGAAAAGCAGAAAACCACAAAAACTAACTTGCAGATAAGAAAAGGCAATTTAACAGGGTAACTCAGAGCATGTAAGTTTAGTCTTTTGAGATTAAATACTCTTGAAGTAGTCCTCTCCTTTCTTGCACTAAATTTATCGAACGGCGATCTCTGGGAGCCCTGAGAATATGCTGCTGATGGAAAAGTTACATATAAGCAAAACTCCTCTCTCAGAAAAATCAAACAAAAAGTCAGTAAACTTGTAACTGTCAGTATTAATAAATTCATGACACACGTGCACTTTTCATGCAAAGCGTAAAGGGACTTGTAAGTCAAGAAGGCTGAGAACCACTGCCAACAAGGCAGTACAAGACTAGCTTCCTTAAAGCCCCGATAACTCTAGCACATATCCATCTCCCCTCTCTACTATTCACAGTCCAACTCAAGAGAAATTATCACCCTCTGAACTCACGCTGGGGGCCTTACTTTTCCTCAGGTGTGAACTGGCACACATGTTGTGTAAAGTGTACCTTAACAATGTTACAAATGTTTTGAGTAGTATGATAACACTGCTAGGACATGCAATTTCAGTGGCTGTTTATCTCAGGTCTCTTTTCTGCAAGTCACCAACTTTTTCATGACATCTACAAGCAATGTGATGACAAGCTGGCCACATGTCAAAAAACAGGGTGCACACAGAAGCATGGATAGTAGAGCTTGTCTGAAGATGAAACCCTGTCATTCATTCAAAGAACACGGCAAACCGCTTATGATCTATTAAGTGAAAGAGGATCAGAAACTGGAAGAGTGGCTTGAAAGAAACAAGAAGGAACTAAAACAGGAAGCAGCAATGGGAACTGTTCCAGGATGCTGAACATGCCCCCTGGTTTATCTGACAGATTGTAGTGAACACAACTCTAGTGAGCACAATGATGAAATAACCTAAAATGCAAGATATCAGGACAACGGACACATAAAAAATTACATAATGAATGTGTTTTAAATTCATTAGTTACGAAAACTGTTTTCATTAAAAATAATATCTAGTCCTATTTAAATCCATTAAAAAGACAAGTTATGCATTTGCATAGCAAATCCTTCATAAGATATACTTGTTTATAGAACTGTTGGGGAAAAACTGAATGAAGGTTCTGTACAAGCTTATAAACTTACTAAACCCAAATTTTCCTGTAGTGATAACGGGATTTTAACACTGCTTTTAAAACGACGAGGCATATTTCCTGGTACAGCATTCACACTGCTCTTCAGCAAGCTGAGGGAGTGTAGAGTTCTCCAAACAAAAGTTCAAGCCAAATGGCCCGGTAAACATGAGCATTCAGGCTCTGCAGGTCTGAGATTCTGCTTCTGGAAACCAACACCTATACTCTGAGGCATGCACAGATGAAGCAATGAGAGCATACTTCTTTAGTGATTCAGAATAATACATGTTACTAGGGAGAGGTTTGAAAATAGTATTACAAACAAACCAAAAGCTCTGCTGCATTCCAGATTGGCAGCTTTTGCTAGTCACAACCTCTTAATAAACACATATACTTAGGCAACAAGCCACAGTTGTGATGGAGGGCAACAGCTGGTTTTTAGATAGCAATTTTAGTAAGATCTTCAGGTAGAGTAAAATTATTAGCTATGCAAGAAGTACCTCCAAATTAATTTTAGATTATTTCTGAAGTGTTAGTGCACTGGTTTTGCATGACTGGCTAGTATACCACCCTACCACCTACAACAGCTCAAATGAACCCCTGAGAACCTCTCCCGCAGCTACAGTCATTGAGATACTAAAGCTTCACATTTCAGTACTGTTAATTACACAAATGCAAGTCCATCTTTCTTTTAGATCTTGCAAAATATTTAAAATCCAAAGATGCTCTGACTCACCTTTAAGTATTACCTTAACCGATTACTTTGCATTCACTAAAAACAAACGTACACACACACAAGCGCGATATATTTTTGTATTTCCTGCTGATATATGCATATACCATTGTAAATACAAGATGGCTCACACCTCTTTTCACTGAGCAATAGGGTACCTCAGACTTAGTCACAGGATTAAAGTATCTAGTGAATAATGGAGTAACAAGCTTCCTTGAGCTGCTGTCATTGCTCATGTACATGAATTCATCCCACTCTAAGTGCAGGATCAGTGAAAGTAACTTACGGCAAATTGATCTTTAAAATGAAAGTGATTACCATCTATATCAAAAGATCTTAAGACTGAAGCTCAGAATCACCTTGGATTTGAATAAACCCAGTACAAAGAAAATAAGAGTTTAAATACATTGGTTCATTACAGGTAAGTTACTACATCCAGAGCAAGACTCATCAGTAATAACCTCCCTTAATTAATGGAAACATCAGATGAAGTTTGTAATACTCCTGTTACAATATCAATCTAATCCTCTTTTACAAGAGTATTACAAGGGAAATACCTACACATGGCTTAAACACTTATTTTTTTTCTGTTCAAAACTAAAATCTTCAGCTTCATTTAAAAGAAACAACTGTTTCAATACTATAAATAATGCTCATCTCATTGATAAGCCACTAAGAGCCACTAACATATTGTAAATACCTAAAGATTTGAAGTAGTAGGCAACCAAAATTTGATTTAAACCAAGTACTTATATTGTAAAATTTAAATATGAAAGCTCTGTCCAACATGCATATTCCTCACCGGGTTTTTTCACAGAAATAATTTATAGAGCAGATTAACAACATGGTTGATCTTACCATTTCAACTTACCATTCCATTGGAATTATTTATTCCATTCATATTAATTTTAGTTACAAATCTAACTGTAGGAGGTGCTTCTGGATATTTAGGTCCACACTCTACTTTCAGACTGTATATTCTGTTTTCATAGTTTGTCTAGAAAGCAAAGAGACAGACTAATGCATCTTACTGAAAGCTGAATATTAATAAATTAAAAAAAAAACAAAGCAAAGGCAAGAGGAATAAAGATTAAGAAATATGAAATAATTATAAATCTGTTAATATTACGTACCAGTTGAATGTACCTGGATTACTGATTGATATTCCACTGTTTTGGTTATATTGATTACTTGATGAATATGTATAAATTACACTACTTACTGACTATACCATACAAAGGTTTTAACAGAATACAATTCTTCTTTTACTTCACATTTTCTATTATCCTTCCTACCCACCTGCATTCCCAAAACAACTTTGGCACAGTAGGGAACTGAGAGAAAATCAATAATCTTTAGGAAAATTACCATTTTCCCCTGTAAAAAATTATCTAACACTGCAAAAAAACTGGAAATGGAGAAAGACGAAGATGCCAATAACCCAACAGTTAAGACACAACCAAGAACAAGATGAAAATAGTATTTGCAAAAAACATATTCTGGAAGTAATTAACACTCCAGAAGATATCTAAAACTTCCATAGCTGAGGATTGCTTGGTTTATTAGAGTATTTATGAACTTTGGACAGTAAAGTGACAGCTAGTTTGCAGAAAACATCACTCCAAAGTGACATGGAACAGATCATTCTAAGTGCAAATATATTTTGAGAAAGTGCAATTAAAATGAATATGGTTCTTTTTTTTTAACCTTGTCAAGTGGGCCACGCACAATAAAAGGTATCAGTGGCTTTGCTGGTCACTGATGCACACGCCTCTGCTCCAAAAGGAAGATAAACCCAGTTTCTACACCTGTCTTTCCACTGGCGTAACAGATACAGCTAACATGAATCAAAAGCAGTAACATGCCTCTCAGCTTTCCAAAAGAACATCTTTAAGCTGTTCTCCATTAGCCAGCTGTTATTCTCTCCAAGTAAAAGTATCAACCACACAGTCAAGTTATCAAATGACAGTCCACTCTGTGGTCAATTAAAAGGCAGATTGGAAATGGGACTACTGAAGCACCCTAACCATGTCCCATAATTTTGAGAAGCCACAGAGACTGAGCAGCAAGTGGGTCAGAAAGAAACAAGGCAAAGCAGGACATCCTTTGTTAGAAAAAAGGTTTTCTATTATTCTTTCCCATTAAAAACTAAAGGCCAAATAAAAGTAATCTTGTCCTGCTACAGGTACCATAGCTGCTACCATCACAAGAAAACACAGTAATAAAAATTATCATTATTCACCCAGATAAAACAATTTCCTTGCCCAGAAAGGGATGCTGTCAGTTATAGTGGAAATAGGCCAAAATATATATATATATATACTGCTCACAACTCTGAAAAATCCTAAGAACGGCACTCATTCTCATTCCCTTATTCCTATCCAGGTGGCTTCTCAATTTTGCTCAGTTTTAAAAGTCACTGTTTCACTGCAAGCCAAGCATCCCTGGCCAGCTCCCCAAAAAGCCTAAAACTCCATTTTTGGGGGGTCAGATAAATATTTCCTCTAATCCAAAACAAATCTTCCCCTCCTCCCTCCATGTTGGTTTACCTTTCAAACGAAGCAAGAAAAAAACCTGATAAGCAATTTTTGCACAGCTCTAGAGAAGCCACATATGTGAAAAACTTCATGCTGTGGACAGTATTAGCAACTTTCTCTGTGTTCTGCCTAATTGCATACTGTCTGCATAACTCAGCCAATTCTAAAAACACCCATCTTCTACAGACCCTGAAACTGGATATGCGATTCTTCTCAAGGTGCCACCACTGGCTTTCACTTTCTACAACTGCCATGTACTGCAAGTCATTCTATCAGCAAGACTGCATGTCCCCGAAATGGCCCAAAATATTACTTGCATGCACTCCTTCATAAAGAAAATAAAATGACAGCAATATAAAATGACCAGAATTAAAAGTGCACCCCAGCTTGGTTTTGGTTTGGTTTTTTATTTTTATTTTATATTATAACATAAGGGCTCCTACATAATAATCACTCCCTTCAAAGATGTGTTCGGAATCTACCTTAGGTTGAACCAGAAACCAGTCACAGGCAGTTCTGGAGGCTGCTTGGAGAGTCAGGGAGACACTACTTTATTTAGCTCACATTTGCAAGTTCTTTTCAAAACATGTAAGACTACAAACTTTCTTCAAAATGTATTCAAACACTGTTACTCCACAAAAGCTAGTATCCAAAGCATACCATCATTACACTTATATTTTAAATTGATTCTCTCTCAAATGCACCCAAATCTTAGGAGCTCAGCACAATTATGCAGATGTTCAAAACAGTCTGCTGCAAGTTGCAACAAACTGACTTCCAAAAGGAGCTTGAATTACACTGAATCTAACTCTGCAATTCTGTTACTCTGGAAGACATTATCTTCACTGAGGCCAAGTTCTGGTCTCATTTCTTGTCTTGGATAATTCTTCCAATAAGACCTGTAGCACCGAAGGACACACACGATAGTAACCTCATGGTAGCACTGAAAGACACATGCTAACTTAGCGCTACTTGACATATACTCATTTAAAGTTCTGATTTACACAGTGATCTTTTGTATCATATTTAACTCATGAGAAAGCATGCACAAGTCAAGATGTGTCCATTCATATCTGATGAGGCTGATACTCAAGACATGAGAGATGATTACTTGTCTTGCAGGTTTTATCAGTCTAGATGACATTCTACAGAACTTAAGAGGCCAGAAGGATTTGAACTTTGTGTAAGTATTTTATCTTACTAGAGGTAATTAAAAACTGCTTGGTCTTTAGGCATGATTCAACTGAAATGCATAAACTGCTATACTGAAAGAGTATTTGATAAAACTTGTGAAGTTGAAAATATATTGCCACTACAGAATTGAAATTACTAGGCACATATGATAAACTGTAGAAAGACAGTTACCCTGTTTGCTGTACTATTACTGTACACTTATGTGCAGTAATGGTGGAAATACAGACTGAATATATTCCCAACTCAGTAGTAAGTCTCAAACCACAACTGGCTTATACAGACAGCTGAAGAAACATGTAATAGGGGAGGCCAGACTGGAAACACTAAAGTGCCAGGAAGTGATGAATTCTAACGGGAATATACAGTGTTTCTACAACTTCGTACATTGAATTTTAACTAATTCCTTTACAATGTAGAAAAGTAACATTTTTTTTTGCATTTTGTATTGCCTACAAACTTAAGAAAAACATTTGAATTCATCACACTTACCCTCGGTGGCCCAATAATCATTCCTGTCCATCTGGTGAGTGTCATATCTTCATCATCTTCAAGGCCCCAGCTTACTGTACCATCACCTACTCCTTTCTGTCCTTCTTCAAGTTCTTCCAACAAGCGAAAATTACGAGGTACTTTAACTAGAGAAAAGGAAAGAATGTAATTAATACTGCTCACATTAAGGAAAAGGTAAGCAATATCATTGCTGTCATATGTTATGCACTAGCAACTGCTGAATATACTTTCAAAGCCAAACAAGTATTTCCTGCATGAATTTATTTAGCACTCACATTGTTTTGAAGCAACTAACCACATCACTAGAAGCTAGTTACTACCAAGTGATATCAATACAGACTATAAAAGAGAAAATGAGAGCTCTCTTTAGTTTGAGATGGCTTAATTCAGACTGTCTTTCCCAAGCACAGTACTGTTTAGAGCCAGTATGTTTCAAAATCAATTCACTGTCTGTCAAGTTCTACTCAACTAGAATACACATAAAATTGGTATAGCAAATTCCTTCCAAAAATAATTAAAGAATGCAACATTTAACACAAATTATCTCAATAAATGTAAACTGTAAGACTGAAACATTTTCACTTGATTTCATTTGATTTAAAAAAACCACTCTAATATCTGAAAACAAATTAAAAATCAAGTCTTTTTTAATCTAGCGATTATTATTCCCACTTAACAGAGAAAAAAAAATAAGAAGCACAGAAACACTGATTAAGTTGTTAGAGATAATGACATATTCACAACAGCATATGAAGATGTACTGCTTCTGAAGAGAGTCAAGTAATATTCACTTACTGAACCATAATTACTGGATTTTGATTATTATACACGAAAACAGACAGATATTGATAGGTATTAAACAAGTGGATGCTTAACTGCTTTACATCACAGAAGCTAAAATGGTATTTCAGCACTGATGAAATACTCAGGGAACAAAGCTAATTAAAATTAACACTTGTGCATGCAATCATGGTATGCTTTTATTTTAAAATAGAATATGCAGAATGATGTATGTAGTAGCAATATTACAATACAATAAAACTTCTAATTTTCTTACAACTGCTTATAGCTATATATTTTTTCTTATAGCTACTTACAGCTATAGTGTTTTTCATGATTTTTAGTAGAGATCCTTTCTTGTACTGGAAGAATCCAGGTACTCTATAAAACTAAAACTCTAAGACTGGGTGCATACAAAGTTGTTAGCAAGGAATATACATAGTATGCAAGTTAAAAAAGATGGGGATCAATGAAAGCTGTTTTTCATATCAGTTTAGTCACTGGAATTTCAGGTTTTACATTACCCTAGTCTGTATTCCAAGCGGTCTCTATGCAAAAAATTAAGACCAATAGCATACAATATGATTATTTAGTCAATACATATGCACATGGACCAGTATAGATAAACATACCCTTCAGCAACTATTCCAATAGCTTATCTTGCATAACTACAGTTTCTCTTAAACTTTTTTTTTTTTTAAATAACACAGAGTAGGGAGAGGCTCCTAAAAATTGCAGAAACAACTGTCTCCAAGTTCTCCAAATTCCCAGGGAAAAGCATTAAGAGCATAGTATCAGGACAGTGCAAGGAAATTAAATCACTCATGCACGGCCTCACCTTCCTTCCTGCTTTGGTATTGCCACTCACCTGAGCCCATAATGAGCTACTTCAGCTTGCTAACTGAGCAGAAAATTATACGTTTTGGTTAGTCTCCTGACAGCTTAACAAACCAGCCCAGCTCACACAGAGATCTGACAAGTACTAGCATGAAAGTGCAGCCATGGCAGCAAAAACTCAGATAACCTTGATGTAAAAATATGTTTTAATGGAGTTAAACTACCCTGGAAGCTTATTTTCACAGATAAGAGTTCACATACGATTACCTGAAAGTACTAGCACAATGCATCAAGGAGCAGATCATTTCTCAATACTTTAGCACAGATCCTTTTAAAAAGCTTCATTGAAATTCATTTGCCCGTTCCTCTCGTCCCATCCTGACTTGTTATTAACATTAGATCGTACATTTACATATCTAATTCAGACTAGGGATGGGAACTGACAATCATGCTTCTATCACATTACAGAGCACAACGTTTTTACTTTTGTTCCAGATTCATACATGCTCTGGAATGGAGTCTGCCAGTAAAAGGCTAACAGTAATCTTTAAAAAAAAATTTGAAAAGATTAAACCAGGAAGATAAACTTCTACTAAACTTCTTGGTTTGCATTACATGACTGATTAGCTTCTGCGTGGTACGTGGAACCTCAAACACACCCCCCCCCCCCCCCAAACCCATGTACTTTAGCATCCAATTATTATCTTAGACTTCTCCAGTGGCTTAAATCCACCATTTCTCAGAATTCTTGCTCTGACTGCAGAACTTCTGATTTATAATTTACCTCTGTAAAAAGCACATAAAAGACGGTAGCAAACAGACTTTAAGTTTATTTCTGATCAATCACCTTTCAGTGCAGCTGAGTTGACTCAGCTGCTCATTGCCAGAAGACATTCCATGCCTTCTCCCAAAACTCTGTTGCTCTTGCACTAACCAGGCTCCTCTTATTAGTCAAACTGGCACACTAATTTAGCAAAAAGCTGTTTTTCCTCTAGGCAAAAATCAAATCCAACCAGTTAATCAACTGAATTGACTCAGGAAGAATGATCAACAAATGCCAGAGCTGACTGCTGTGTCTTTCAGTGCTGTCCTTTGCAAAACCATGGGTGTGGGGATGAGGGAGCCTTTTGTGGCAAAAAGCCATTGGACTGGCTCAGTTGTATCATAAAATTGTACTCAACACACAAAACTGTAGGAGACAACAGTTACTAGAAAATAACAACCCCTTATGACTGATTGTCCCATGTTCATCACATCTTTTCCACTACGTTGTCTGTGCTCACTAGTTCCCCTAACTGTCCAAGGGGAGCAGTGAAGGACTTGGGAAATCTCCAGAACATCTCCAGAAAATAATTTAGATCTGCTCTGGAAAGAGACAAAAACATCTGACAGAAAAGTGCCGGGTTCCCTACACTAACATTTGTATCAGTGCTAGAACTAGGTAGCAAAATACTGCTCTGAAGTTAAAAATAAGAATCAAAACACCTAGTGTTTGAAAACAAACAAACAAAATCAAACAAATAAAACCCCCACACCACCCTACTGAGATTCCAACCCATTAAAAAACTCCCAGAAAAAAAAATGTTCATTCTCAACTAAAACTGGACCAAAGATACATTCAAACAGGTTCAGAAGGTTACATAGTCCTAAAACATTTGGGTTTGGGACACCAGAAATGATTGTATAAATTAAGGTAAAACCACTATTTCATAAGAGCACTTCTATATTTAAGGTATTTAGTTCACTTCCACAAACATATTCTATACTTTTATTTATGAGTTCATAGGAAACGCACAAGATCTTTCTTTTTATGCAATTCTATATTTAAGATTTGGACAACAACCTCTCCCACCCTATTTCCAAAGAGACACCCTGATTTGTCAACTGACATCAGAGGGGCAGAGCAACAAGCCGGGCACATCTTAATTAGAAATGTCTACTAGAGCTTTTTACAACAAAGGATTACCAGGTCACTATTTCCTAGCTTAAAAAACAACAACAACCCCCCCTTACTAAACTGCCTCTATATCCCTGGCATATATTATTAATGTTTTATCCTCAATACTTCAAACTTCAATTGAAGTCACTACTGAATGTTTTATTAGAAAACCATTGTTGACAGATTTCTGAAAAGTGACATGGAATACTTTAAAAATTAACACAGTGGGTTAAAAAAAACACAAAACCTTACCTTTGTAATTACAGTCTTAGAAACTACCAACAAAATGAACTGGAATTAAATGCTAATGCTGTCCTGAGCATCCACTCGTGCATTTGCGCACACTATTGCACTCTACATGTTTTCTTTGGTCATGCTATAACTTTTACATAATACAAATCTACCTAGCTTGAACAGAACACATGTACCTTCTTGGTACAGATGGTGCCTTCTTTCCAGTAAAACAACAGCAAGAACTACTATCTAGAATATCAGGTAATGATGGTCTGGATCTTTTGGAAATCAAGTTTGCTCCTAGTATAAAGTAAAAAATTCTTGGTTTTCTCACTATTTCACATATTCCAGAGGGCACAATTGTATGTTAATGATGCATATGCAACTTGCAGTTTTGTCTCTAATCCAGACAATACAATTCATCAAATATTTGCTAAAAACTTTGAAATATTCCTTGACAGAATCTGAGTATGAATCAGTATTCCATTTACAGAATTTGGACAATGAAACAACATCCTTCTGTCCTAGTTTGCAGCTCATCAGCAACAGGAAATTACAGAAACCACCCCCATTCTTCAGCTGACTACCAGACCTCAGGTGTACCTTCTGGAACAAGTAGTGGCAATTGAAGAGAGAAATGTCTCTAGCCTTTCACCACCATGGGCCTGCCAGATATTGTTGTCCCCAACTCCACTTGCTGATGGGACCACTAACCGGCTTTAGACAAGTGCAGACAGGTTGTTTTTACTCCCTGTAACAGACAATCCTCAGCTAAAACCTCTCCCTCCCAAGTGAAGGGGATTAAAGCAGTCATGCGATTTTATCACTGGCAGAGCTGTAGGAGTGGTACACTCCACTGAGTAGGCTGTGATTAAAGGCTAGGTACAGGAATGCATCCAGCTATTTGCAGTGATGGACTAAGGCTCTCCATGTGAAAATACAGCTGGGTTCATCAAGATTAGAAAACAAAACAAAAGCAACCAGCCCCCAACCTCTTTTCAGTTTATCTGTAAAGCTTACCTCGCTAGGGATTTTACTGACAAATACCTCCTGACCCCCCAAAATGGTACACAGGAACTGTCAAACAGTATTTACCAAGTTTTCACAAAGAATTGAGGTAAACATATTTCACTTAAACAAACAAACAAAACAAACAACACCCACTCATGCTTACATATATCAATAGTTTTTAAGTTTAATCATGAAACTGGACTACAGAAACTGGTTATCTATTGGAAATCCGTAAAATTAACAGTGAATTTAAAACCTTGGAACAATGAGAAAAGAATAAAAGCAGAATCAGTAACTAAAGACTTAAATTAAGCAGGAGGGTCTACTTTCATACATATGGAGCTACCTCAGTCATCACATTCTAAACCACCAAATTAATAGAAGCAAGAAGTATACTATCCCACAGGACAAGTTAGAAAAGAAGTAACAGCTATGCTTTTATCCAGAATCTGCGTAACCTGAAAAAAAAATCAGGGGAAAAAAAAAAAAGGAATCTTCAGTATCCTTTAGTAGGACCAACAACTTTCACTGGAGCAATAAAGGGGAATTGCCTGGATGGACCTGCTCTTGCTAGTATGTCAAGACACAGTTCCACGGCTGGTAATGCCAGATCACCCACTAGTACAGAGATTTAATCAGCATGAAGACAGAATACATAATTGCACTTATGTCAAACTTGACAGAGCACACGGGGTACACTAAATCACATTTTTAAACAGTTCACATGGACACACTCCTTCAAATACAGCTGGGAGTCCCAAGCTCCCTGCACATCAAATGATTCTTTGCCATGTAACAGGCAAGAGTGGGATAACCTACACTCTACTCGTCTCCCTGCCATTTATAAAAGGGAGCCATAACCCTAATTCTTCATAGATTGGCTCAGAGCCTAAAGCGTGAGGTTTTCTGTCATATCCACAACTATTTTTTAATAATAATTGTATATTACAATATCCATACCAGCATTGTTTCTCTCAAAATCTTAGCTCTTGGCATCAATCATTCCTGAAAGTTACATCCATACCAGAAGTCTTTTTCTAGGATACTGTCAGGGATGCTGGGTTTTGTGATTGAGATAGCTATGTCAGGAAAAGCCTGTAGCATAAACAATTTTGAATGTATGAGTTATCTTTTGCCCATTGACTTCCAGCTAATGGAAACTGAAAAAGTATGTATAGCTTGGTAACAAAAACTCTCAAACCCCATTTAACAGTTTCAGACTGGCAGAAAAATAAGTATTTTTTAAGGACAGGGAAGGGGGGAGGGATGTCAGCCTTGCAAATTCTAAGCCATAATACAATTTCTCCTGGGGTAGGGAGGGGAAGTAATAAAAAATTCCAAAGAGAAACACATAGAAAATAATAGGCTCCTTTCAGCCTGAATAATTCAGAAGTCATCTCGCCCTGGAGAAAATAAAGCAAGAAACTGAAATACTGTACTAACACCACCACCACACCACACACCCACAGTGGGCAATACACAAAAAAGAGAGGAAAGAGGGCTAGGGCATATAACATGCTAACATATTCTATTCTGGCTGCAAAAAATATTCCTGTGGAATTAAATTTTTGGAAGACACTCTTCTCTGAAAATCCTATTTTTTTAAAAACATGATCTATATTTTTGTTTGCCAGTTACCCTGCTCACATCACATACTCTTTTGCCTAGTAAAATATTCTGTGAAAACACACACAAAAAATGGTTGACTTACTATCAGGAATCTACTATCAGGTTATGCAGTACCAGATTTACTGTAATTACATCATAACTATCTGACGTTGATCACAGTAACCTGGCTTCAAAAACCAAAAGTATTTCTAGTAGCTTGCCTATTAACGAAGTTGGACATGGGAGTTTCGTCTACAAAAGAACACCATCACCACCATTAGTAGTGGAATGCAGCAATTCAATACTGAACTTTTTGTTTGTTTGTTTTAAATCAAGAACATTACTACACACATAGTAAAAGCACTGTTCCCAATAACCAAGAGAACAACATGATTCTTGTTCAAGGCAAATAGACATTTTCAGTGAAAAGCAATACATATTTTTCCATGAACTACGAAAGCATCCAGTTGCTGCTGCGGAACTCAATCTGTGAATCAACCCAACGATGCACTACCGAATGGACAGTGAGCCTGTGCTGAGAAAACTGTACCTTCATTAAATGGGATTGATACATCTTGATATTTGTTAACTGAAACTTCTGCTTTCTTAGAATTATGGGTATATTTGACTTCTGTGAACTGCTTTCCAACCAAGTTTCGATATATTTCAGTAAAATTCAAATTCATAATTCTATCAGTAGTATTCATAAAGCTACATTTACTCTACACTATTTTTCTCTACTTTCCTTCGGCAAGTATGTCCCAAAGCAATGAAATTTGGGCAATAGAGTATTCTGCATTAACAGTTTTGAGTTTAAACTGGGAAAGTACCATATTATCTTAAATGGTGAAATGAAGGTATTTCGCAGCAGTATGTTGCCCGTACACATTGATCAGGTTGGTGAATAAGGTACTAAGCAATTCTAGCAGGTATGGATGAAATATCCATACCGTGCAAGTATATCTTCCACAGGAACATTCCAGTCATCACTGATTCCGTCACATAAAACCAAACAGATGCATTTCTGTCAATGATAACAGAATACAGGAGGACTTTAATAAAGCCATTCAGTACAGATACATGACATAAAATGACAGCAGATAACAGAGACCCCAGAGCACTCTGTGTTTCCAAAATCAATCATGGGCAACCCCTCAAAACCAAAAGTGATCTTGAATGCTTTCTTCTCCATTTTGCTAGTGTCTAAAGTATGCATTGTGTCAGATCAATTGAACAGTGCCTTGTCATTACTGTCTGCAACTGGCAAAGCTGTAAGCAACAGCAGTTTAGATCTGCAGACTCATGAAGACTAACCTAACTAAGCTTAACTGTGGAAAATTTCTAGGAATGAGTTCAAGCAGAAAAATAAGTCTGACATAATCAGGTAAAAATCCACTTCCATGCAAAATGAAATTATTCATCCCAAAAAACCAATCAAACAAAACAAGATCACTAACTTTAGGAATTAATAAGGAAAGAGATGAGTAGCAGGCAAGTTTTCACAGCTCAAGTAAATAGATGTACATCAATGAATGCATATAGAGCAAATGGCCATTTATTCAATGTGTTCAATTTTTATCATATTTTAGAGCTAGTTTTGCTACAATCCTAAAAAATTAGAAAAGGCCTATCTCGCAAGAATTAAAGGAATTGTCTGTACTCAGGAGAGCTGGTAAGAACTGAATGGGCTATTCTGCTTCTTTGCAGAACTAAAATTAGACATATATATATTTATATAAAACATGATGTATTTGACTATGTAGGAGCTCTGTAACTAGTTAACTTCTTTTGCCTTTTAGAGTATTTAAAATTAAAAAAAAATACTTGGAAGCACACAGGTTGGAAGACTTCAAGGAGGAGGTGCAATTCTATGAACTACATTGAAGTTAAACTATGCATTTCATCAGTTTTGGGGTTTTGTTTTTTTCTTATGAAGATATGTCTCTTGCTGAGGAACGTTTCCCAGCAGAAGCCAAGGAACAGTCACAGCAGTGTGAAAGTTACAAACCTTCAGCATAAAACCTACCTTTTGGTTAAAGCTAACTAAAGTAATTTTCCTTTTCAGAATTACATTGGTGATAATTTCTATTTATTTCACTTAAGTGAAACCTTACATTTGTTGGTATCTTAACAGACACAGTTCAGAACTAAAGTTAGGCTGCATGAAAACAACTTCCATAAGAATTTCCTTCATATTTGAGTCTACCCACAGTCATAAACATACTACATATAGCTTATATTAAGAAGGCAGCTAATGACAATCTATGTTAATACAGCAGAAGCCTTGGTCATTTATTGCAATACAGCATTCCTGTTTTGGCTGAGGGGAAATGGTCTGGAGGGGTACAGGGGTATTTATATCTTTAAGGTAGGGCACAAACACTAGAGTTTAAAAAAAACAGTAATTTTATTGAAGACAGAACATAGCTTTACAGAAGCAGATTTTTTTCCCCCTTACTTTCAATTTCATTATGCATATTCATAACATTAAGACACTGTCAGTTATCTACTAGCAATAATATTCAAAAATTATAAAATCTAAACAGAATGATACTTGCATATTGACCTGTTTTTTCAGCAGTAGTTCTAATTGCACTGTGGTAAAATTTGTATTTAATACAACTTAAGCTGCTCCATCTCATACTTTGGGTTCCTGCCAAATACAGCACAACAGGTCTTCAAAGGAAAACCGAACTTACTTTTTACTTGCACATTTAGGGGCAGGCAGACTACTAACTCGGAAAAGAAAGGCCGTAAGAACAAGTATGGTCCACTACCTGTCAGCTCCCACTTTCAAGGCTGAGCCCACCTCAGAAGCATTTGGTGGTATCCATTCTCTCATTTACCCTTCACATACATCTTACCAGCTGCACTCACAAAACAGAGAACATAGTATATGGTGATGGACAGCGTCACAAGGAAGGAGAGGTGGTAATACCAGTTTGCTTTACAATGCCCCAGTTTACATTTAATTTAAAAAAAAAAAAAAAAAAGTGTATTTAGACACCAGAAAATCACAATAAAGCTTTCAATATATGAACAGCATTAAAATTTGTTTAGTTTGGGGGGTGGGAAGGGAAGAAATTAATTTCTATAGATCTAGGCATTAGCAGTTGGGATGTCATAAACATATCTGATTTAAAAACATACATTAAAATGGCTTAAACCACAAATCTTGATGCTGGAGTGAGAGATCTCTAAGACTAAAAAAAGTGACATCAGTTTATTCAATGTGTTTCAGTTGCTGTTGGTTTCACTGTAAGAATGACAAGACCTTGAACTTGACTTCTCCAGCAGAGTGAGCATTCCAAATGTATAACTTCATAGAAAAAAGTCTGTGCAATTTTAGGTTTTATTAATTATGTTTTTAAGTGTGAGAAATTACTAGCAGAACAAATAGCTCCATTATTAAGGCATCTTCACCTAAGTTCTCCCTTCTTTTCTCTTATCCTGCCTCTTAGGTAACCAGAAAGAAGTGAGCTAACTGCTCCTAGTAATTCTGAGTTCTACCAACTCTGTTCCATAATTCATCAGATTATGTACTGAAGGCAGCCTTGTGGACAGGACTCTTTCTGTGATGGTCAACATCCTCCAGGAAAATATTGTATCTGTTTAGTTTTTATTCACTTCTAACCACGCTCATGGCCACTCCTCTCTCCCCTCCTTCCCTGCTCCCCACTGTCACCCGATTCACCTTACTCACCTTTCTCAGAAGAGCAGCAGAGGGATATGTGGCTGCCTTTAATTATCTGATTCATGAGAGCTGCTCCACCCTCTGACCAGCATCCCATGGACAAGCCATTTCCCACAAATCCCAGCAAATTTTTCCCATTCTGCACCATCTTACCAAGGTTCATGCCTCACCGAAAACGTCCATTCCCCATCTCCTGCAGTCCAACTTCCAAATGCCCTCTTCACTCTCCTCATTTTTTATGTAGCAACAATACCCTAAACATCCTAAAGTTGTACAAGGTACAACAGTAACAAAGTGTAAGAGCAGTCATATGTATGTCAGTTACATCAGTGAGCAGAAGCACACAGAGTACTTTAAGACTGGATACCCACAGAACATAGTCCAGATCTGAGATAAACTCCAACTGGACTCAACTTTGTTAGCAAGGATGCAACAACAGTTGCAGTTTGTTTCACTCCATCTTTGCATTTTCATGCAAATACGATCATCTTGAGTACAGCTGCTGGCACAGAATTACTAATGGTACTCATATAAATTGCACTAATGAAGAAGCTTGCTCCACTACAGATACAAAAGTTGTTAGACTACAAAACAGTGAAGGCATAAGCAAGCTCTTAGCAAAAAAAACCCCAAAACCTTGAAAAGCTCCCACACAAGTTTTAAGTAATTAAAATACCTCATCCAAAAACACTCAAAAAGTAGTTATCACACCAATAGAAAACTATAGTATAAAAAACACTAACCTAGATTGCAGTCCCAAAAGAAAATTGGTGTAAATTGCTTAAAACTAATTTTACAAATTTGCACCAATATTAATGGCATAGATATAATATAGACTGATAAATTTAAGTGCAAGTTTTTTGTTATAAACAAGAGCACTGTTAACTCAGACTTTAGTTATGTCAGACACTGAATGTCCAGTTGTGTCTAACAATAAGAAAAACTGTACAGGAATTAAACAGTTAAGTCAGTAAATAGCTCATCAATTGACACCCAAGCTGTTTTGGTGAAGGCTGACTACGATTTAAAGGTTAACTCTTTATAGGGAACCACTGAGTGAAACACAGATGAGATTAAATGGTTCAACTATCTTCCCATATGTTTTAGTACATGAAATGATAGATTATGAAAAATGACACGTCATGATGCTTAGCAAATTGAGAATTTTATTACTATTTCAATTTTGTACAAAACAATGCAAGGCAGGAAGCCAGTACAGAGCGTTTAGAAAAGATACCCGTCACTTCAAAAACCACCAGCAATATTGTGATGTAACAGTTTAAGGAATCAAGATTTTATCAGACAAAGAAATCTTTCCAATTTCTCTCCTCAGAAGCTAAAAAAAGACTCCAAACTTGTTTAGTACAAATTAACCCCACTATTAAAAACATAAAGCTATATAAAGGCAAAAAAGGCTAAAGGAAAGGTATAATGGCATATAGGCTCAATTTTTAAAAGTCTTGTTTTAAAGCTGAGACTGTGCTGGCAGAGAGGAAAAAGCATTTAAAATACATACTTTTTAAGCTATCTTTTAAAGTATGATGACATTAAAAAAAATTTCAGATAAAGGGATGGGAGGAGTGGGACACTAGAAAAACCCATCAGAGCCCAATATCTCGTCATGAAATAAATGGCTTTCACAGGGTCCACTTTAATAAATAGTAAGAATACAATGTGTGACCCAGATAACAAGAGTAGCATCAAGGATTTAGTTTAGCAAAGCTGTAAAGCTGTCTAAAACGGGTTACAAGTCATTGATTAGCAAACAGTTGTTCTAAGACTCCTATGAAGGTCCTTTCCAACATGACTCAGCACCCACCCACAGTCGAAAACATAAAGATCTTTTATCTATGTAAAACAAATAATGTTATCCATTGTTATTCTTTCAGTTATACGCATAGGCATACACAAACGCATATAATCAGCAAATGTACTCGCCACCACATATTTAGTAACAAGAACTGCCATTGAATTATTTTTTCTACATTATTTTTGTGACAGTCATATTTCAGCCTGCTATTTTCTTTATGCCATGGTACTCAAAAGTTCAAATTATTTAATATTTACATGATTACATATTCCACTTCAGTGAGAAGAAAGCAAGCTTACAATTTCTTCCTTGAAAAAGTTCTAAGTTATATGAAAAAAACTGGGCATTTTACTAAGACTACATTGGTATCCTCAGTAAAGGACACTATTTTTACATGTACTGGGAAAAATGGTTTTGATTTACTCAAGCAAATTGCAAACGCACTTAACTATCCAGTTACAAATAGTCACAAGGGCAATGAAAGGAGGCGATTTTTTTTTCTTTGTGCAGTTTAAATATGTCTAATGCAACAATTTTTTTAAAAGGGGATACTGAGTCTATCTAGATGTTAGACGTAATTTTTCTGATGATTTTTTTTTAAATCTAGTTGAAGCTTCTCATCCTTCTGAAATAAAGAATTAATTTAGAGCTCTGAAATTCTAAGTGATGAAGCTTTCATTTGTTCCAAAATGCTAACTAGAAATGATTTAGAGTCATGTACTTAAAGCTCCACGCATTTTTGTAAAGGCTGTAAAACAGAAGCTCATGTTATTCAGAACCAGTCTGACAGCTTCACAGTCATAAGTTTTTGCACTGATGTACTGATTTTATTCAAAATATTGTTCAAATTATATCTCATTAGTGTCTTCCAAATGACAAATACAAAGAAAAACACTCTTTTGGGCAGGATAGCATATAGCAAAATCCTTCTCAGTACAGCTTAAATCAAGACTATTTTGAACTCTTTCCCCATAGCACCTTCTTGTCTTTCCACAATCTGTGCTGAGGCTCCCACAGGCTAGTTTGAGACAGCAAGGCAACAAAACCTAACTGACATGAGTAGCTGAAATTGATCTAGTACTTTACATAAAGTTTTGGTCAGGATGAAGTACAAGCTATAGTCTAGGAAAAAACATGTAAGAGTAGGCATAGAGAGGAGGAAGGGTCTGTCAACAAAATGAGCCTGAACAGTTTCACAGCATGTACTTAACACTGCCTTTGGAAAAATCTTCCATAAGGCAAAACACAAACACTAACAAATATGCATGTAATTCAACTCCACCAAGTATTCATAAGACTTGGAAATCTAATACTCACACATGAGAAGCTTTCTCATCTGTACTTAGATTTACAGTATGGACCATCTGCCTCCAACTGCTGAAAGGCATATCTTCCTGAAACTGTGTGTGTTTTATCTTCATCCTGGCTAAAATTTTCCAGGATTGTACAGTATAGTTTGGATAATGGGCTTTAATACTATGCCTGATAACATCCTTGAATTTCAAACAAACTCTTAAATAAATAGAAGATTACGAAGTAGGCCCCTTTTTTATCTTAGAAGATGTTCAGCCTGTGAGCATACTCTTACACAGCTACTGTGGCAGAAAGACGTTAAGTTGGGGCTTGTATTTAAAGGCAGAGTTGTAAAATACCAGCAACAAAGACAGGAAAAAGGTACGGGCAAAGCTCTGAGAAGAAATAGAGTATCTTGCCTATATATGCCACAAAGTTGGAAAGAACTGATGGTCTATATATAGTTTAAAAGTCGTTTGTAAGCTACATTGTTCTCAACCCAACTGAAGCACATCTGAATTATTTGCGGCTTGCCAAGATGTTTTTAAGCAGGCAGAACAATCACAGTTGCAATTCCTTGTGCCTAGGACAGGATGGAAAAATGCCCCACACAGAGTGCTTGCTGCCTCGCAGAATACAATATTTTACTTCTTTTGTTTTGTCTGATTACTTGCAGCTTCAAGAAGTCTGTGCTTACAGAGCTAACATTATAAATACAAAGAACAAAATTTGAGGACTGTAAAATTCTAAACAGCTTTTAAACTGCCTTCTTGGACAGGTTCTGGATAAGTGAACAATGTGATGGAGGCATAATAGAGAAAAAGGGTGGAAGTAATACATCCTTGAAGGTAAAATATACTAGATAAAAAAATAGACAACTATTTCCTCCACAAGGAAAAAAAAAAAAAAAAAAGAGGGAAGAAACAGGCATCAAACAAGTCAGAGGAAAAGAGAACCCTACCTACCTGTGCAGAGTTTAACACACAAGTTTTCTAGATACAAAGCTTAAATTATACCATCTCCTGTATGGAAAAAATAGTCTTTAAAAAATTACTTCTACCTCCCACTTATGAATAAATTCCTTTAGTACTCCCCTGAGTGGCATTTAATATCTAGGAGTCTCCACACAGGGTATGGTGATCCATCAATCTCTATCCCACTAAGCAGAGAACAGAGAGACATCAGCTTGATTTGGAATGGGTAAGAGTTGCAAAGGATTTAAGGGAAAGTATTACAAAACGCTATCTCACATTATGGAATCTTTTTCAATGGAGGATTTTAGGAAAAAAAAGCTTTAAAGACAAAACAAAAGCAACAACAAAAACCCCAATCACCAGGTAAGATACAGTCAGTCCTTGCTTCACAGCTTAGGGATTTAGACTGAATGCACTCAAGACCACTTCCAGCCCTTCATTTTTAATACCAGTTTCCTTACAACTGCAGTCATGCACACTTAGAACTGCTTTCACCACGACTAAATGTTTGCAAATAGAAGTAAAAACCAAAGTTAAGAAAACAAGGCACTGACATTGAGCATTGTGCCATTTCTTTTCAAAGAATCGATCATATATAAATTCAAAGGGAAATATATTTTTGCATGGGCAACGTAAGTCACACAAAGAAGCCAATTCATTCTTAAAGGTTAGAATATCTAGAAATCAGAAGTATGGATTTTACAGAAAAAAAATACTTGTTTGGGATCTAGCTGTGCTCCTTCAAAGACATTAAGCACACTTTCAAAAAAGGTTGCTTGTGACTACATATTAAAAGTAAATCAGGAATATCACATATAATTGCTGACTGTAGATCAGTCAATTTTTTTCCCTGAGTGCAGAGTTTCAGCAAACCAAGGGGAATTTTCATTAACTTAGGCCTATTCACCCTCTCCCAAGCTACTGAAGATCTCAATTGAAGAGGAAGTAGACAAAAGCTTTAGCAGCCCATGGTTGGAGCACAGTATTAGACACAGCTGCTTTAATTCTCATCTTTTCACTCATAAATTCTAATCACTTAGTGAAGTGATCACTGCTTTTAGGGAACATCCACATTTTAGATAGATATATCTATACTCTATACACATAAGGTAATTTTAAGTAAAACCCAAATTATGGAACTGCAGAAATTAACTCCTGAATTAACTCCTGAATTAACTCCTTTTAATGATGTTATTGACCTACTTCTTAAGTTACACAAGAGATTTTAAATGGCATGCTTTGGTAAACTATTTCTCTTAACCTGAAACTATGTTTAATTACATCTTCTGCTCTGTATTTTCAAAGAGATTAATAGAATGAATCTCCAGCTAACCAATATGAAATTGGCTGATTATACCAACAACAGCTGTTCTCCTCTTTACAAAATTGACTTGTTTTTCCCCAGACCTCCAGCAGTACCCACACAAACAACCTAGCTCCCACTTCAAGCAGAAGGAGTTGCAATATCAGAAGATCAATCAAACTGCAGGTTACAAATGTCCATTTCTAGGACATGCAATACCTACACGTAAAATTAGTCAATAAAGGTGATTTTAGAAAGCAGGTAAGATAGTTACTTGACAACAACACAACGCTGACTAACACAGTTTCCTTTGCACACATTAAAGACCAGCTATTTTCAAACTAAATTACCTGTTGTTAAAGGCATATAACTTTTTTATGTGATTGTTCAAAGAACTAATGAGCCCAGGAAAGGAATTTCTGGGATAAAACTAAGACAGTTGACCTTAGTAAAAGTTTTGCTGTTGACTTCCTTGGGGCTAGAATTTCATTCCTGGACTTCATGCAACCAAAACATTCATTTTTTCTGAAATAAATAAGGATTAGGTTGAACTTTATAGCAAGAGCAGATTAAATTCACAGAGCTAGGTAGAGTTAAATCTTACGTTTATAGCAAATCATTCCCTTCCCTCCTCCACAAATGAGTATATCACAGCTTCCTGGCAAGAGCAGTTCTTCTGGGTGAAGTCTTAAAAATCTAAATTTCTGCATAATATGTGGAAAGAACAAAACAAACACCCCTCCTCCCCCGCCCAAATCTATGCATATACCAATAAAAAGCCAACAGTATTTTCTCCACAGGAATAAGTATTTTGCTTTAGAAGCCCTGACTAATTTTCCCAGCCGTTCTGTTGATGATTCTGTCTGCTCGCTTCATTTTACTAGAATGATTTCATTTCTTGAACAATGCATACATACAGTACTAGCACTTTACACTGTTTGGAGCAGATACATGTATAAATAGTTTTTTACATCTCCCACTTTTTTTGAACTTTAGGTGTGGCTATATTTCTGAGACAACCACACTGAGTAAGTGTATACAGGAGATTTTAAAATATCACATGTAAGACTGTGAAGAGCATTTATAGTAGTAAAACTAAGAAAGTTTAGTCAAAAAATACTTCTTCTTATAGAGTTGAATGTTCTGCAGGAATAAAATAGCTTTTTTTACAAATTTTTAGTAACTGATATTCTACACTAGCCAGACTGAATGGACTGTGATGCCAAATGCCAGTACTCAATGCACATGACCTAAACCAACCTTACTTCCTGTGCATTATATGAAATCCCAGCCCAGAGCCCAGATATAAGCTGAAGTCTTTGGGATTTGCTGCATAATAAAACTAATAATAAAATCCTTTTAAACTGAGACACCAAGTCAATAAATTTTAACAAAATAAAATGCAGTAATCCACACCAAATAAATACTTAAGTTTCTCTAATACATCTAGTCTAGCTCAGTTTATCATAGGCAATAATGTATCTTTTTGGACTGCTCTTTCACAGAGTTGCAAGAGTTGCTCTATGCCCCAATTTGTTGCAACCTTACCAAATTCCACTTTGTAAATCCCACATCCCTGAAGTCACATTACCAAATGGAACGGACTCTCCTACTCCAAAAAATCTGCCCAAGTGCTCTTCACAAAATAAACAGTAAGGTACCAAGATCAGTTTCAATACACAGAAGTTTATTCTGTTTTGTTATAGTCTCAATCGCTCAATGATCCAGTGGATTGGGAGCAGAAGTATAAATTAGTGGCCAACGTTCACCCTAGACTGACCACTGAGGTCAATTCACTCCTCTGTCCTGAGCTCTGTCAATCCCACTTATAAAGTCTCAGGGGTGAGAGGAGGGGAAATGAGGCCGTGAAGGCTTCACCTTTTTGTACTGGGGAAAGGTCTTTTTGTATTTCAAGGCTCTCATGAAATGAAACTGAGACAGTATAATTGTGCTGCTTAAACTTCTGCATTTAGTACTTGAAGCAACATTCTTGTCCTTTTCTTTACCTCCACCCTCCACAATATTCTGCCGTGCAAACGCTCAACACATGCTATACTTGTTACTGATACGGGGCTCCTGAGATGACTTGCAGCTCTTTGCCCTTCCACTTGCCTACGAGAAAGCCCCTCTGGCTCCAATGGCTGTCTAGTGAAAGACAGCAAGATGCTTCACTCCTCTTCCCCACCATGCTGCAGTCACCATCAAACTGAAGTACCTTTGCCCTAAAGCACAACACAGGTCTGACCCCTCTTTCCTTGCATCAAGAGGAGAAAGAGACAATCCTTTATTTTAGGTACTACTATACCACGACTTCTGTACTCACTAGATGGTACACTGGTACAAATCTTTAGTACAAATCTCTTCCCTCCAGCATTTTTACCAGGCTAGTGACATCTCCTCCCTTCCCTATATGCACACGCATCTATCCATTCCTCCCCCTCAGCAGCTAAAGTCTTCTCTTCTTCAGCACCCCACTACGTTCATTACGGAAACCGGAGCCCTTTCTCCCACCATTCACCCCTTAGGCCAGGCTCTCACAGGGGTGTCACTGCCCTACAGACGGGAGGCATCGTGCCTGGAGCATAACCCGGCCCGGCGCCGCTGTAGCTTCCCTCTTCCCCCTGTCAGAAGGTAACTCCTCCCCGCTCCCGTCACAGACAGCTCGCCCCCCCCCCCCCCCCCCCCCCCCAGAAAGGAGACCCCTCCGGCCCTTGCGGGGGCGCCTCCCGAGCACGAGCCCAACGCCCCGCTTTCCCGCACCAGCCCCAGGCCCACCGAGCCCCCCTCACAAACCTGTAGATCCAGCCATCTTGTCCGAACCCCCCCCACCGGTCCGGGCCTGCACGCGAAGCGCGTCACTTCCGCTTGACGCAGCGCGTCACTTCCCACAGGGCAGCGGCAGCTCTGGAGCGCGGAAGGGCGCGCGAGCAGCGGGGGCGGGGCCCAGGGGAGGGGGCGGGGCCGGAGGCGCCCGTCCCCGAGGCGCCGGCCCCTTCCCGGGCAGCTCCGGCCGCCCCGCTGCGGCGGCCCGCCAAGCCTGGAGCTGCCGGGCCGGCCGGCCCCGGGAGCCAGCGCCGAGCTCTGCCGAAGGCGCCCGCTACCGGCAGCGCCTCGCGCCTCCTACCCGGGAATCGCACCCGCAGGCCGGCGCCGCGGCCGGAAAGGGGCACGATGGCCGTGCGCTGATTTTTTCAGAAGGAAGCGTCCTTCTCTTCTAGGTGATCCTGCGCTAGCGGCGAACAGCGCACCCGCGTCTCCCCTGAGACGCGATACAAATACGGCCGCAGGCTTACCAAGCCGAAGCCGACTTGTGCTCCATCGGCCTCTGAAAGCACGCAGTGGACTCCACGGTCCATCTCTGTCTACACCCGTCCGCTGTGTGTAGGACCCACCTTAGGGTTAGCAGCAACAAATTACTTCAACACTAACTGCAACCACAGGAAATAAAACTGGGCCCAAAAGGGAAAAAAAGCACAAGGCCGCTGGCCTAGGTGAGGAACTAACAGCTATTTTGTTTCACTCTTCCCATGCTGTGGTAAGTGTACTGGGAAAAAAATGCAATTTTTTGCAACGTTGAACTCGAGAGGAAAAATACCTGACAACTAGAAGCCGAATGCATTCAAAGGTCTACATTCCTTTTCTTCCCAACAATCAAGTGCTTACACATGGTAACAAAGTCACCTTTCAGCCTATTCAAAAAGAAAAGAGTTATTTGAAATACAACTTCTGCTTACAACTTGCTCAAAATAAGGTGATGGTAATCACTACAGCAAAAACCTTTTATAAACTTTGTTGTCAAATATCACACAGCATCCCTTGTAAGAAAACTTAAAACTGCAGTCTGCTCAGCTCCAAAAAACAATCTACAATCATGTCGTGGAATAAATTTATTCAGAAGCGTGTCACAGAGTTGAGATTTTTGGCTGCAGATTCTACAAATGGCCCTCTTGCTGTAAAACACTGTCTCCAGAGTTGCCAGATGATGGTCCTCAAGCCCCATCCCACCCCGGAAAGATTTTCTAAGTAATATTTGGAACAAAGTATTGATTAAAGACAAGTAAGAAATAATTATTCCCCTTTCTCAGACTACAACAGACACAGAATAACAGTATCTTCCAGCAAGTTTAGTACAAGCAATTTTTCACAGAATGAATAACTAACTTGTGTAACTCATTTAAGCACGGTATTACAGAGGACATAAGTCTGTGTGAATGGCAACAATAAAAAAAAAGTCAAACAAAGTTGAATTCCTTCATGGTTCTTTACACAGGATATCTCTATGCAACTTCTGACTCAGAAAAGCACAGACAGACCCAGAGTAGTCACTCCTTTGACACGGGGCTCTGGAAACCACTTACCCATCATCAGGTAATTTCCTGCCACAGGCAGTGCTTCTGGGGGCTAGGACCCTTGCTTCTCTCAATCCAGTAAATTCTTCACAAGTTAGTTTACCTAAAAAGTAAGGACATAAAACACCACATGGGGTGAGAAAAATCTCTTAATTCTGTTCCTATCATGGTGCGTTTACAAGCCCTAACAGACAGAAGAGCCCCACTATAGGAAGCTGGGCATAAATGTAACAAACAGCCATTAGTCTAGAGAGCTTACAGTCAGAAGCCGTAGTTCTGTGCGTGATTGCAGACTGCACCTGTACAGAGCCCTGCTGAATTCTCTCATTTCATCAGTGCACAACTTGCATCTGGTTAGCTGAGAAGAGCAACATTACTCATCCTCTTTAAAAGCATAGAAAGTGTCAGGTATTAAGCAGTAACGTAAACACAGAAAACACAGAAGCAATAATAATCACATAGAAAACTACTATAGCATCTCATTCCAAGCAAATGGACATTCAAATCATTACCTGAGCCCAGGTAGGACTCCTGGAGACCATAACACTTTTCTCTCCAATAGGCTTCATTTTAACAAGCATCTAGCAGTCTTAAAGTCATAATACCTCTTTTTTCTCCAGTCTGTGGAGGATAGGAGAGAAATGAGCAAATTCAATTTTTATCCCATCCATCCAGAGGTTAACTCCCTTCTTTACATGTTACGGGAGAATCTCCAAGCTCCCTTACTTTCTCCACAGGTGCTACTCACACATCCATGCACACAGTATCTCCTCCTTCCTTAACTTGAAACTCAATTCATAATTTTTGTTTCCTGATTTCTATTTGTTTTAATATGTGTACTCCCGAGATCCTGTTTGCACAAATTCACTGTATTTATAGGAAGTACATTTTGCTCATTTCCTCATGCTGCCTCAACCTGAAAGCACAAGCAGTTAAATACCAGAATGAGCAAGTAAGAAAATCAAATCAGAATTTTAAAAAGTCTCATGAAGACTTAAAATGTGCAAGCATAGATTTACAGAGAAAATTTCCATGGTATCTCACAGATGTGAAAATTCATGAGCCAAGGACACAATCTTACTACCAGGACTAACAAGAGTTATAGAATATTCTAGCCCACTGTTTCTAATAAATAGCCTACATAACAAAAATAGAACAAAAATAATGAGTATTACAGCAGAAATACAAAATTTTGTTCCTTATACACTGAACAATAATATAAAATATAAATTTAACTACTGAATGAAATCATAAACCGAAGATTTAAGGGCACATTAAAAAATCCCTCATTTATTTTCTCTACAAATTGTTCATGTCGTTTATTATTGTATTAAAATGTCAGTAAGTGTTGTTACTTCATGCAAAGACTATATTTTTTTCTCCCTGTATGCAAAAGAACAAACATGACTTTGAAAAAAAACATTTAAAACAATGTTTTAACTTTTTTTAGATTACAATTCTCTCAGGTTTCTTTACACCGTTATACAGGAAAAATTAAGTGTAAATAGGAAATATTTTTAAATGCTGCTGTTTAGTTTATAATGAAATAAACGCTGAAAACGTACACTGGAGAATGCGGGCATCGATCCCGCTACCTCTCGCATGCTAAGCGAGCGCTCTACCATTTGAGCTAATTCCCCACCTGAAAAAAAAAACTTTGAAACTTATACTTACACACTCTAGACTTGCCAAGCACTACAATACAACTTTGTTAGATCATAAATTCATTGTTTCTTGCTGAGTCATTCTTTCCACTCACCAACAACTGATTGCAACTCACAGCTGGAATCATGTGATGCATCTTGCAGCATATACACTACCAGAATAATCTTATTAATCTCTTTTATCTTTGTTAGATAAAGCACAATCTTTGTTATTTAGTTGTTTTCATACAAGAAGCTCTCCAACAGATTGAGTTATTTACAAGAAACCAGATGTGTTACTGAAAAAAACCCCAACCATTACTGAACAACTTCCAAATTCAACAAGGAAACCCATGTTCTTTCCAGTTTTCAAGGCATACACATGAAAAAAATGGCTCAGAAAATGTTGTAATAAGTGAAAAATATTATATGCTTGATTGAAACAGAGTTTTATAATCAAAGCTTATACATATGTATATATATTTGTGGGTGTACATACACACACACACATCCTTTTGGAAGGAGTCTGGCTTCCCTGGGGTGACAGAGTCAAGTGAAATTAAAATGTATCTGTAGTTTCCTTATTTATTACTGCATTTTTCTTATTTATTACCTCACCAAATACACTTTCCTATCATTAATGCAGTACTTTAAACGGCCTTAAAACACTGACTTTTTGAAAAATGAACACACCCAAGCATGACAAATGCTTGCATGACTTGACACAGAGCATAAAGCCTACATCATAGACGTGGAACATAACGATGTATGGTAACAGGCCACCTTTCACATTTTAATTTTTACCTTTACTTGCCTACAGCAAGTATTTAACTCAAAATGCCTATCTAGAGAGACAGTTATCGATTGCTACTACTAGCGTAGTATCAACTGGTATACTTGGAAAAAGCTCCTGACTGCTTAAGTCCTCCTTCCGGTATTTGTCAGAAAGTTGGAAAAATGACACCAGCTTAATCAGCAGGCCCACCTCCGCCACACCGGCCGCCTCCAGCCGCCGGGGGTCCGGCGCATGCGCAGCGCCCTCGCCCCAGCAAGCGGCGCTGCCCGCCCGCCCCCGGAGCAGCGAGGGCTAGGCCGTCCCGCCTCCCGCCGGCCCGGGGAGCGGAGGGGCCTCGGCCGGCTGGCGGTCTCTCCGCGCCCCCGCTGCCCGGCGCTCGCCCCCGGGCCTCGGCCATCGCTCCTCCAGCTGCGCTGCCCCACGGACCTGGCCCAGGGCCTCGTCTTCTGCCGCTCTACGGCTGCGTTTGCTTCCCTCCTTCCTCCGAACTGCCCTCTCCCCTTCCACCAAAGTCTTGCCCTCGGTATTCCCGCACCCCCCTGCCACCCGCCCCCCTCTCCCATCCCTCCCCGCCCCCTGCCCCGTTGCTGCCGCTTCCTTCCCTGACCCCAGCACACAGCTCGAAGCATAGATGAAAGGAGGGGTGTGATCAGGGGGTCAGGACAGGGACTAACTAGCAAGCTCTCAACAGCCAGCCTCAAACTTGAGCTCAACCATGGTGTGAAGGAGGTCGTAACAACTTGCACATACATGTAGTTGATAAACCCAGGCTGAGTTCCACTTTACATCTTTCCCCCGCTTGTTATTTTAACAGCGGAAGACTCTCGGGTATCTCTTTGAAACATAAGCTTGCTACCACGTATGAAGCAACGTACCCAGCAAGAGCACTGGCACCCTGGTTCTCTGTAGGGTGAGGAGAGTTTACAAACTCCACCTGATTTGACATAGTAGTGTGCATTCATGCTCTTCTCCATAAGCTATATATACTCTTGCACATACAGCCAAATTATATAGCTTATAGTCTTCCACATGGTGACAGTCTGACTGTTATTTAAACATCTTAATTTACATATTAGATTTTTCTTGTGCTGTCAGCACTACACCAGACAGCAACTCTTTGCTAAATTGTCTTTGCTAAGTAAGTCACTCCACAGCAGAATAGGAGGTGTTATTCATCTGTCAAGTCTAAGCCAGGCTAAGGGGAAATCAAACCAGAGTGTGAGTAGAGTTAAGATTGCCACCTGACCGGTTTCTAAGTGGCCAGGCTTGTTTTCACACCATCTTACTGGCTTCTGGCGACACTGGATCTGCTGGTTTACGTACATTAGCCCTGACACTTGACCGATAGCTTGGATGGAGCTCCCTTCAGTTGTTCCTGGAGCTGGATTCTTTGGCAGGTGGCAACACAAAGTAGGAATAACTGAAGGTAACCCACTGTCTTTACTCTGCATGGCAGTATTGACTCGGTGCTTGACAAGCTTCAGCACTGATTTGCTATAGACTTCCTGACGGTGCCAGCCACAAGAAAATAGAAAGGGGAAGAAAGAATAATGGTATTCAGAAAAAAACATAGTTGCCAGCTCTAAGAGCATGAATGGTGCAAGTGAGAGTAATAATCAGAAATAAAGCTGCTGTGAGTTTATGGCCATCTGTAAGTTTAAGCTGTCAGATGCTTTTTTTTTTTTTTTTTTTAAATACTAAAGCTAGTCCTGCCAGAGTTAAAAACAATAAATCTGGGTGGTGGTGGTGGGGGGATGGTAGTGTGTGTGAATGATTGTATATAGTTGTGTTTTTTTAATGTTTGTAGAATGTTTTAAAGATTAAAAACAGCATGAAATTGATGTATTTGTAAAACTTGTGAAGCAAGGCCATATAAATAATTCATTTTTCCATGGCAGCTGCTAGAACATGCATAGATGCTTCAGCATGTTTTCTGTGTTGAAAACACTAGGTAGAAAACATTTTAACTTTGCATGTCTCAAGAACTCCAAGTTCTTTCTCAAAGTTAATTAAAACAATTGATCAACTACTGGTAACAGCTTAAGGAGACCCTTGGAAGGCATCATCAGCTGCACCTAACTGTCAAACCAGACTTCAACAAAAAAATTCAACCCAGAAGTCAAGTCTTTGGATAGTTATAAAGAAAGCTACAAAAGCTGCAACTCTATTTCTCACTTTCAGAAGCTTTCTTATCACAAGCATTTAATTTGTGTTAGAAAATGTGATAGAAAATGCAACTGAAGTAAGGCACATGGGGTTTTTTATGTGATCTTATTTATGCAGAATCAATCACCTTTGGACTCTCATCTGGGCCTAAAGAGCACCTGCTTACTTGATCATCTGTAGGAATTTAGAGTGAGGTAGCTGAACACCACTAATTATTCCATGGTAAAGGTCAATCATTTTTAGCAGTGGTGACAAAGAGCATATTTAGACTAGGCATTCCTGAGTAACTTCCTGGTTGAGCATTGTTATTCTAAAATAAAAGGATTAAAAAAACGAAACCCACTTTGTCTTTATTTTCAGAAGAGATAAAGTTTTCCTCACAGAAAGTTCTTCAGAGATGGCTACTATCAATTCAAATGCTGCTATAGTCTTAAATGACTGATAAACAATTCAAAGTCTGCATTGATCTTGTTTCAGGTTGTCCAATACCATTAACATTTTTTTCAATAACCTTTTATTAATTTGAGAAATGTAGCTGTAATTTTACTAAAAACATTTAGCAAAAGGAGCACTCGAGCTACAGAAAGACTTTTGCCATGAGGAAAGTAGCTCAGCTGTTGCTGAAAGGAATTTTTGAATTCATGGTTTTCCTTCTACTTTTTTTCAGGAAAAATATCTAGCAATAGGCAAAGATGACAAGATTACAAATGCACAGAAGATGGGTTACTGCCAAAGCTTCAGAGACTCCAAGGAACTGAGGAAGAAGGGTGCAAGCTGGAGCAGCTTAGCCTACAGAATTTCACCAAGCCCGCTAGCAGGATAAATCAAAGGTGAGTTTTCCCATCTTCTAATAAAACTGCTTTTTTTGTTAGCAGGTAACCTGATGTTTGGTGTCAAAGGTTCAGAGGCCACGATCTTTTTGTAAGACAGGAAAAGCTTTTACAGTTGCAAACGAGCCTTAAATTTTATAATCTCTTAAAGAAAAAAAGAATGACAGGAAGATATATATTATGTTTTATAAGTTATTTGAAACTCATGCTCTCAAGTGCTAGAAACTACCAGGAATGTGGTTTTAAGGTAAGAATTTTGCCCTCCTTAAACACAGACCCATATACATATTTTTAATTACTTTTTCCAACCTCCACCCTCAAAGCCATGCCTAGGATAATGCACGAGTACAACCCTAATTATGAATTTACAGTCAAAAAAAAATTAGACTTAAAGGCATACCCACTCAGCTGTCACTTACAACCATTGCATCTGTGAAATGTGGAACAAGATCCACTCTTTCCCACACTGTCTTCTCCCTTCGTTGATACAGAAGGTAAGTTTAGCACCGGGTGGCTCAGGAGGGAACACCAGAGCTGGCCACCAGGCAGGCTCACCACACAGGCGAGGCTTTTCTTTTGAAGACTCACCCGCCATCCCAACAACAGCCTGAAGGACTGGGAAACGGACCAAACTACAGCATCCCCCTCTTCACACAACACCAAACCTCCCAGCACAGCCTCCTCACCGCGCCATTTATATTTAAAGAAGAAAACAACAACAACAAAAACACAAACGGCGGGGGGGGGGGGGGGACACGGGACGGCAGTTGCCCGAGGGAGCGCGTGGCCGCTGGGGGGGGAGAAGGGTGCCGAAAGCACGCGCCGCCGCAGAAGGTTCTAGCACTGGGCGGGGGCGCTCGGTGCCCGGGAAGGGCAGGGGAAGGGCAGGCCCTGAGGGGGCGGGGAGGCGGGAACCCGCGGGCCGGGTTCGCTGCGCGGGGGTTGTTGTCAACCTGAGCGAGTGCGGGCTGAGACTGTCGAAAGACGAAGCCGGCGGAGGAGGTTTGTTTGCAGCCTTTTACTCAGGGGTTTTATGGTCGTGATGGTTGCTTTAGCGGGTCTCACGAAAACTCGTTTTGAGGTCATGGGGGTGCTTGCTTGAAGGAGGAGGTGCAGCGGTTGGTGCTGTTCCGCAGCAGAGGGGGTAGTTTTGTGGGTTCTTCTGGGGCGCTTCCTACAGCTGCACTGCGCTACCATGGCTCGGGCTCCAGCTCTCCTTTGATCGCTCCCAACGCCTGCTACAACACGAATCTTACATTCTATTAGTAAAAATTTAGTAGCTGTTGTTTTCTTTCTTTTCTGATACTATTCAGCCAGAGTTCACTCAGGAGTGCATCACTGAGCCCAAGGAAGAAGTGGAAGAATCAAATCGGAGGAGGATGACGTGGGTTGAAGAACTTGTCGAAGTGGGTGCTAACTTAAACTTTTTGGTTTTAATTCAGCTTGGTTGTGATGGTTCTGTGCTATATCTGTGTTTTGAGTACACTGTAAGCAGGTAGTTTCATCAGTGAACGCAGCTTTTCTACTGATAGGTCTGGTTTCTCTGTTCTAATCCTGAAATGACTGTATAGTGTGATGGTGTATAAATTAAAAAAAGACAAGCTCTCAGATTTTCATATGGACCTAAGTAATCAAATGCTAAACATACACTGGATTTCATTGAGTTGTGTGTACCTTAAACCTCTAATCTTTGAACATTGCAGCCAAACATATTTTTCAGCTCATTCTATATAACCAGCTCCTCAGGTCTTTTTCTGCTTTGTTTGTTTGGATGAGGTTATTGTTCTTAAAACTACTGTGTTATTCTGGAGAAATTCTCATTTAGTGAATAGATAGTTCTGCTCCTTAGTAAAATCCACAGGATTTAGGAATCTTAAATCTTCTTCAATGTTCTTCTAAACGAGGGAAATCTTTGTCACTCCCACCCCTGGTAACTTTTGCACCAAAAGTGAAAAATGGTTAAAAATCTGAAAGATAAATGTCCAGTGTTTTGTGGAAATCAATGGCTCTGCAGAGCCTCTAAAGGAACATGAGGAAAATGCTGTATGTGCTGTTCAGTGATAGCTGATTAGCCAGGCAGCCTGTGCAGAGCTCTAGGTGTAACCACCACACATCCTCTCCTTTCTGGAGTTAACAGGGAATGTGGAGAAAATTTGGATCGTTACAGTGGTGATTTTAGAAGACAAAGGTTGCAGATCCATTTGGATTCAGGCATAGTCAATCCCACTGCTTTTATAACAGCCTTTTTTGGCTATTATTAAACTGTTTGGAAGGAGTATCTGAAGCTGGATGGTATGTAAAATGAATAATACAGTTTTTCTATATTGCCATCTTAGTTCAAGGAGGGCATTGTACACGAGCCCTGTGATGTTGAAACTCTTTTGAAACCCTCATGAAGTTGGTAGAGATGTCAGGTCTTCCAAAAAAATCAGAGGAGGAAGTGGTGATGGGAATATAGCCATTTTCCTAAAAAAGAGACCAAAATGCGTAATTGTATTAATATATGACTTGCAGTTTTCCCATCTGGAAACATAATGAAATCTTCGCCAATATGGAAGCCTTATGATCATCTGGACAGAAATTTAAAAACCATTGATGCTTTTAGAGAAAGAGAATGATAACTTGGATGTCTTGCTCAGTACTTCAGTTTTCAGGTTTGGGTTGTTATGGGTTGAAATCACGATGGTGATTTTTGTGTGGTCAGATAGAGATTCCAGAGTAGCATAAAAGGGTAGTCTGATCTCCCTCTGAGCTGAGATGTCAGCTCACTGCCTCCTTAGCGCTAGGTTAACTTAAATGCCAATCTGGTAAATACACACAAAGAACATTATGGTTTTGTACTTCTTACAAAAGCAGTATATTTAACATGAATTATTTGGGCCCTTGCAGGCTTCTGTTGTGGCTGCTAATGCTGACTGAAGTTACTTAGGTTGCCTGGCTAAGCTGTTTCCAGCATTGATTCCTTGATCGATATTGCAGTATTGTACTGTACTGATACATTACCTCCCAGATGGACTGCACTGATTTTCCTCAAACAGGGTAATGGCAGTGGCAAATATTACTAAAAGTAGCAAATCTTTCTAGGTTAGGGGTTTTTTTTTGCTGGTTTTTTTGGTTGGTTAGTTGTTTGGGGTTTTTTTTAGAGTGTTTTTGTCCTGTGGTTTGGATATAAAACAACGAATGACAGTAAAACAGAGGTAAAATTTTGTGAGAGATCAGTAAAATCTTCATCAACAAATCAAGTTTTATTCTTATTGTGGCCATAAAGAACAGCAGTAGTTCTGGGAGGAGGTTTCTTCTGACTCAAGACCTGCTGCGTGGCTTTTTGTGTGATTCACAGTACTGTTTTTTTGTTTTGCTTTGCTTTTCCCAAAGGAGGGTGTTGGTTTTGTTGCCTAATTCCATATTTTGATACTAATTTTCTCTAAAATTATTTCTGAGGTCCAGAACACATTTCCTTCAATGCTTTAAATACAGATTTGAATACAGAACTGGAGACATAATTATTTGTTTCATTTTAATGATAAATTTATCCACATGAAGGTTAGGCTGTCTAAAAGAATGGAACATATTGTAGCTGTCCTTAGGTTATTTTGTCACTGCTTAATTTATAGCTAGTTCTGGGGTTTGTTTGATTTTAAGTAAGTTTTCCCCCACTTGCTGTGTTAAAGCCTTAAGAGTACCACTGATTAGTAACAAATTAAAAAGTTTCATGGGCAGCAGTACTTGCCAGTTTGTGTGCAGTTGTAAGCCTGCTTGGTGCTTCCCTTAATTAAGCCATGTAGATGTGCTTTGCCATTCAAAAGCTGGCATGATGAAGCCTTGTTCCTGCCTGGGCTGTGTTCATACAAGCCTAATGCAAACACAATTAGAAGGGTTCTGTTTGGTTGGTTGGTTTACAACATAGGTGTTTTTAAGACTTCAGTGATTTCTATTCTGAAGGAATACTAGGGAAAAAAAAAACAACCAACCAACCACAAATGAAAATCTGTAAGGGTTACTTAGAGTTGGTTTGGGGGGGGGGAGGTTGGTGTGGTTTTTTTAGTTGCTTTGAAGTGCAAACCTTAAAGTTATGTATTCCTGTTTGGAGGAAAATCATGGTTTTTGTCTGTGAGTGATTTTATATCACCTATTTTTGTCAATCATACAGAGAGCAGAAGGCATTCTCACTAAAACAGGGTAAAATATTGAGTGGAATTTTTAGTAATCAAGCCAACTCATTTAAAGCTAGTTTGTTTCTGTAGTGTACTGAAATGTATAGTGCCATAATTGTGGTATAACTCTGAGTCACTTCTGAAAGTGGGATTTAGTCACTGGTGTTCTGGAATGTTTTCATCATAACCAGAAGTGCTGTGTTTCTAGTTAAAATATGACTAAGCAAAGGAACTTCTGGACGTTTCAGAGCTCTTGGCACGAAAGAGGGAGTTGGCATCTTGGATGCTGCAGCAGCATTTGACGATTTCAGAAAGTGAGGTTAGTGTTAGTGATTTATAACTAATGGGAGTGCTAGCTTGTGAATTCTCTCTCTTCTTTCTCTGGTCAATGATAATTAGTGTCTTGCTGCTTCTTCTTCACCTCTTTGGTATTCCTGCCTTCTCTAGAAGCTTCTGTTTTCTATTCCTTTTGTTATGATAATTGGTTTACATTCCTAAAATAGTAATATTCCCAGAGTACCTTTGGATTAAAAAAAGCGCTGTATTTGTCTTAAACTGCTGCTGCTGTTTTATCTTAAAAGTGAATTTGCAACTGCAGGCCTACTTGGGCTTCCGCTAATTAAGCTGCTTAGAGGTTTTCTGCGCTGTCTTTTGAAGCACTGCATATTCTGAGCCACGTCATGCTGTGAGGTTCCTGAAATCTTTTGTCTACATTTAAGAGTTCTGTGCTCATGGTGTCAGAAATTACAGATACCATAATGGGCAAAGGAAAAAGAAGAAGGGACTTGTATTGCTAAAGGATGATGTAGGTTGCTCAGACAAGAAAGCCAAAGGTTCAGAAAAAAACCACAGTCATTCAGAAATTGTCTTATGCTGTGAATGGAATTGCAAGAAAAGTAATGAGGGAGTGGTGTTGCATTAGAAAGCCAGAGGTATCTTCACAGAGTATCCCCATCCTTTCTACAGTTAGAACTTTCTACAGTAGTAAAACCATTCATACATGTACAAATGTAAACTTGAGATGTTCTGCTTTAAATGTTTTTCTGCTACTACCTTTTTTCCTCCCTTTCTGAGATTCTGGTAGTCCTAATGCCACAATACCATGCTGTCTGGGATCTTCTGGAGGAAAAAAAAAAAAGTTTGGGTAATGCATTTGAAAGTCTGATCTAAGTTGGAAGAGCACAATGGCAAGGTGCTTAATAATCAGGGTTGAACAGGTGACAGTCTGGAGGAAATGCCACACAAAAAGTTTTCTGTGTTAGAGTTAGGATGGTCAAATATTTTTAAAGCATGATTACATACAGGTTGACTTTGAGGGATTTGATACTGTCTAATAAACCTCCACTGTCTCTGAATCTGTAACTTTTGGTTATGGCTAAGTACTGAGTTGCTGACTGCAGAGAACTTCCACAGACATTGTTGAATTATATATGGCACGGCAAGAACTGTATATGCAGAGGATGACTTAGGATGTACTCTTTAAATATTTGGCTCAGTAAAATGTTCTAAAATTTGATACTCTGGTTTATTTCATGGACGCAAGTATAATCCCAGTTATTAAAAAAATCAAATATGTGTTATTCGGGTATTAACCTAGATGTCCTGCAAAGACTGGAGTTTGGTTATTGTACTTTCTGAGATCACCAAGTCCTTGGAGAGGAGAGAATTGAAAGATCTTGATATGTCAGTGTGATTCATGTGTCTTAAAGGATCTTGGGCAAATCAAGAAAGAAACTGCAAGAGAGTTGTTTCTAGAGTTATTTAATAAATTTAATTTCAGATACTCTTTTTTCCAGAAAGGCAAAGATGTACTACATTTACAGTATTACCTAAAAGTTCACAATTCTCTCTTGCCTTTTTTTTTTTTTTAGAATCAAAGCAAAAGAAAGTCCCAGACATTACAAGATTTCTGAAGGGTTCACTCAAATTCCCCTTCCTCTTTTTACAAGGATTCCCTAAGGTTCCTTTTCTTAGGGTCAGTTGTGTGTCTTTCGATTACTGCCTGCTATTTCTTCTTTTTATCTATTTCAGTGTTATTTTCTGACTAATGAACAGTTAGTTGACCATAATTCCCAGCACTCTGAATCAGCAGCTATTTGTGCAAATCTAAATATGCGGGATATGGCTTCAATCCTGCAAGTTAAATGACAATATATAGAGATTGAGGAAGTAAGAAGCTGAAACACATGAAGTGTGTTGATACATGGTGGTCATGATGTGTCAGTCACATTAGATCAACAAATCTGCGTGTTCCAGTTCTAGCAAAGTAGATCTCTTTTGCTTACTTTATTTCTATTTTATGATAGTGTGAAATCATAAACAGTTACTTCTTTTTTCTCTAAATGCCACTTTCAAAGGTAGGAGACTTTAGTACATAACTTCAAGTAACAGGAAACATTGGAGACCCTAAATTCTTTGTGTTTTCTGACTCTGATCTTGCAGAGCTGAAACAAAACCACTGAACAGCATTTTCACTGCTGTTTCATTATAGCCGTGATTTTTTTTTTTAACACTTTAATTATGTATTCTTGATTTTTACAAGTATGTGTGAGTCTTTATCTGGTGATGTAGTCACACCTTAAGAATTCCTGAGAGGTGGAAATAAATAATGTGAACTATTACTTTGTTTTCCAGTGTTCCATTTGCCCGAGTGCTTTTTTTTTTTTTTTTTCCTTTTTTTAACTTGGGCCCAGACTCCATTGCCACAAAAGAAAGAACTGGAAGAACTCTACCTATTCAGTCACATCTATTATATTGTAAAATGTGGAAATGGGTAAAGTAATTTATCTGATTCTAGTCCACCTAGGGATTACAATAGGAAAAATCTATTTTAGAAGAATATAATCTTTAAATATATCCTGATTTCTCTAAGCAGTCATCATTGTTTGGTTTGAACATAAATCTGCAATTGCTTGGAAACACAAACCTTCTGTTATCCAGATGCAGCTCAGCTGAATAAAATGTGCTGTTACATCAAGGAGTACAGATTTCATGTTAGGGAAAATTCCCTCTAAGGCTGTCAAAAGTAGTGTGCTTTAAGAAAGACCTAACTGTTTCTGCATTTCACTAGAAAGTTGTGTTCTGTTATTGCCTACCGGTAACTTCGGTAAGGAATTAGAACTCCAGCGGTGGGCTCTAACTGCCCAGCTACCAGTGTGATTTTTGGGTGGAGGATCAATGTGATTTGGGGGAGAAAGTTTTGTTTGTACTTGAGAGAGCAGAGCAAATTTTAGTATAATTTGTGGGTTATTCTGTCAGTGAGAAACACGAAAGTAGGAAGGGACAGTAAACAGAGGCTGTAGTTCATGGGGGGAATTAGCTCAAATGGTAGAGCGCTCGCTTAGCATGCGAGAGGTAGCGGGATCGATGCCCGCATTCTCCATTTGCAACTTAACTGTGTCACTTTTAAGTAACACTACTGTGACCAATACTTCATTTTTTTCAGTTACCAGTTGTAATTTTTTTGCTGTTTTGGAAAAGAGAGGCTTGTAAACTTCTATTTTGTCTAAAATTAGTGTAACTGCCTGCACAAAAAAAGAAATAAATTCCTATTAATGGGTTTTAAGGAATGGAATACAAGCACACTGACAGATACCGCTGTTTCTTCTGATTTTTTTGCTGTGGTGCAATATTAGTTCACTGTTTATACTACCTTACTTTGTGGGGCTATTTTAAATTTAGATGCATTTTTCTGTAGCAGTTTTGTAAGGATTAAGATTAGTCAATTTTAAGAAGCACATGCACAATATGAATGATTTAAATTGTTAATATTGATCAAAGATGAGCATTTTTTTTAAAGTACAAATTATTTTCTTATAATGGCTTGAGGAAGAAATTGAGTGAAATTGTGAGAGATTGAATGTCGCTTGAAACTCAGATTAGGAGCAAGTGTGTCATGCCCATCCTAGCTACAACAGGTGCAAGGTAGCTGGAGAGACAGTAATTCTGTGGTGAGCTGATGATTATATAGACAACTACATACTTTTACATCTTCTTATAGAGAATTTCACTAAGTTTTCATGTAATTAAAAGCAAACAAAATGCTCACATTAAAATTAAATGCACTTGTAAGGGACAGAAGTGAATTTTATTTCCTGTATTACAGAATAACATTAGTATTAGGTCGTTTTGTGAAGAAATAATTTTTCAGAGCTCACAAGTGTAGTCTGCTGATTGAGATTGTTTCCTGTTTTATTTGCTGTATGAAATTATATATATTACTAGCTATATATTTTCTTTTACAAACCCAAACAATTTATGGAAGAAAATCTTACACTGCTGTAGATTCTCAGTCTCTCAAAACACTGGAGAATGCGGGCATCGATCCCGCTACCTCTCGCATGCTAAGCGAGCGCTCTACCATTTGAGCTAATTCCCCTTGCTTGATAACATGAGGGGTGGATTTACTTCTGCTGAATCATAACTTGGCTGCTTTAGATATAATTACTTTGTTGAGTCAGTCTGCTAATTTAATAACACTGAATCATCACTGTATTTATGTGGAAAGCCTGTTAGCTTAGAAGTCAGAATACTCACTTGACATATGAGAAGCATACCGATGCATTTTCTGCTATGTTAATTTGATAAAACAACACTTACTTTCCTGAACAAAGCCTCCTCTAGTGTTTATTGAGGAAGGAGAGAGAACTACTTTTTTTCTTCTGTTACAATGCAGATACCAAAAGACTTGTAAGTCTAGAAAGTGTACTGGTAAAAGTCACTGAAGGGCAATGAGATTTTTCTTCTTGTTTTCCAAGTCTTTTTATTTTCTTTTCCAACTTTATTTTCTAATTAGCTGTACGTAAATGGTAAATATAATGGTTTAAAAGTTCGTGTTTATCATAGTTCCTGGAGAGAAAGTATTCATTTATATCTTCCTAAGTTATATTCTAGGTATTTCTACCGTTCTGTATTGACTTGGATGATTCAGTTAAAATAGTATTGCCTCTTAAATATATGGGGTTACTAAAAACATTTTAGAAATCTAAAAATTCAAGTGTAGTTACACTAACTGACTTTCAGTAAGAAGCACATTGGCAAAGCTCTATTCCCAGGTTATTAAATCAAGGATTGCTTTCTGGATTTAAAGAAGGAAAATGTAGTTTACAGTGAGAGTGGTTACACTGACATACTCTGAAACAATAAAGGCAATGAAAAAGATATAATAAAAGATTTCTCACTTTCTGTTTAAACGCAGAAAAGTAAGTTCTGCTAGTGAAGTAAAATGTGTGCAGTAATCCAACAGTACATGCGCTGGCGGTTTTCCCTAATGGATTTAACTTACTGGATGGCAGCATCCAGTCAAAAGAAAATAAATTATGAAATTTAGCATCAGCTGCTTACAGCTTGTCTAAAGTAAGGTAGTACTTCAAATCTATCACAATCCAGATTCTAGGCCAAGATGTGGAACTAAAACCACAGTGTCACTGCAAACGTTCTCCTAGAATTTAAATATTCTTTTGCCTTACCTCAATCTCTGCACAACAAAACAGAAAAAATTGTTCTTACTGTTTCTCGCAGTACATTGTAACTGACTTTATCTACCTCACTGGAGTAGACTTAAGGGGAAAACAAATATGCAGAAGTGGTTTCAGTCCTTCTCACAGGCACACATCTTAGGCTCAGTGATGGCCCACTGCATGTCTGCAGCTGGGAACCTTCCCATATCATATTTCACAAGGTTCAGCTCTTTGTACAGTTTCCTTTATCTACCCAGTGCAGTCTGAGTCAGTAAGAAAACGGAATATTACCTTTCTCCATTTTTCACCCCCAAATCTCACTCTGTTGCCACTGAAAAGGCCTAAAAGCTCGGACAATTCAGCTCACCGAAAAAATTTGATGCCAAAGTCAGATAAGGGTGAGGAAGGACGTCTTCAACAGTACTATTTTCAGTGATTAAAATGTGTATTTCATGTAATTGACAGCCCATTGTTTTGTGTTCTTGAATTTGTTGTGATTGGTAAGTTTTCATGTAAGATGATGAGTAAAAATTTCTAATTTCTCCACTTGGTTGGGAGAACTTCCTTAACTACATGGCTGAAAATAACCTGACCTTCTTAATTACATTTTCTCATTTCTTTAGGGTATTTCAGCTGTGAAGGCTTTGTGTCCACATACTTTATGTCATGGTTTAACCCCAGCCAGCGACTAAGCACCACGCAGCCACTCACTCACTCCCTCCCCACCCAGTGGGATGGGGGAGAAGATTGGGAAAAGAAGTACAACTTGTGGGTTGAGATAAGAACAGTTTAATAGAAAAGAAGAAACTAATAATGATAACACTAATAAAATGACAGCAGTAATAATAAAAGGATTGGAATGTACAAATGATGCACAGTGCAATTGCTCACCACCCACCAATCGATGCCCCATTAATCCCCAAGCCAGCGATTCCCCCCACCCCCACTTCCCAGTTCCTATACTAGATGTGACGTCCCATGGTATGGCATACACCGTTGGCCAGTTTGGGTCAGGTGCCCTGGCTGTGTCCTGTGCCAACTTCTTGTGCCCCTCCAGCTTTCTCGCTGGCTGGGCATGAGAAGCTGAAAAATCCTTGACTTTAGTCTAAACACTACTTAGCAACAACTGAAAACATCCGTGTTACCAACATTCTTCACATACTGAACTCAAAACGTAGCACTGTACCAGCTACTAGAAAGACAATTAACTCTTTCCCAGCTGAAACGAGGACACTTTAACACAGATCACTTTGATGCATCTCTTTGGCAACACTAATGTAAACTGATAGAAGCCAATTTAATCAGGTTTGACTTTTGCTTTCTAGATGGTCTTCTTAGGGGACATTGGGGCAAGTGCGAGTTTTGTATTCTCTTCAAGCTGCTCCACTGCATTGTCTGTGATGTGACTTCCCTCAACATAGAAGCAGCAGCTGCCCTCTTCAAAGAAGTCTAGTGCGAGTTGGGTGGCACTGAAAGGCCGCAGGTCGTGAGTTTGTCATGCAAGTTAGCATGAAGTGCCTTATCACAGTACTTGCAGAGTTTGTCATCTTGGACAAAAAAATTAGACAAGCTCAAGGTCAGATGGTATTAAGTGTTCTGAACGGTTGCTCTGGCATTACTACCCATGATAAAGGAGCAGAGTCAGTAAAAGGAAGGCAGTTTGTGTTTGTGGCTATTAAATACATGGTTGCGGTGAGTGTGTTGTGAGGGGGAATTAGCTCAAATGGTAGAGCGCTCGCTTAGCATGCGAGAGGTAGCGGGATCGATGCCCGCATTCTCCACTGGTATGTTTTGTTTGTTGTTGGAGAAAAAACAGTTAACTACAAAATATGTTTTCATGTATTGAACTGGAATTTTAAAGTAAAATAAGTTCTTATTTTTTAGATGTACATGGTTTATTTCTTAAATCCTGGCATATGTTTGATTAGAATAAATTAAAATAATTAACTAATATTTAAAAAAAAATAGAAACTTACTTTTGTGGGGAGAAAACCAAATGCTGGAACGTACTTCCTCTAATGAATTGCAAGTAATGAACTTTTATTTTATACACCTGGTTTTCTGGTTTGTCTCGTTTCTTACTACTTTGTTTGAAAATACTAAATGAAATGCTACAAATTCATTATTTGACACCTGTTTTGGAATTGAAGTTGAATGTTTTCATTTGTGAATAGAGACCAGAGCAAGAGAGAAAACTATTTTATATGTGGAACTGCAATTTTAAATACACCCTGAAGATCACAGTTTTGTGGTCCCTATCAACAGTAAGAGGGAGGGGAATTAGCTCAAATGGTAGAGCGCTCGCTTAGCATGCGAGAGGTAGCGGGATCGATGCCCGCATTCTCCAGTGTTTTGTTAAATAAAAATTGTTATACCTAGAAGTAGAAACTACCAAAACAAAGTATGTACTATTTTGGTAAAATGTTGATTTTGTTTTAAGTGGGGTAAAACTGATTTTTTTCCTTCCTCTCTTCCTCCCTTCCTTCCTCTGGGAGCTTTACTACTAAAATCAGGCTTATATAACTGCATATGTCAATCCTCTGTCATAACTGTTGACTCTTCCTGGCCAGTTTAAGTCAAATTTGGCAGAAAAAGAGTACTGCAATATGGCATTTTTGTAGGCTTTATGAAAAACAACGGACAAATGATGGTTAGAGACCTGAATCAGCATGTCTTCTTGATCAGACAGTGGAAAATAGCAGTTTAGGAATGCCTGTTCTTCCCCAGCTCTCCATTGTGGCCTGTCCAGAAATATAGGATCTTCTTTTCATTTAGCATCTTTGTGAAGCTGTAGTATGAGCTGGATCAGTCAATTCAAGTTTAAGGGTAAAAGGTGTCACCTCTTTCCCAAGTCTGTATCCTACAAAGCACACTACAGCAACCAAGTCTTTTAGCTATGGCCTGTGTGCAGGTTATAATTGAGCTCCTTACCATTCTCTCCTGCTTCTGTTTTCGCAGAGCTGCTTTTAAGAGGCTAATGCCTGCCACATTTGTCTTAGAGCTTCAGAGATAACCTCGGCCATCAAACTGATTCACTGACTTCCCCTAACACCTTATTAGTTTCTCCTTTTGGTCCTTCTCCAGATGTTGTGTGTTTCTTTATGGTGCACTTCCCCCTGACCCTTTTAGAAGCAGCTGCACAGCAAGTGCAGCTTTTTAGATCTTAGTGACCTGTGCTGCTAAATCTGTTGTGTCTTGAGCGTTAACAAAGCACCTTACAGTGTGCAAGAAGGCCTACTCATTTCCTTACAACTCTCTGTTCATGGCTGAGGAAGAAAATGTATGTGGAACTAGCAAAAGACTTGTTATTCTACTTCTTGGCCTGTCTCCTTATACTTTGGAGGCTGAAAACTTAACCTTTCCCTTGAACTCATGGGCACACCTAAAAAAGAGTGTACCAGACTACTTTCAATATGATTAGTAGTCAGAAGATGCCTAGAATGGTCATACCAAATGCCATCATTCTGACAACAGTCTGGGACATGCTTATACCTACTGCGTACACACTAATTTTCAGCAGGGTTGTTCTCAGTACACACTGTGTTGGCACTGGGTTCTTGTCCCACGAACATCCTTTAGTAAAGCTGCCTTATAAAAAATGATTCCTGATCATTCTCTTTGATATGTGATTTCTTATCAACTGTTGTAAGAAGCATGGATGAAGATAACTTACACATCTGTCTCTCAGGAATATCTAATGATGAGCCTTTTCAGAGAAAGAATACCTTTTCTTCTTTTCGGATGACCACTGAGTATTCCAAGATCTCTTCAAATAAGTGAATAGATTGATTTTTTTTTTTCCTTCTTTCTTGTCATGAAGTGAAGGCAGAGTACGCAGTTTGGAGTATTTCTCAGTTACATCCATCTTGAAGTTTTGCCCAAAGGGTTATGCAAGGACTCGAACCTGCTTGTTGCACTTAAATAAAACAGGCCATATAAAGCAGCTGTGAAAGGTCTACATAGCATTTTATTTTTCTATAAAAAAAGCACCACACTTGGGAGCATTATTGTTAATCCCAGGGGAAATAGCTTACCTATTGTGGTCATTCTCAGGTTTGCAGTTGAAACAGTGTTAAGCCTGCTTTAGCTTCCTCATCAGCCTGGGGCTGCTCTTTTCAGTTATTGAGAGGAAGCTGAGAACAGTAAGTATTTAGATGGATTTCTACAGCTAGCCCCTGTATTGCTGAGAAGCTGGATCAGGCCCATAATTATGTTTACTTTGTATTCATTTGTTTATATTGACTTCAGTTTGGTTGGAGTGTTTATGTATCATGCAGATTCCATAAGAGACTCTTCTAATAAGGGTTAGGGAGACAATTATTTTTTAAAAGTGACAAGAACTGTGTGATCCTGGTATGTTGGCGTTATACAATGATGGAACATGAGTGGAACTGTCAAGCAAGCAGATGTTGCCAAGACTGTTTAGAAAGATACTGTAAGGAGATGCCCAATTAATGAAAAAAAAAAATCTGCCTATATAATGGCCTTAGAGCTTCATCGTTACTGAGTACAAGCTTAAGAGCTTTATTACTGTTCTTTGCATACTGAAAGATGGGCTAAGAACTAGCTGGATTATGGAGGTGCCTCCCCTTTCTTCATCTTCCCACCCACATGTACATGTATTGAAAAGCAAAGATAACATATTATGTGACTAAAACTGAGATGTGGTCATAAATACCAATGCAGGTAGCCAGCCTAGCCTTCCTATATTGTTGGAGGTTGGAAGCTCAGCTCACTGGATGGACATGATGTGCCTGGATACATAGGCTCAATTGTCTCTTAATTCTCTCCGGCTTGAAATTGTGGATGTAGTAATGTGCAGTTATGTTCTGGAATGGTATTTGCGTTCTCCTGGTTCAAGTCTGGATCTGGTGCTGCTGGAAGAGATTGGCAACTGGAAAGTGCTCCTGGCTTATGACTAAGAACCAGAATCAGGAAGGAAATCTTCCCTGGCTCCCAACTCAGTAAGCTTGTGCCAACCATTTGTTCATTGGGTGAGAAGTGCCAAACTCCAAGGGGTCTGTTGTGGTTACTTCTTTAGGGGACGAAGGAAGGAAATGACACTTGAGTACTACAGCATTGGGCAGTATCAAAGACTATGACAAGAAAAAATAATTTTAGGAACAGCCAGTTTATCACCTTTTTTCTTTTCTTTGGTGTCTGAGGTGTTCAGAACTATTGATGACTGTTTTAAGCTTTTTAGTATCTTTAAGAATTAGACAGGTAACAGCTCACAAGTCACAAAAAAACTTGCACAAGGACTGTAATAAAGTTGACCTCTTAAAATGGAGGAAGGGTGAAAAGCTCCTCTACTTCCTAACATTTGTTTTAGAGGTCATCAGAGATACTCTCTGATAAATCTTGCACATAAGAAAGTTTAGTTGCTTTCCTACACCTAGTTATTTGTCTTTTTAAGAGTCTATATATTATTGTACCTGGTAGATTTCAATAAACAAGGCTAAGAAGGACTATACTGCTCTTGCTTCAGAGCTAGGAAAGGTTTTAATTACTAGAGGAAACCTTCTTATGATTTTCTTGTATTCTGTCTGAAGTATTTGATGTTTGGTCAAGACTAACAAAGGAGTCTTAACTAGATGCATTGCAAATCTGATCCAAGTTGGTCAGTAAGTTGCACTAGTAAAAGCCTGCTTCATACTAGAAAAAAAAATTGTATGGTTAACAGTTAAGAGATAGTTGGACTACAAAACCACATCAAAAATATGTGGGGTTTTTAATCACATTTATAAAAGAAACCATGTACCCTGAAGATGTAGCAAGATCTTCAAAACAGATTATGCAGGCATTACAGTGGCTCCCTGGTAAGATTTCCACTCACAAAATACGGTAATTGGAAACTCTATGCTTCATTAGAAAAGGGATTCAAATTCAGGCAAAAGCAATCCAAACCTACTCCTACCCTATCCAGTTAAGAGGTGGGACATGATCAGGAGTCACTGAACAAACCAAGGAATGTTTTCTCTGCAATCAAAATATAGGGCACAGAGAGAATGCTTTAGGGCTCTACAAAGTAATTATATAATTAGTAGGTCTCCTGCTCAGATTTTATTATTTCTTCTAAAATACTTTTCATAGCAGCAAATACAACTCTCTTGTTTTATCAATTTGGAGTCCAAAAGATGCCAGTCACAAGGGGAGTCTGGTTGTGCTTATTGGATAGACAAACTACACGTCAGAAACCTTACAACCTACAGTTAACTAGCTTTTTGGTTTTGAGCATTAAATAATTCAAGCTGGTGCCAGGCTGGCTGTAAATGTGATTGTAAGGCAGCCATGCAAACTGAAAATTGGATGACAGCCTCCATATTGACTATCACTTTACCTCAGAGATGATGAATCCCATGATTTTTAAGTAAACTATGCGCGTATTTTTACAAGACTACAGGTGGTCTTGCCAAATCAGAAAAAAATGCAGAATGCTTACTTTCTTCAGTCCATATTGCTGTATCCAGACAGCAGCTCTAATTATGAAATTAGATAAACACAGAGCAAAAGTGGGATAGAATCACTTCCCTGACCAGCTATTTGACATGCAGTCTTCAGTACACTTTCTTCTTTTCCTGAAATAATCCTGGAAGTCCTAAGGCTTTCTAAGAAGACAAAACTGCAATTCCAGAGTGACTGCCAAAAATAAGACTGAAGCTTGATGAGGCCAACTATAACAGTCTTAGGGAGTGAGTATATCATCTCAGTTATGATGGGCAGGGGATAATCTTGACACATGTTTCTCAGGAGTGTACAACTGTTCCTACTGAAGCACCTAAAAAAACTGGGGATAACTAGGATCAAATCACTTTCCAATCAAATCTGTGCTTGCAGGGAAATGAAATACCAGCTTTGAAACCAGTAACAGTGGTAGCAAATGACATTTTTCAGTCTGTCTTGTACTGGGTCCTCACCCACCCCAAGTAACTGGTGATTGCATTCTGTGCTAGAAAAACACAAGAGTGCCATTCCATTTCACTTCACCAGCAGCTTCTTTTTATAGTGTTAGACAAGACAGCAGATCACTTAAGCTATGGTCTGTCAAAGAGACTTACTACAAATAATTGCTGCTAGTAGGCTTAACTTTTTATTACGCCTCTTGTAGAATGTACAGAGGACTTTAATACCTTTCTTCTTTGTTGTTTCTGCTGTTAAGAATATCAAGTTTCTGGCAGGAGTGCTTTCCCCTGGTTCCCCTTTAAATTACTTGAGTTTTTAAAATGAGCTTAATTGTAACTACTAACAGCATAGAGTAAATACAGCAGTAAATTATGATACACAGTTTGAGACTATTGCATAGAGTAAGGAAAAGTCTAAGTAAATTACTTTCATCGTCCTTTTGCTTTGTGTACATTTCAAATTAGCATATGGATGGTTAAGATCTTTTAATCAGATATTTTTTTTAACCAAAAGACTGTTTACAAGCATTTCCATTCTCTATCTACCTAATTATAGAGTGGCACTTGCAGTCCTTATTTAAAAAAACACTACAGACTGAAAACAAATCATCAACTACTACATACAGGCTTTAAGAGCCACCTAGTGGGATGATTCTGCAAGTAACCCTGTAAACACTAAATAGAGTAATTCCTAGTAAGTGTTTTACTTTAAAAAAAGATGGTGAATTGTCATCTTAAATTGAAAGGGAGCTGAAATCTGTTTTTACAAACAAAGCTTTCTTATGTTTCCTAGAACATTTGATTTTGTGGCTATGCAATTCAATATACATTTAGAATTTGCAAGCAGATGAAGAACCCAATTTCTGTTTTGCAGGAATAGCTTCCATACTGACAAGCAATTTTAATTTGAGGAATTTTGCTGGCATAGCCAGATGCATCACTATTTGAATTATGTATTTTTTCAAAACACTAAATCAACTTTCTTAAACTTAAAAACACATTTAAGAAAATTTCATGGTGGTGTTTTGTCTGACAAGAGGAGGTACCAAGTAGTTAGGAAGGGTAGTCTTGTTATAGCTATGAGAGTGGAAAAACAGGAGAGAAAGGTTTGTGAACTGAGGTAGTACTTCAAGGACCAAGCAGTGTAAATGGAAAAAAGTATGCAAGTGATGCTTTCAAAAAGTAAAAAGTAATTGCTTAGAACTGTATCAGTCTCGCATAAAAGGCAGATACTAACTCTGAAATAAAGGTATATTACAGTGGGGAAGGAAAGAAGAGGTCCCGACATGGTTGTTTTCTAAGCAAAATAACTAGTAACATGGCAAAGAAGAAAATATAATCCTGTGAGACAAGTGCCACTAGAGCATCTATTATTCTGGTATTTAAGGGAGTTTGGAATTTTATTTTACAGACTCTTCTTTTGAGAAGTGTCAAGCTCCTGAGATCTCAGCTTACCTGTATCTAACTTTTAAGCCTTGCATTAGGGAACCTAGACTTCCTCTACAGAAAAGCACAACATGAACTAAGTCCTTCCAGCCCATAAAAGCCACGAAGATGAGATGATCGTGACTTGTTTATTAGTACACAAGACAAGGGAAATGGATGTGGCTTAACCTGATGCTTCTGGCATACATTGTATTTTTAACTCCAGGACAGATGGAGAGTTCCTCCCTTGTACCAAAAAACCAAATCGCTGAAAAGTCAACTACAGTTAAACTATCTTGCTCATACAATGAACCAGTAGCAAGAAAAACTAGGTTTTAAAGTGCTCCTTTTCACATGGGGGAAATTTGCTTCCCTTCTGTTAGAAGCAGTGGCACAGAATACAGGAGTACTTACTTCAGCTTAAAAGGCCTAAGTGAGCAGTTGAGATCAGCCTGGTGCTGTCTGCACCGAAGTGAATTGGGGGAACTCTTCTGCTAGCTCAGCTGTGAAAACAATAGCAGCTATTGACATGCAATGGCTGAGAGCATCTGCCCTGCCTAGAATGAGGGAAGATTCTCCAGTCATGTGCTACTGGACCTTGTTATTTCAGGACTGATTACATGAGATTACACCGAAGATGGGTAACTGAATTTATCCAGTCATGCTTAAATGTGTAGTAAGAAAATTTGTTTTCAAGTAGAATCTATCTGCCTTTTTTACATTGAGGAAACTACCAAACTATGCTCAAGGGGTGGAGGAGGGAAGAAAAAAGAAAAAAAGCAAAGCTCCTTTCACATTCTCGGAAAGCTTCCTAGAATTTGCAATTCTAGACTGAAAAATGCTCAGCACAGGATAGGCTCATTTTCACCAGAAATAAATGCTAAAGAGCCCTTTTAAGTCCAATAATTTTATTTTGGATTACAGCAATACTAGTAGTCAAATTGCATCTACTAAAAAGTCATTTAAGATGAATTTTTACAATTCAATTTGAAATACATACAACATTGTTAACATGTTCTACAAAACCTCGTAAACATATGTGGCACTTGACATATTAGTAATTACATTTAGCTAAAATGTAAATAGCATTATTCAGCTAAGGATTTTTTAGGTTCTTGATAATCTCTTGTGCTGACAGAAGTGCCACTTAATCGCCACTACACTTGTCATACCAAACGATAGCCCCAAATCTTGAAAATCTTGCAGACTGGCAATACAGCAAGTAAGGCAAAGTAAACCCATGACAGCTGACTTGCAAGGAAAAGCTATGCTTGTCATAGCAAAATGATAGTCCCAAATCTGAAAGATCTTGCAGACTGACACTATTAAGTAAGGCAAGGCAACATAAAGCTGTGACAGCTAGCTTGCAAGGAAAGGCTAACTTACAGCAGTCTAACAGTCTTTCCAGTCACAGTCAAGAAGTCATCATCAGCCAAGGCACGAAGTGCTTCTTCAAACATTTCCTTAGTGACAGCCTTAAAAAAAAAAAAAAAAAAAAGAAGTAAATCAAGTAAAGATGGGGGAGTGGGGGAGGGAATACTTTAAAGACTGTAAAAATACCTTACTTCCTTACTTCCTACCAATTTCCTTATCAGGTTTTTTAAGCTTTAGTATGTTCTTTTTGTAATTTGGAATCTGGCCCAGAACCCTGAAGCTGAGCTTGCTATTTCAGAAGCCAGAATAAACGAAGATACAGCAAAGATTCAGCTCGTTTATCTGTAGAATTGGCTTTCTGGTCACGTCAGCTGAAAAAGTTAGTGTCTCCCTTTCCCTCCATAATGTGATTTGAGAACAAGATAATGTTGATTTGGAAAAACGTCATACTTTTAAAATAAACGAAAATGTAAAAACAAAGCAGGAAACTTACTGTATCAGACTGTGCTCGGAGATCATCAAAAAGCTGTTGGTATTTCAAAGCTGGTGTTTTACCCTTTGACTGGATAAGCTTCCTCAAGGCTTGAGCCAACTCCTCTTTCCGCTTACGAGCTGTTGCACTCATTCCTTATAAAAGAAAGAAAACACCTTTTAGAAATAAACTAAGGAGGACAGTTACATTTAAAAATTACAAAAGCCCAATAGCATCCCAGCCTTATCACTATGAAAACACAAACCTGTAGTGAGAATGGATATGTCCACAATTCCAGTCCTTGGATCAGTAGCAGACTGTTTCAGTGCTTCCCTATGGAGGCGTTTTGCTTCTTCTACATCAATTGTTTCAACTTTCTCAGAAAAGCGTACTTTAGCATGCGCTTCTGCCAGTCGGATTAGAGACTCAAGCTGTCGAGGATATGCAGAAACCATTCCCCTGCCACTACCAATCTTCCTCATGTCCACATATGCCTGAAAAGAAGAAACATTGACTATTTCAGGAAATCCTGTTATATCTATTATTTGCAGCTGAAACCAGGACACCTTCATCCCCCACCTCTTATTTCAGATACAAGCAATTCTGGCAAGCTGTTCCAAACACTATTTCTGCTCATATACCTTCACAATTCTTCTGCAATGAAGGATAACCACATCACATGTACACAATTCCCTTATAAAGCAATTAAGCCACAATAATGAGTCAAGTTTTGAATCACTTTAAAAACTTAGCACTAGTCTTAACATAACAGTGCTTCTGTCTGTACTGACACATTTCAGTTCAGTAGAATTTTATGCTTTTATTAATGTAATAGAACCAAACCCAACACATCTGAAAGCTAACGATCAAAGCGCAGAATGACTTTTACACTGATCGCTGGTGATTTTTAGAGCTGTTTGAAGAGTCTTATAGAAAAATTATATAAAAATAGGAAGCATACACATGAGGGGATTTTGCCATTTTTGACAAGTCAGTAACGACTTGGAACATTATTAACAGCAACTCCTTTACCTCAATAAGGGCTTGGCTTGCTTCTTCACTTAACCTGGGATTTACGTAACTACGAGCATATGCAATATAATCCCTCAATACTGCCATATCCATGTATTCCTCCTCCATCTTTTCTTCACTTTGGTAGTACAGTGAAACCAAATGGCGAGCAAGACGTCTGTCATAAGCTTCATCACGTGGATCCAACATTAAAAAGATCAAGTCAAATCTGAAGGGGATAAGAATCCACTGTAAGTGTGTGTACCTTTTTGCCTTTTAAAGTAGTCTGGTTTAGGGGTTTTGACTTAACAAGTACAGGTAGGAATTATTTGATTATTAATTCCTACTCTAAGTAGGAATTACACTATTAAACTGAAAAGTAAATTTTCTAGAATTCTGAAAGTACAGAAGAGCATAGTGGATTTGCTTTCACCCTATGGCCTTGAAACTTTGAAAGCGAGATGTATTCTACAACATTCAGATCCCCTATTCAAGGCTGACAGTTTTTTGTTTTCTTAAACAAACAAACAAAAAAAACACACAAAAAAACCCCCCAAACACCAAATACACAGAACTTGCTGCTAAAGAAACTGCCGTGAAAGGCAACAGCAAACAGGGCACATACCTATATAATTATTTTAGGCATATAAAAACTGTAAGTAAATAAATAAATATATTTTAAAAAGTACTTGCAGTTTAATCCTGAAGAAAATGGTTTATCAATTTTACAAACAATATATTCAACTACACTCAACTATAGGCAGACATGAATAATATATTTTTAGTGAGCCAGTCATGCATTTTCATAAGCTTAAATCCTATAAATGGTGGAATTGAGATGCTGCTCAATCCTAGTTTCATGCAGTACACCTGTACTAAGGTAGCATTTGTCACTAAGCAGCTAAATTAAGCAGCTCTTAACTGAAATCAAAGCTCTAAGTGTTCTCGGAATACCCAGTATACCATCAGCGTACTTCCAATTTCCAGTTAGCGTGGGAATTCCTCACAAGATGCAACTGCAGCACATAGTTTAATTTTCTATCAGCAGACACTAAATGTTGCTGTAACAACTATTGCCCAAAGGGCTAGCACTGCCACCTCCCCAACTGAATTTTACAGAACAACATGAAGCAGGCACAGATCTTCAGATTCTACCACCTCCAGTGCAAGTTCCCTCATCATCAGCATTTCACTTTAAAAGTTTTATAGAGCTAAGAAAAACATCCTGAGCTTTTGTTGACATTATCAATACTGTAAGTTTCAAAACAACTCTTTTCTAGGAGATGATTATGAAACAACAGAAAAACAACGACATAGAAGTAAATGAAGAGATCCTACAGATAGATCTCATTACATCTGCTCAAGGTCAATGTCTAAATACTAAAAAGGCAGTTCTCTGCTCACATAGAAGCTGTAAGAACAGCATTTAAAAATAAGTGCTATTGAAGTTTTCCATTACACTACAAGGAACACAATTGTTCTGTTTTACTATATTTAATCATTTTCACAAGAGGAAGTATAACATCTCATAAAAATGAGCCATGCAAGCAGGAGTTCTGTACCTTGACAACAGTGTATGAGGAAGCTGAATATTTTCAATAGTAGTCTTTTTCGGATTCCACTGTGATTCTATAGGGTTAGCTGCTGCTAGGATAGATGTACGAGCGTTCAGTTGGCAAATAATTCCAGCCTGTCAAAATGAAAAACATTTCTGAAACCAGCTGCAACTATGTGCTACCAAGACTTCTTTCCCCCAACTTCATGAGATCACCAGTGTTATTAAATGGGTTCTGTAGTAAAAAACTGCATTGCAAAATGCTTTTAGAGTAAAGCAAGAACAAAAGCATCTGGAAATACTACAGTTTGCAACAAAAGCCATATTGTTTTGTAAATTACTTGTTACATAATCTAGGATTGATCCACTGACAACAACAAAGTGTAATCCTTTGTTGTTCTGGTAACTTTTCACTTTCAACTGCTTAGCATATACCATGCTTAGTGGAAAGAACCTGGAATTAAACAGGTGCTTACCTTTGCAATGGAGAGAGTCTGCTGTTCCATTACTTCATGTAGTACTGATCTTGTGCTTTCGTTCATTTTATCAAACTCGTCAATGCAGCAGATGCCATTGTCACTAAGTACTAGAGCACCAGTCTGAAGAACCAGTTGCCGTGTTTCTGGATCCTTCATCACATATGCAGTAAGACCAACTGCACTTGAGCCTTTGCCAGATGTATACTGGCCTCGAGGAACCAGGTTATACACATACTGGAGCAGCTGTGATTTACTAGTACCAGGATCACCACAGAGAAGAATGTTGATCTCTGCACGAAAATTGCCTCTTCCTGTGCGAGTAAAATCCTTTCTTGATCCCCCAAAAAGTTGAAGCAGAATGCCCTATAAAAACATTCTCTTTAAAAATCAAAACATCACCTCTTGTATAGCCAACAGAGCAAATCCAACTGTTGAACTGAAACACTGCTAAAAGTAACACAACTCAGACATGAAAGAAAACACTTGACACTATTTTTAGAAGTCTTTAAAAGGGTTCATCCTTTATAGATATCCTCAATTCCAGTTAATTACAAACATATAGTTAAACTGCTAGGTCCTCTGAACTCGGATTCTAATTAAAGTTTAAAATTAGATTCGTTCCAAATGAGATTCATTTCAAATCTATTCCAAAACTTATGTAATGAAAATTTTGATAACAAATTCTGCTGACAATAGGAAAGCCAGAATAGACTATTGTTTTCCCTAAGGCTATGTTTAATCTAGGACCAAAGTACTATTACCTCTTTCATTTCATTAGAAAAAAGTGCCATTTTTATCAGCTTTTTAGTCAAGATTAATCAGGTATCATTTTCTTTTCAGGAAAACTGCTTTACTGCATACACAACATTACTTAAAAGTTCTTTACTTGCCCATAAAGATGAAGTTTAAGGTCTTTTATTTCACTGGAATTTACTAACACTTCCTCCTTTATATTTCCTAAAGAAAGCATATGCTTGCAGTGTTTGTAAAGAAATAAAAGTAACTAACTTCCAGTATTTTGAAAGTACTAGAATTATTAGTACAAACATATGCTTGTAATTTTATCAGTTAGCTAGAATGATCAGGGAGGATTTTTTTTCCTTTTCAAATTTACTAGATTGAAAATTCACCATTTCCCAGTTTTCTTTTTGTATTTTTTTTCATCTAGCAGCATATATATGCTAGAAAGTCAATGAAAAGAAGTGATAAGTCAGTGACAATGACAGCTGGAAACAGCAAGGAAACCTGTACACTACTTCACGTAAAGCCTATGCACAATTTCTTACAGCACACAAACCTTGCAGAGGCATGGAGTGAGCTATTTGTATTAGTTATGTTCTCATTCACTTAGAACAACTTGTGGAGGTCAGTAAAACCTGTTCAGTAGTTACAAGTATGACCTGCCCCATTTGATTTTCCTTGAGGTCCCCAATATAGAGTATTGGTGTTCCAATGCATGGGGGTTTAAAGCACTTTCAAGTATTAAAGATAGAAACTTTGTATGTTGTTGTGAACAGATTTTTGTCAGAACCTGAAGATCTCCCTTGATGAAGGGTCCCCTAGCTTTCCTCAACTCCTCCCACTACACCCTGATGTGCCTTATTAGTATGGTGAGGAGGTAACGACAAATGGAATTGTCATTATTGTATTTCCATTTCATCAGGAAATCATTGTATGGTTTTGAATTCAACTTCTAGCCATTTCAGAAATGAAATGTGATAATGTATAAATCTATAAAGTAAAAACAAAGGAATATACTTGAAGAGGATTGTTTGGTGTCTGACATTACCTTGACACCCACTACTGACTGTAGTTTTTGCAGTGATAAAGTTGTACCTCTGCTGAACATTTATTGGAACAGTCACTTCTTGGATACATCTAAGTAATTGTTTTAACATCCCTAAGTCAGGGTCAACCACATGTCATTTTAAAGCTACTGTTCTCTTGTGAATGCCTCTTTTCAGCAATCACTCACTATGTTATAGCTACTTTTCTTTTTTTTGATCACTAGTAATCTGAACATTCAAGAGACATCCAAGATGAATACTGCAATTAAGTTTTCTGAGTTCTGCTGCTTTCCTACCTTTTCACTGTCTTCCCTCTAACACTCCTTAATAACATGAAAAGAATTATGATACACTTAGAACCAACTCTATCCTGACAAGACCATGGAGTTTTAAGACTGCTCAAGATACAGTTTTTTGAATTTGGAAGCCTCAAGAAATTCTTATAGCAAACAGTAACTACAAATGTACTTGCATATTAATGCACTTCTTACAAGAGAAATACAGAATTTGATTCACCTTTTTGATATCTTCATGCTCATAAATACTTGGGGCCAATGCTGAAGAAAGTCTCTCATATATGTCTGCTTTTTTAGAAAGCTCTTTTAGCATTTCCACACGTTCCTCTGCAAACATTTTTTGCTCCGTTTCCTCATCAACACCATGCAGGCGTTTTGCATCCGTCTTGCGGTAGTGTATTACATCAATGTGGGTCTTATAGACAGATTTTACGTTGCTGATCCTTGGATTAACTCGAATTGGGACTGCCCTGTAGATGCCTAAATACAATTTTTAGTCACAGCATTAGATATGAAGAAACATGTAATTCCAAAACCTGAAAATTTTACATCTTCCCTTGAAAAGCTTTTCAAAACAGCCTGAATACTCTAGTCAGTTTATCTCCCAGTATGAGTAAGTCATGTAGAAGTCAATGGAACACACTTAAGTAGTCTAGACCCTATTTTTGCAGGTACGATGTTTAACATTCCTATCACAAGTGTTCTCAACAAGGAAAATGCTTAAGCATTTTTGAAAAAAATTAAGGCTTGATGCTTTTGAAAGTCCTGCTCTAATGTCTGAAGTCAGCATTTCCCCCTTTTATAAGTGCCAAGTTTAATAATAGATTTCTAATGCATCTCTAACAACTAGCAGTACAGCAGTTGTTTTAAAGCAAAGTGGTTTATAAAAATGTGGTTGCAATATCACAAGACTTACTCTATGTTACGACTCTCCTGGCAGCAGACACTATTTAAGATATTGCCTCTTCCTCACCTACATTCTCAGAATGACTGAACCAAGGTCAGACAATCGGGAGAGCATCTAGTCTAACCACGGGCTCAAACTGGAGTCAACTAGAACAGGTTGCTAAAGGCCTTTTCCAGTCAGGTTTTGAACATCTCTAAGGATGGAGACTCCACACAGCCTCTCTGGGCAACCTGTGCCAGGGCCTGACCACCCAAACAGTAAAAAAATTCTTACGTTTACCTGCAATTTCCTGTATTTCAACTTGTGCCCACTGTCTGCCACTGGGTACCACTGAGAAAAGCATGGCTCTGTCTTGACACCACCACCTGCCCCAACACCAAATCAGGTATTTATAAACACACTGGTAAGACGTAAGATCCCCCTGAGCTTTCTCTTCTCCAGACTGAGCAGTCCCAGCTTTCTCAGCCTTTCCGTATATGACGGAGGTTCCAGTTATCATCATGGCCCTTTGCTGAATTCACTCCACTATGTTCACTCACTCCAGTATGTTCACATCTCCCTTGTACTAGGAGAGCCCAGAAATGGACCCAGTACTCCAGGTGTGGCCTCACCAGTGCTGAATACAGGGGATGGACCACCTCCCTTGACCTGCTGGCAATGCGCCTCCTAATGCAGCCCAGGAAGCTGTTGGCACCACAGTCATCTGGTCTATCAAGCACTGCTTCCTTCCAGTTTTACTTTTGTCTGCCAGTTTGCTGAGGGTGCACTCTGTCCCATCATCCAGGTCATTAGCAAAGATATCCAACAGTGTTTGGCCCCAGTATTGGCCCCGAGGGTACACCCATGGTGACCAACCTGCAGCTAGACTTTGTGCCACTGATCATAATGCTTTGAGCCCAGCAGTTCTGCCAGTTAAATCCATCTCACTGTCCACTAATCTAACCCATACACCATCAGTTTGTCTATGAGGATGTCATGGGAGACAGCAATGAAAGCCTTTCTAAAGTCAGGATAAACAACATCCACTGCTCCAGTCACCTCGTTGTAGAAGGTTGTTACCCACTGTAAATCCCTGCTGACTACACCCATTCACCTTCTTGTCCTTCATACGGTTAGAAATGGTTTCCAGGATTACTGGTTCTATCACTTCCCAGGGTCAAGATGAGGTTGACTGGCCTGTAGTTCCCCAGGTCTCCTTGTCCTAGGAGGGACAATGGATTTCTTCCAACATCTTAGCCAGTCACCATCACTTTTCAAAGATAACCGAATGGCCTTGCAAAGACAGTGGCCAGCTCCCTCAGGACTTGCACATGCATCCCATCAGGTCCCTTTATAGACAGTTAAGATCAGTGAAAAAGTAGGATGCAAATACTCAAACCACATTTTACCTGTGACATTAACTCTATCACCCGGCTGAACTTTATCAACAAGGTCATTGTGAGCAAACAGCGCAACCGTATGCGGGGTCTGTCCAGCTGGCATATCTTCAGGAGACTCCTGCAGTTTGATCTAGCAAAAAGCACTTAAGTCTTAGTTTCAAAAAAGCAAAGCTTTTCCACAGAGCATACAACAGAATCTTGTATTACCACAATCTTCAGCATCATTTTGAATCAGGAACATTGCTCAAGAACAAAAAACTCCCACCCAAACAGCAAAACTGATTACTAATAAAAAGATACGATGAAAATGAGAATTCTGTCAGTTGCTACTGGTATGGCTAAAATGCTGTTACAGACAAGGCTCATCTAGTCCAGATAGAAGTGGACATACTATATATAAAGGGGCTTCTATACAGAAACATTTAAGATGTGTACATAACTTCATTTCATCCTTTTAATGCATTTCTTCTCCAAAGTAGACTTACCCTTTCGATAAGTTGTTTCACTCATTTTCACGTTACAAAACACTTTTCCCTTCTCAAAACATTCAATCTCAAGATAACATACATTAATGCTATTGATGCTAATAAAGGGGGTGGGGGAGCAAAAACTATAATCTGTTTCATTTTAGCCACTACCTAAGTGCAACATACCATCTGTTTGTCAGAGAACATGGATCGATTGTGAATCAGTGCCATACTGTGCGTTGTGTTACAGTTCTTGCATACTGATGGTTCAGCAATCCTGCCACGATCGATTTCTACTCTGGTGGTGAAAGCGCAAACCTGGCATTTAAAGAATGCTTCTTGCATCTCTGGAATTAACTGGGAGCTTCTGATGACCATACCACTGATGGTGATAAGCTGATCAATATCTACAAAATACAGACCCATGTCATGACTTCATACTCTTAAATTTAAAATAACCTTCAAAATTTCACATTACATTAGTTTTCAGGTGGGAGGTAGACATTTGGATAGGTACTAGTATTTTGTTTAAGACAAAGCAAAAAGAATCATAAATGCATAGTACAAATATTCTAAATTACATGAGTATTTATACAAAAGAAAGAATCCTTCGTACTTGCAGTACTAAGAACATGAGTAGCTGATGCCAGGAAAGATTTCCTTTATGAATAGATTATTCTGCATTTGGGCTCTAAAGCATTTGCTTCTGAAACAGACTTACATAAACAAAAGACATTGGTCTGGATGGACCACAAGTACAGTTTTATATGGTCTTCATGTAATTCTATGTTAACATTCAGTAAATTTATAAAAATCCTTAAGATTCTTTTCTAATGTGGTAATCAAATTTTTACCTTCAGGATTTAGACTTCTCATATTCCTAGTCTTCAGTGCATTATAAGGCCTTACTTGAATTTGATGTTCTAATATTGAATCAGGGTAACGATCAAAAAATATCTCATTGACAGCCATGTCAAAAGTTGGGATAACTTCCTGTGTAAAATTATTAGAAACAGTTAAGCTTACAAGTTAAAAAAAAATAAAAAACATAGAATATAGCATTTTTGCATAAAGCATTTTATGTGCTGCTGATCAACCAGGAATGACTAAAAGTTATGCCAGCTAAGCATTTTCCTACATAACAGAAAACTTGCTGTTTAGGTCGGATTTAGTCACTTGAGTATTGCAAAGGGGAAAAAAAAAAAAAAAAAAAAAAAAAAAAAATGTACAAGACTCCAGACACTGCAGCTTACCAGCTAGTTTTGCATGCATGAGGTACCCCCTGTAATATCTGCAGTTAAATACTATGAAACAAAACATTTTATTTTAAGTAAAATAAAGAAGCCACAGAGATTACACTGAACATACAAAGTACACATTGCATTTAAACAAACATGTTAAAAGCCAGAAATGTGAAAGAGCCACTTGAAAGCCAGAAAACAAGTGCACTACTTCACCTGAGGATAGCAGATCAGTTGCCTGTAAAGATTTTCATCAAATGATCTTAGATGGTCACAATTTACATTCAGGAATGGTTCTCCAACCATATTAATCTGCAGGGTATTTGAAAAGAAATCTTTAGCTCAATGGCATGCAAGACTAAAACAGAAAAGTTATAGATTTCGCTGTGTTACAAGTACCTCTTCAAGTCGTTGCATATAGCGTGGCTCATTAAGATCCAAGCCAATGTCTTCATCCTCTTTAGCTAGTGGATCAATGAAGCGCTGAAGAAATTTCTGAATTTTAGAGGTAACAGGGAGACAGAAAGGAAAGATGAGCAGAATTTAGTAGTACAAACGCCTACTTTGTATCATATTCAACTAATATTTGTTTAAATCAAAATAGCTTTTAATTTAAAAAAGGGGAAAAAACAAGTTGTTAACCTACCTGGAATTTTTCTTTGCATGAGGCTACATTAACATCTGTTCCCCAGATAACAAGCTTTTGTCCAAGAGATTGCTCAGTTGCTACTACATCCTCAGCCAGCTGCATGGAAACAAATTAAGCATAGGTAAATATACATAGCTGTTTAGAAGGAAGTAGTCAGATTCAAAATCCAAGGCCAATCTACCTACCCCATCTGAGTGTAAATCGACTTGTCTGGCTTTACGCGCAGACCCGAGATCCGGCCTCTGCCTAACCGGCGTTCCTCGTACGCCACTTCGTGGAGTACCCTCTACCCTGGAGCTGGGTGTGCCATAAGTCAGAGGTGAACTGATATCGAAGTCAAGAGGAATAGCTATAAAAAAATGTTTTAGTGTGATTATCAAGACATTTTACGCTTAGAGCAGATTGAAATTCAGCCTGTGCATTCATCTCATCATTCTTTCAACTCTACTGTCATAAAACGAGTAGTGCCAATCAATTCCAGTGTTTTGTTAAAACAGAAACAATAAAGATACTGCAAGTCTAACTGGAACTTTTCTTTGCATTAACATCTCTTCTGAAAGATCCCAAGTTCTAGTAAAGCTTTGCTAGAAAAACTTTAAAGCGGTCCTGCATTTTGAAACTACATTGGTGTTCAAGCATAAAAAGTCAAAATGCAGCATTTTAGATGAAACCCATTTTTAAGTATTTTTGGGGCTGTAAAACAAGTGACACGACACCTACCAGCTATGATGACTAAAACCAATCCTAATTATAAAAGCAAGAAAGGCTTTTTATGGCAATCACTCTAATTCTTTCTGCATTAATAAGTTTATCCTTTCCAGAAGGATAAACAGAATTACACAGAAGGATTACACAGAAGAGTAATGCAGATTCCCCAATCCATACTCCCACGATGACCTGCAGCTACACCAGCAGATCTGCGCCCCTGCCACCAACTCCCTTCCCATACTGCTCGCTACGCCAAGCTCGAGTGAGAAACTCGAGACAAAAACTCATTCTCTCCCAGAGTATTCTTCAGCCGGATCCGTTCTCTGTGCCGGCTCACTACACCACAGCGCAGCAGGCGTGACCCGAGTAGCGTGGCCTGCCCAGGCCCCGGCGTACCGGCGTGGCGGAACTGCGGGGGGCTGGAGAAGAGAGCATCGGGGCCGCTGGGGCTCTGCAGGTCGGCGGGCGGGGAGGTGGGCATGGGCTGCAGGTCTCCGGTGGAGGTGGACTCCTCTGTCCGACGCTTCTGCGAAGGAGGAGACCGAGCATCTTGCGCTGCAAGACACAAGCAGGCCCGCAGCCGGCGTCGAAATCGTCGCAACGCCGCCGGAGGCGGACCGCGGTACGGGCACGGCGGGTGGACAACGAGGCGAGAGCCCACCAGGCAGCCGACACCCGCCCGCTCCCCCCCAGCCCCCACCTCGCCGGCGCCGGCGAGAGCCGCGGGCTGGCTCCAGCTGTGGCTCCGGCCGCCGACCCCCCCGCCCCTGGGCTGGCTCCCTCCCACCAAAACACTTACGAGTCGGGGGGTTGCTGCCCCGGCCGCGCTTGCCGCCGCGGCGGCGGCTGGGCGTGGAGACGGGCGACGACATGGCGCTGCTCCAGCTCCCGCGGCGGTCCTACCTGCGGGGGGTCGACGAGAGGAACGCGAGCCACGAGCCCGGAGCCCCGAGCCCCGAGCCCCGAGCCCCGAGCCCCGGCCGGCGGGATTCCCTCCCTCCCTTCCTCCTTCCCCCTTCTCCTCACACACGCCGAGCGCGGAGCTGCCCGGGGGGGTATCGGGGCAGCGACCCCCGCCCGGCGCCAGGGCGCGCGCCTACCCACCTCTGCAGCCCCCAGCAGCTCCAACCACCCCAGGAAAGTCCGCGCCAACCGAATCGCGAGCGCGCGCTCTCGCGGGCTTTCTGACCAATGGGGAGGCGCGATCGCAACGGCAGCGCCCAACGGAGGGAGAAAGGGGGGATGCGGGACGGAGAAGGAAAGGAGGAAGGAGGTCAACCCTCCGGGCCCCCGAGGTGAGGGTCGCGCCCTGCTCGACCTGCTACAATAGTTACAGGAGTACATTGCAGGGTACTCCTTGTGCTACGAGACGGAGGCCGTCTTCAGCAATGGCAAATCGCTCCCCACCCCAAGCCCAGAATGGAACCACCCCCACCTGACCGAATTTCGCGGCAAAACTAGTCCTGCGGTCTGGCAGGGAGGCATGGGGAGGTAGGAGCAGCCCATTCTCCGAGGGGGGGAAGCTACTACTGTACGTTCGTGTACTGAGCCGATCCTGCGGCAAGAGACATAAAAATGCCCTCAAATCCTCTTCCCTTCCACGGCCTGTTAGACGATCGTGCCGCCCGTGGCGCCTCCCTCTCCTCGGAACGGTCTGGCCGAGGTCTACCCGCGTTTCTCCGGCCCCCGAGTTGACAGGTCCTGATGTCACAGCTTGTCCCGTGTCCCGTCCGTCCCCCCCTCCCCCGGCTGGCTGTGTTGGATCCGGCCGGGGGCGGGTCCTTCGCGCCCGCTTCCTCCTGTCGCCGTTCCGCTGCCTGTGGTGCTGGCTTGGGGCGGCATGGCCGGCGTCCAGGAGTGGCTGCACCAGCTGCACCGCTGTCTGCAGCCCGGCGATGCCGCCAGCGCCGCCCTGCACGGCTACAGCCTGCTCCGCAGCTTGGGGGAGACCTGCCTCACCAGCCTGGCGAGCAGCGCGCAGGGTGCGCCCTCGGGCCCGGCCCGGCCGTGGCGGGTGGCGGCAGGGGCAGGGGCTGGGGGGTCTCAGGGGCTCTGAGCGAGGCCTGGGCGGCTGTTGCCTCGCTGGTGACTTTAAAACAGCAACTGCTCAGCTTAGGGAGGGCTCGTCAGTGGGGGGGGGGGGGGGGGGGGGGGGGGGGGGGGGGGAACATACCAAAGCGGTGGTGCTGCGGGAAAGGGGGGGGGGGGGGGTGTCTGTCCGCGCCCAGTTCTTCGCTCAACACGACACTTGAGGGCTGCTGGCTTGACATAAAGGGTTGATTTCGGGGGAGGGACGGTCTCTTGTCCCAGATAACCATCTACCTTGGTAAAAATACTGCGGTGCCTGCCCCCACCTGCCCCCAGGTTGGCTTTCGCCCGGCCCTGAGCAGGGGCAGGGGCAGGGGCAGGGCGGGGCCTGGGCCCGAGTCCGTGGCGAGGTCGGAGGCACCCGCGTTAAGTTGTGGTTTTTCTGCTGACAAGCATCAGTCCTGTCCCAGGTGTTCGGGTGTCCGTCTGTGCAAGGTGACAGGCTGAGTGGTGTCCAGCCCTGCCTGCTCTAGAAAGGAAACCAGCCGCCTGATGGTTGTTTTGCTTCCCTGCAGCGCTGCACCTGTCTCTGGTGTTTTCCCAAGAGCATGGCTTACTTGTCTTTATCCACAGATCCCTCAGCATCGAGGAGGTAAGTTGGCAAACTTTGAAAGAAACGTTGAGGTAGTGTTACATGAACAGCATGTTACACTACGCACGTTAAAACTAAATTTTTTTTTTTTTTTTTTTTTTTTGGTAACGCTTCAGTTTCGAGATTGCAGGGAAGAAGCATTGAAGTTTCTTTGTGTCTTTATGGAAAAAGTTGGTGACAAAGTTCATCCTTATGCCTGTAATATTAAGGTGGGTAAAGGAAAATTATTTCCTAAAGGTCTTTGCCAAGTGGTTGAATAGTTTCTGGTGGGTCTCATACTGTAACTATCCTTCACCTTCCCAGTCTGCCTTGCTCCTCTCTAGTGTTCTTGTTAGAGCTGAAATAACTTGATTGACTTAAAGTGTAATTCATACAGCAGAGAAGTGTGGAATTGTTTCTTCAGCTATGGACTTAATTTTATTAACTCCTCTTTATAGAACATAATAGGTATTAATTTTGAAAATAAGTTATTGATACTGAAAATAATAGTTATTACTTTTAATTTATACAGACTAAATTCATAGTTTAAGCATAGTATTTTAAATGTTTCTATAGGTGATGGTTAATTTTAAATACCGATTTAAAAAAAAAAATTTCTCCTGCGAAGTTGTTACTTTTGTAATATATACAGAAATTGGTGGAAACTACACTACTTCTAAAAATGAGGTTCCTTAGGTCTAGATTGCTGAATAATACTGTTTTGCATAGAAATGCTTGACTGCACCACTGCACTTTCTGTTCTCAAATTAGTAGCTATGTATTGTAAGGAATGATAGTACAGAGGCAGAAAATTTGCTGTATGTGCCTCTTATTCCAGAAACTGCACTTTCTTTGCTTGAGCTGGGATTTGTTATTATGTCAGACAGTACTGCAGTGTTGTCAGCAAGGCGACTTTCAGGACTGAATATTTTTATTGTTTTAGTCTTTTTTAAAAACCTTAAACTTGTTAGGAACAGATACTTTAAAGAGGTAGATGAATACATTGTTATCTTTGAATTCGCTTCCCTACTTAGGAGTATTATAATCTCCCTTTTCTTTCCTATCTAGCAAACTTGTATTGGTGTTTATACAAAAGAGAGAGCAGCCAAATGTAAAATCCCAGCTCTGGAACTTCTGATTAAGGTAAAATGCATTTTATAAATCTCTCTTGTTTCTAGAAAGAATAGAAAACCTGCTGTATTACTATAGTTGTGCTATATCATGCAGAAAATCTGCAGTCTGCAGTAGCAAGAGAATAGTGATAGTATAATATTTAGATGTTAGTAATAGATATGTTTTAACAACAGATTGTCTTTGATATACCTCCAGTAGGTTACTTCAATGTGAGCATGTCATTCCTTCATCTGCTAGAGTAAGACTCGATTGTTCTGTGGGCAGTTGCAGATCTTCTCTCACCCTCTTTATTATGTTTCTTTAAGGAGAAATTTTGCAGTTCAATTGTATTCTTACTTTTAAATACTATGTATTAATAAATAATATTATAATATATTAGACACAGTATGTGAAAGGTGTGGAAGAGGAGGACTTTTTTTCAGAAGTTTTATTACTATGTGAGACAGTAATTTCATAACATGCTTCCTTAGAATGCATTAGACCTTTGTTTTCCAAATGCTTTTGCACCTACTTAGTTCTGTTTATGAGAAACACAACTCCCTTCTGAGTTATTCTGAGTCAGTTCTGTGAATTGGATTGGCTTTATAGCAGCAGGGAGAGAAATACAATATGATAAAGGCTACTGCAGACTTGGTAAGCCTATGCTCTTGTGGGGTTTTTATATACATAGATATATATATATGTATATATAGAACTATACTGCATATAATTTTCATGTAGATGATCTATAATATACATTAAAAATAATAAATTTTATGTTTATAGATATATAGGAAGGTAGTTTGTTGTTCAAGTAGATTTCATGCCAATACTCTTTTCCTGGACCGGTCACCTTAAATCTCTTTCTTTGAATAGCATACTTAAGCTGAAGTTACACATCTGAACTGTGTTTTTATTCAGACCAAGTAGGATTGTTGTAGTGATATTAATGATTTTCCTAAATTTTCTTTTTTTTTAATCTTAGTTGCTCCAAAGTTTACGACATTCCTGTCTGATGGAAGAAATGAAAGTTGGGGAGATATTTAATAAATTTTATGGGGAACTTGCCACAAAAAGTAAAGTTGCTGATACAGGTAGGCTTTAGTTTTTCTGTCAGTGTCCTTTGTTTTATTTACACTGTTTTGTTGGATTATACCCCATAGAAATGTATAATTGTTATTCCCATGGCAAGTGTGTTTAAAAATGGTAGTTGTCATGTTTTAGAGCTAGTAAAATTTGTTTAGGTCTTCTGATCATGATCATGTAGTTAGCTGCTTCTTAGCAGACCTGTATATATCTATGAGCTAACATGCAGGAGAAATCATGTGATTGGATTTAGTAGTGGCAGTTTGTACTGAATTTAAGCATAGGTCTGGTTTAAGATTCCCGACATAAAAGAGTATTTGTATGTTTAATCTGTTGTTATTAGTTCCTGAATGCCTAAATCCTGAAAGTAATTCCAGCTTTCTTGTGTTAACCAACTTAACTTTGCTAGGCTCTTAGATTTCCTGCCCCCCCCCCCCCCCCCCCCCCCCCCCCCCCCCGGTTCAGTGCAAACCTGGTGTAGCTGAACTTTTGAAGTTACTCTTATACCTGTTTTATACCCCTGTAACTTTGAGCCTTAAGAGTAGTCCTGGTCCTTCTAGTGGGTGCTATTTTCAAAAGTAGAGGCTGCCTGTCCCTGTCAAAGTTCATGTAAACCCCAACTCGGTTGCTAAAGCTCTTTGTAACCTTATTCTAACCCTGGCCAGTTTTGTCCTAAGAGCTGCTGTTTTAGTGTGATAGTTCCTGCATTGCTCACCCCTAATGTGAGCTCATCAGTTCCTGCCTTGCCGAATTGTGTTACTTATGATGTTAAACATACTAATATGAGCTCTAGTTTGATCATCTTGGCTAGTTACAGCTGAAATCTTGACTTGACAGGACTAGCCCTCACAAAACTTGCTGTGCCTGTGTAGAACCCTTTAGTCTAAACTCAAGCCTAGAAACTGTTGGCCTTAACCAGCCTTGTTCCCCCGTACTGGGCACTGGTGAGGCCGCACCTCCAGTACTGTGTTCAGTTTTGGGCCCCTCACTACAGGAAAGACATTGAGGTGCTGGAGCGTGTCCAGAGAAGGGCAACCAAGTTGGTGAGGGGCCTGGAGCACAAGTCTTATGAGGAGCGGCTGAGGGAGCTGGGGCTGTTTAGTCTGGAGAAAAGGAGGCTGAGGGGAGACCTTATCGCTCTCTACAGCTACCTGAAGAGGGTTGTAGTGAGGAGGGTGCTGGTCTCTTCTGTCAGGTGGCTGGAGACAGGAGGAGAGGAAATGGCCTCAGGTTGCAGCAAGGGAGATTTAGGTTAGATATTAGGAAAAATTTCTTTACTGAGAGGGTTGTCAGGCATTGGAATAGGCTGCCCAGGGAAGTGGTTGAGTCACCATCCCTGGAGGTATTAAAAAAGCGAGTAGACAGGGTACTCCAGAACATGGTTTAGTGGGCATGGTTGATGGTTGGACTCGATGAACTTGAAGGTCTTTTCCAACCTAAATGATTCTATGATTCTGTGATTCTGACCCTGATGGTAATTAAAAGACCCAGCATAACCTCAAGGTCAGTAGCAAACTTGGATTAGTAGTAAATGCTTCCTCAGTGGATATGGCCTTTATTAATCAGTTTTCTAAGCCACGTTTAAAAAGAGTAAATGTGTTTAACTTATTAATGTGAGAGGAGGATGCATCTCACATCGTAGTATGTAGATACATGTGTGTGTATATATGTATGTACATCGTAAAGAGCTGTTTTTCCTGTAGGCTAATCACCAATTAAAATTAAACCATCAGGGATGGTTTTCTCATGGTTGCAAGTTACATAGGAATTGCAATGGAAATGTGAAAGTAATGATTTCAGTAATTAATATTTAATAATATTAAATTATTTTCTAGTACTGGAGAAGATTTATGAGCTTTTGGGAGTTTTGGGAGAGGTCCAGCCTAGTGACATGATTAACAATTCTGAAAAGCTATTCCGAGCTTATTTGGGAGAGCTTAAAACACAGGTATGATTGGAATTTCTTTTCAAACTCTTGCATTGCTTTGGTTTTTTTCCTTTGAGGTGTGTAGCACTGTATGTTGGAATACTATTGTAACTAGCACAGTTTGTAGGGAATCTAACTGGACAATTATAAATGCTTCTTTAAAGACTGTTAAAGTTTGTGTTCTCTGGTTCTGAGAACCTTTCAAAGTAAAAATTCAAGGCCATCAGTGACAATGAATTAACCAATTTACTGTGAGAAAAGATGGCATGTGATGATCATTGCAGTAGTGCCCAAGAAAAGTTACAGTGCCATGCACTGGTAGTTTCTGATTTGGTCTCTACTAGCTGCAAAATCCTTGCACTTCAGGTAAATGTCACAGTTCTGCTGAACCGTACTTTCCTATATTCTGCACTTTTAAGACATTAGTGTGTGTTATCTAAGTTCTGCTATGCAAGTTCTTGGTGGAACATACTTCATGCTTTTCAAAGGATTTATTATGCTTTTGTAGTTAAACTCCCCCCCAAAATGATAGGAAACTTCTGAGTAGGAGATGTTTCTGTGGGCTTGTGTTCATAGTTGCAAGTGCTGACATAACTGTATTAAGTTGGAATGTGTTATTTTATCTACACTTACAGGAACTGGGAAACCTCGGTGTAAATTTATATTAGCTTGAGGGTAATATTTTTTTTAATTCCCACTTTTTTTAGATGACATCAGCTACAAGGGGACCCAAGCTGCCTATTGTAGCAGGATGTCTGAGGGGTTTGGTTGCACTCATGTACAACTTTACCAAATCTGTGGACGAAGGTATGTGCTTTTTCTCTGTGAAAGACAGTCATACAGTTGGATATATTTTAATCATTATACAGCCAGCAAGCAGCACCATTTCTCACTGTGCACTCAGAATGAAAATTTCCCCACTGGTAGATGGTTTATGCAAAAGCAAGGCCTATCCAGCTACATGGTCCTTGTCTGTCTTTGTGTGGAGTGGCTTCATCAATGTGTTTCTGTACATAAATGTTTGAAGTGCTATTTTCTACCAGTGATTGGGCAGCTGAGAGAGCCACACTGAAGCTGGAATGTGGTTTATACAGAGATGTGTTTCCCTTACAAGAGACTTGTCTGTTAAAACATGGGTATTCAGAAAAATCAATGAATATAGATGTACAATTTTTTTCAGATTTAAGAGTATTTCAGGAAAAAGTGTCTCTGCCTCTTAAAATGAGATATGTAAGGCTTTCCATATTACTACTTCATACCAAGCTTTGGATAAAAATATCTTTGTCTTCAGTCTACCTCTTGTGTGTCAGTAGTGAAATACTCATTACTGGATTGTTTCACAGATCCGCAGACTGCAAAGGAGATTTTTGATTTTGCAATGAAGGCAATCAGCCCACAGGTAAATCTGCCATATGTTAATTGTTCTGCATAAACGAATTAGCCCTGATGAAGAAAAAAATCACATATGACAAACCTTTTCTGATATTGCAGGTTGATCAGAAGCGATACGCAGTACAACTAGGTAAGATTGTAAATTATTTCAATTCATGCTGAGGTGGATACCATACATACAGTGGTGTCTTCTGTCTGGATTTGTTTATTCTCTACTGGCTGTCTTCAGATGGCTCTAGTCTTCAGTATTCTAAGCTGATCAGGGAGCAAAGCAGGTGTACTTTAAGTTGGAATCTAAGGAGTTAAACATGTATTTGGTTAAACTAGGCAAGGTCTAATCAGCTTATGAACAGCAGCATTACACTGTATGCCATTTGCCCCTCTGGAGTAATACAAAACCCTGGTATGAGAAGGGAATCGTGGTAGGAGTAGAAAGAAGAGGAATGTAGCAAATGAGGAGAAAAGAGAAGACGGTGGATTGGGTTAAAGGAAAAAAATAGGAAGAGAAGGGGAATTTCACTGGAAGAAGGGGAAAAATTTGGAACAAATGAAGTTCATGAAGAAAATGAGAAATTGGTCTATGAAATGTGAGTGGCTTATGCAGAAATCGCAAAAATGCGAGGTTTGGGTACTAGGCCCATGGCAACTCTTTAAGGATAGTCTGCCAAAAATAAAAAAGAATTTATTAAGGATCTTGAAATTTCATTTATGCTTATATTTGGGATTGTGAAATTACCTGCATTCTGAATTTTTTATTTGTCTGCATCACAGTTTGGTGGAGGAGGGGACTTGAGCAATATGTCCTGACCACAGAAACCAAATCCTTGTGAATTGTGTGATCGAGTATTATTTTTTGTAACCAGTAAAGTCCCTTTCTTTTTCACTGTTAATGTAAATGTCGTGGTTTAACCCCAGCCAGCAACTAAGCACCATGCAGCCACTCACTCCCTCCCTCCCCACCCAGTGGGATGGGGGAGAAAATCGGGAAAAGAAGTACAACTTGTGGGTTGAGATAAGAACGGTTTAATAGAACAGAAAAGAAGAAACTAATAATGATAATGATAACACTAATAAAATGACAACAGCAATAATAAAAGGATTGGAATGTACAAATGATGTGCAGTGCAATTGCTCACCACCCGCCGACTGACACCCAGCTAGTGCCCGAGCGGCGATTCCCCGCCCCCACTCCCCAGTTCCTATACTAGATGGGACGTCCCATGGTATGGAATACCCCGTTGGCCAGTTTGGGTCAGGTGCCCTGGCTGTGTCCTGTGCCAACTTCTTGTGCCCCTCCAGCTTTCTTGCTGGCTGGGAATGAGAAGCTGAAAAATCCTTGACTTTAGTCTAAACACTACTTAGCAACAACTGAAAACATCGGCGTTACCAACATTCTTCTCATACTGAACTCAAAAACATAGCACCGTACCAGGTACTAGGAAGACAATTAACTCTATCCCAGCTGAAACCAGGACAGTAAATTACTTCAGAACACAGCTGTGCTTTCCATAATGGTGTACGTTAAAAAAGAGGATTTTGGAGGGTTATTTTTGTGCTTAAGTTCTTAATGTTTGGATACTGATACTGTAATGGCTAGAAGAATACATTTCATACCCTCCAGTCATGGTAGGTATACCTACCTAAAGTCCTAATGTGGACTTTTATAGTCTGGTCTGTTTTTGGAAAGTGGAATATAAGTTTGGGTTTTAATGAGAATTGTTTTTAAATTGCAGCTGGTTTACAGTTGTTCAGCTGGCATGCTGCTCAGTTTGGTGCCTTGCTCCTGGACAACTATGTCACCCTCTTTGAAGCAATGTGTAAATGGTGTGGCCACACAAATCAGGAGCTGAAGAAAGCCAGTCATTCTGCACTAGAATCATTCCTCAAGCAGGTATTGTAACTTTACCGGGATCTCTGAGGCTAAAAGAAAGTCAAATTTCTTGAGTATTGGGAATATTTGGTGCTTGGAAGTTAAGTGAATCTGTTTAATAAATAATTATTTTCTTTGGTTTTGTATCTGCTTTACAGATTTCTTTAATGGTAGCTAAGGATGCAGAGCTACACAAGAGCAAGTTGCAGTTCTTCATGGAGCAGTTCTATGGAATCATCAGAAGAACAGATTCGAGCAACAAAGAGTTGTCCATTGCCATTCGCGGATATGGGCTTTTTGCAGCAGTATGTGCAGGAAACTTACTCTGATAAAGGAGCGTACTGAATGGATGAATGAATTCATATACCATTCATTTTACAATTTTATACAGCTTGTTATATAGGGAATGCTCCTGTTTCTGGATTAAGTGTTGAACTTAGCTATCCTGTAAAATACATTGTGGTTGAAAATTATTGAAACGCATACTGTATTTAGTGGGACCACTTGCAGCGTTGAAAGTTGTAGTTACTACTGCTTGTGCACTAGTTTTGAAGTGGGGAAGAAAAGAGCCTTCATATACAGCTGTCACAAAACTTGAGGATGTGCTTAATCACTTGAGTACAGACAATAGCTTGTTAGATCTGTCTGCGTTTAGATTGTAGAATCCAGGCCAGCTCTGCTCTGGAAGCAGTTCAGATATGTTTCCTGCAGAGCAGGAATCTGTCAGAACATCCAAAATGCACTGCTGACTGCAGGACACTAGGAGGTAATTTGTGAAACAACTGCAAATTAAAAAAAAAAAAAACAAAAAACTAAACCATGCTTATATACATATGTGAAGGGCAAGTATGTTTGTCAGGAGGCACTATTAAGAACCAGCTTCCAATTTTTGTCAGCAGTCAATTAAAATGGCAATATAGCAATAAAGTTAAGGTTCTATAAAGAAAGGGTGGCGTTTATGTATCTGCAACCTATGTGCTTGATGGTGGTACCCCAGCTTTTATATAACAAAATTCTAGACTTGTTTTTAGAGAGAGGGAGGGGAGGGAAAAAAAAAAAGAAGATTAGGTTAAATAATCTCAAAGGTTATTTAGAGAAGGTTAGGAAATGTGATGGAATAGCTGGTTACTAGCTGAAGCCTTTCCACTTTGCTGCCTTTTGAGCGGAGTACATTTGTTTTGTAGAATTTTCAACATGCTTTGTTGAAACCTAGTCTTCCTCTTCTATGATACGAGCTGGAAAGGAAATCAGTTAAAGGTATTGTTTCCAGAAAAAATGAAGTATTTCAAATTACTGAATTGAAAGAACCTTCTTAAAAATATCTGTTACAGAGCACAAGTTAATTAAAACTGCATAATGTAAATATGGACATAATACTGCAGATCTTAACAGGAAAAAGGGATCTTAATGCTCCAATATCTATAAATCTTTAATATGTTAAGACACACTAATAGTTGTTAGCGTGTTTAGACTAAACCTTGGCCAAGCATCAGATGCTAGGTTGTAAGGAAGTAGAGTCTTGCTGCTACTGCAAGTAGTGACCTTAGCCTGAACACAAGTTCAGTGATTGATTCAGTTTCAAGGCAGAATATTTATTTTGCTGTCTAATCGCTAAAATAATTTTAAAGTAATACTTGCAGTTCTACAAATGATAAATGGGTAGTCTTAATTTTGTGAGCATGTTTTTAGACAGACTAGATTCAACCTTTAGCCTAACTGTTGTATTCTGTCATTACCTAAATCAGTCCATTCTTTTTCCATGGTTAGTTCCCTACGACAGTTCTTGCCTGTGACCTTATTCCTCGTTCCTTTTCCACAAAGACTGCTTTTTGACCTCGCTCATGCTAAATATTGTGATTTACAAATCATTCTATAGAAATCTGTAAGCATTATTACATACCCTCTAGTACTGTTTGGGATGCTTGCTGCTTTTTCATTAGTTTAAGAGTAGTTTTTATCCTCTGTACAGATCCCAGCACAATAAAAGTTCAGAATTTGAGCTGCTGGGTTAAATGTTAAATAGTAGTAGCCTGTGAATGATTATTGGTTACGCCCCATTAAGGTAATCCACTTACTACTTTAATGCAGCTAGGTCAAAATATAAGTGAATATTAGCATCCATAATGCTATATTTAAGATATTTACAGCCAAACTCCATGCTTTTCAGGCTGGATTTGATATCATATGTCACTGAAAGTTCAAGTACTCTTATAGTAAATTACACTGCATCAGTGAACCATTGTTTTAGTTCATTGCAGGTACCATGTTTCTCATCCATGTAGCAAGTAGAATACTTAAAGTTAGTGTATTCAGATGTATTGAGTTCCTGGAAAATTTTAAAAGATTATTCTTATTATGGTTCAGTGAAGATTTGGCTGGGTTTTAGTGCTACAGCATATGTTTGCTTGGCTGTACAAAGCTGCTAAATCAGTGTTTTATTTTCTCTCTGTAAGCCCTGTAAAGCTATACGTTCTAAGGATGTTGATGGCATGTATGTTGAGCTCCTTCAGCGTTGTAAGCAAATGTACCTCACAGAAGCAGAAACAATAGATGACCATCTGTATCAGCTACCAAGTTTCCTCCAGTCCATTGCAAGTGTGATATTCCATATAGATACAGTAAGTGGAGTATTTAAAGTACCAGTCTTTTTTTTTTTTTTTTTTTTGGGGGGGGGGGGCTACGTATGTATAAGGAGGTGGTATCTGTGAACTTACCTACGATAGAAGGTGTTCCTTTATCTGAAATACGATGACATTTAGCTTCTAGGGGATGGGAAGAATATTATGAGAATACTTTATTGGATTTTATTTGAATAAAGAAAATGCTACAGTGCATTATAGTGAAAACCAACATAGCCAAATGTGAATAGGTTTTTATTTATTTTAGGCGAAGCTATTTATTTGGACCTACCCTTATCCTTCTCTTTATGTGTTTATATCACTCTGTTGCTGCTTTTTCTTTTGGTACTGACACTTAGCATGTTTCTTGAGGCTGATACTTTGATTTTCCTCTCACGCTATGCTGTCTGTGTTCTAATGAGGCCTTTCTGGATCCTAGCTGGAGCTGGGAAGTAAGGTTGGGGCAGGGAAGAGACTCACTTGCATTCTGTATTCAGATTTTTAAGGGTGAACAGATTATACTTCTGGGTTGTTATTGTTTAATTAAATTGGTACTTTTCTAATAAACTTAAGACTGGTTCTGCTGAAGCACTAATCTATTCAGTAGCTACTTTCCATAATGTGTTCCAGGAAACTTTCTTATTCCGTGTTTTTGGTTTCGTTTTTATTTTTTTTTATATCTAAGATGAATTCACTTGCTAAGTCTTTCATTGTTTTCAGAGCAGGTCATGATGTAAACTCTTGTAACAAAGTATCTTGCTGAAATAATTTAGCATAATTCTTCACATTGATACTGAGTTATAATCATTGTCTTTGCATGATGGGTGTTTTGGTTTTATTTCTTCTAGATTCCTGAAGTATACACTCCAGTTCTTGAACATCTAGTTGTGCTGCAGATCAATAGTTTTCCACAATACAGTGAAAAAATGCAGTTCTTGTGCTGCAGATCTATAATAAAGGTATTTCTAGCCCTCTCAGGAAAAGGTCCAGTTCTCTGGAGTTTTATTAGCACTGTGGGTGAGTCTGTGATACTAACTTCATTGTGGTTTTTTGGGGGGTTGTGGTTTTTTGGTTTAGATAATTTTTTTTTTCCCTAAATTGATCAACTGGTTCTAAGAGAGGTATGTGGCATAGCCATTTGGGGTCAAAAATGAAGCTTCTTCTGTCCTCTGATAATGGAGATTTAGGGTTCTCATTGTGTTATTTTTCAATATCCATTGTTAAATCACTTAAGGAATACATTTAACAACTGTTTTGGATGACAGAGTGGCTATCATCAAGGGCAGGAGAATATATTTTTGTGATAATCTGTTTAGACATAAGACTGATGTTCCTGTTCTGAAGGATTGTGGGGAGAAAGGGGTTTCACAGAAAAAAATGTACAAAAATCTGTTCAATGCTGGCTAGGTTAAACCATGACAGTAACTAAGGACCATGCAGCTGCTCACTCATTTCCCTCCCTCTACCCAGTGGGATGGGATAGAGAATCAAGGGGAAAAAAAAAAAAAGTAAAACTTGTGGGTTGAGATAAGAACAGTTTAATAAGACAGAAAGGAAGACAATAATGATGGTATTAATAATAAAAAGAAAAGAATTGGGATATACAAAACAAGTGATGCACAATGTAATTGCTCAACAGTCACTGACCGATTCCCAGTTAGTTCCAGAGCAGCGATCCGCCCCGCCCCACCCTGGGCCAACTCCCCCCAGTTTATATACTGGGCATGATGTCACATGGTATGGAATATCCCTTTGGCCAGTTTGGGTCAGCTGCCCTGGCTGTGTCCTGTGCCAACTTCTTGTGCCCCTCCAGCCTTCTTGCTGGCTGGGCACGAGAAGCTGAAAAATCCTTGACTTAGTCTAAACACTACTTAGCAAGAACTGAAAACATCAGTGTTATCAACATTCTTCTCATACTAAATCCAAAACATAGCACTATCCCAGCTACTAGAAAGACAAATTAACTCTATCCCAGCCAAAACCAGGACAAATACCCTTTCAGCTACCTGTACAAAATATCACAGACAGTAGGATGAGTGTCATCTCCATTAGAAATACAATCTTTTTATGCTCTGGAACTTGTACATAGTACAAATGAAAATTCCAAATATGTGGTTAGTCAGATACAGTCCTGCGAATGTAATAATGAATATGTCAGCATTGGTAGCTGACAATTCTTGTAGCCTCCAGCATGCTGACATTTCATTAATTATAATGATTTTCAGAAAATATTTTTAAATTCTTTGTTATTTATGGTGGCTTTTCTCTATTGCTGTGGCATTTTCATTGTTTTTCGTGTTCTTGATTTGGGATGTGGTGCACCCAAACACCATGCTGGAAGGGAGATCCTAAGTCTATGTCTGTGAGAGTCATTGGGAATTGTTGCCTTTTTCAATATGTGCATTATGGGCAATGCCTTGGTCATCACTGCATTCAGTCAGGAAAAAGTCAAAGCAGTATTGAGAAACAGTAGTAAGAAGCAAGTTCAAAACTGGTTCCCTGTGAAACATCCTAGAGTTATGGCTCTGGCTTTGGTTATGTTTGTCCTTAAGAAAAAATCAGTGTTCTTTTGCCTCTTCCTCATCCTGACAGAATATAGAAAATAGAAGACTGATTTAATTCATTGCTAACATGAGTGATATGGATGCTGTGCCTTTTTAAGTCTGTTTGGGCAAATTTTTTTTTGTTTGTTTCAGTGCATCAGGGATTAATCAGAATCTTCTCCAAGCCGATCACGTTTTCAAAGGTAAAATAACTGTTTAAACATACTTATTTCATCTAGGTTCCTGAAGTATGCATTCCAGTTCTTGAAGATCTAGCCCAGGAAACAGGGGAAAGTCCAAAGAAACAAAAATAGTACTGTCCAGTTTGAATTGTGGCCCGGTTGTTACTAGTCTCTGGCCCCTACATCTGCTCAGCATAATGAGGATGTACCTCTTGTACTGAGTGAAAAAAATGTCAGGAAATAGACTTTTGTTCTCTGCAGTTCTTGTTTGCTCAGGTTGTCTGTGACAAGTAGGTTGTAATTAGAGTCATCCAACTTTCTTCCAGGTTAAGAAATTTTGGACACTTTCAAAGTTTTACTGAACGTTTGTGTTAAGGGAGGATTTTGGAGCTTTTTAATCCTGTGCAGCAGGATAACTACAGAGTTTCTCAAATAACTGATGACTAGAAGGAAAAGAACTTTAGAGGTTTTTTTGAAAGGAGCTGGTTGTTTTGTGCTCTTTTCAGATTGATTGCTTAAGCTAAACATTTTGTGTTTTTACCTGCAGAAGTAATTTTACGTTGTGTTTTAGATTGGGTCAGGTAGTTACATAGGCAGTTGTATTGGGTCTGGCTGAGGTGGAGTTAATCTTCCCCATAGCAGCTCTCACAAAGCCGTAGCTAGAAGGGTGTTGGTAACACACTAGTGTTTTGGCTACTGCTGAGCAGTGCTCACACAGTATCAGGGCTGTCTGTCCAACATTCCCCCCTCACCAATAGGCTGGGAGGGTGAGCAAGATCTTGGGAGGGGACACAGCCAGGACAGCTGACCCAAACTGACCAAAGGGATATTCCATACCATGTGACATCTGCTCAGCAATAAAATCTGGGAGAAAGGAGGAGGATTAAAATGTTTGTCTTTCGGAGCAACCGCTATGCGTACTGAAGCTGTACAGCTTCCTGGTACATGGCTGGACATCACGTGCTGATGGGGAGTAGAGAATCAATCTTTTGTTTTCCTTTGCTTCTGCACATGGCCTTTGCTTGTGCTTTATTAAACTGCCTTTATCTTGACCCACAAGTTTTTTTCCATCTTATTTTCTCCCCTCTCCCTTACTCGCCCATCCTGCTGAGGAGGCAAGTGATAGAGCAGCTTGGTGGGCATCTGGCATCCAGCCAAGGTCAACCCACCACAGCAGTGTTTCTGAAAAATATTGTGTACTTTACTTTCAGGATTTTGGGGGAAAAGAAGCTTCTGGAGCAGAAGAATCCCGTGAAGCTGGAGAGGTTGGGACAGGGAGGTGGAAAGTACCAACATGTAAGGACTATCTGTCTCTCTTTAGAAGTCTACTGAACTGTGACACAATGAAGGTAAAAGCATAGTTAACATGGAAATACAAAAGGAAACATAGTCCTGAGTCTTATCACTGCTTTTCTAACTGTAGACTTTTTCCAAATGTCATGCTATGGAAGAATTGTTTCCTGGTTTTACTTGGATTTAGTGGCTGATAAATGAATTAAACAGGCATGAATTTAGGCTTCCATAGCTGAGAAATGTGTAAAGCTGGATTTTCTGGATCATTCAAATCTTGGTTTGTAAATTCAAGAAATAATTTTCATTGGTGTTTTGAAACATAACTTTTTTCTCCTGCAAAGGAATGTGGTTTTGAAGATGAAAACTTTCTTACTGCAAATTCACCACTGCAGTCCCTGAATCGCTTGCTATATGATGAACTTATAAAATCTATTTTGAAGATTATTGAGAAATTGGACCTGACTGTTCAGAAACTGGATGTTAATGAACAGGTGAGACCTGATGACTTGTCCGTTAATTGTGCTGTTGTGGGGGAACCAAAATCACATTCCGTTTTGCTTTTATTATGCTTAGATAGCTCCTTATAGTGTCCTTAAAGTAACATTCATATTAGACAAAATGTTTTACTTCATATTTCTGAATATCGCATTGCAGTGTTAGGAGATGGAAACATTGGCATCGGTAGAAGTTCACAGAATCTGTTATTTTAGACTCCCTTTTCTGGCATCTAGTGGTTTTCATTTTTCTACTTGCTTTCTCCTTAGAAGCAAACATCCCTTATTATTTCTTTGAATTATTGACATGTCAATTATTAGTCCTTTGTCTGTGTCAGACTAGCTAGTAGCATCTAGAAAAAGAAGAGACAGGCTGTTTATCTGGGAAAAAAGTGTAAATGCTTTCTATGTTGTCACAGATCCAGTGTTCTTCCTTCAATATTTATTTTCAGGGTGAAAATGAAACTGACAGTGCTTTGGTTTGGCCTACTTCTGACCCTACTTCAAACCTTCAGCCAATGAAGCCAACAGACTTTATTGCCTTTATAAATCTAGTGGAATTCTGCAGGTATTAATATGTTTTTATGTAATTTGGAAGTTACAAAGTGGTTGGAAGAAATTTGAAGTGAGATTTATATAAGATGTCTCTTTCTGACTTAGGACCATATACCATATTTCAAAATGCACAAGGTGATTAGCAGGGAGACAGTAAGTGTGCTTCAGACATCTGGGTCATAGGTAAAAACATACTAGCTCATCAGCTCAGTTTTATTAAAAGAGTACAGGAGACAAGTCATTCACTTTCATTATTTGGGTGTAATTGTTTTTCAGTATATGTTGTAACTTTTAGTATTATACTGACCATATATTCTAAATAATTCAGAGACCAGAAATACAGTCTTCATAGAGTAGTGTTGGCCATTAAGTGAAAGGCACAGCATTGTTTGCCTGTCAAGGTCCAGTTGATTTCCCCTAGCAATACTGCAGTCTCAGTAATGAAATGTGATATGTGAGTGTGTGTGTTTGTATAAATTCAATAATGAAATATAATGAGGAAGAAATGGCTTTGCACTGTAAGCAAAATAAAAATCTTCCTATGCTTGCCTCAGAAGGCAGCATGTAATTATTCCCTCACTATTTTTGGAGATGCTCTGTTATAGCAATACTTCTCTTTCTCATACTGACTGGCTTGAAAGTTTGAAAAAAATGAAACAAATATTTTATTCAGTTTCTCTTTTCTTTTTTTTTTTTTTTGGTCCCCCGGGATGTTTTCTATGCATCTGTTTTAGAGAAATACTTCCAGAGAAGCATGTTGAATACTTTAGCCCTTGGGTATATTCCTTTGGTTATGAGCTTATTATACATTCAACGAGACTACCTCTTATTAGTGGATTCTACAAGCTGCTTTCTGTTACAATGAAAATTGCCAGGAAAATAAAATACTTTGAGGTGAGATCTCTTTTCCTGATGTAGGGGGAACATGTTGTGTTAATGATGGTGCAGTTCTTATATATAGTCTTTTATGCACTATGGAAAATAGTTCATCGAAACTGTTACCCCGTTGTTTCAAATGTTTATAGCATCCTATGCCTCCATAGTTACAAGCACATAGAAAGTAAAAATTTAGACTAGAAGCCCATTTTCTGAAGAGACACCATCCATGTGTAATGCTCTTTCCGAAATCCTGAGCTGGGTGAACAGAGGGATGGGAAACACCATTGCAGTGTACGTGGTACAGAAGATAGCTTGGATATCAGAAACAATCTAGCCAGAACAGCAGCGACATGTATGGCTTAATTACTCAACTTTTGGGCTATACTTGTATTCCACTTACTGATTTCCATAGGAAATATGCTCTATTGGTGGATGCACCATTTGCGGTATGGAAGCTATTGTAAAGTTGATGGTGCTTCATCCCATTATGTGTGTAGCCCACCACAGAGCCCAGAACTGTCCCTGCCACTGCTGGTAGTGGCACCAAGTGAAGCAAATTTGGGAACTCATTGGCATAGATGCTTGTATTGTAGATGCTGTTGTGAATTGCCCTTTTCTTATTCCACCAGCGTACTTGCCACCTAGACATCCACTGTTAAAGACGTTTTTTTCTTTTATGGTTTGTTAGATGGGTGGACAAGGAAGAAATTAAGCCATTGAAAAGTTATTTTTCAGTCATATGTATCTTGCTTATTTGGGTTAATATTAAGTATATTCCAAAAAGTTGACCCTCAGCACACCTTATTAATGTTAGTTTCTAAGCTATGAGAGAACAAACCTACATTTCAAGTTTTCACTGATGCCACTGATGCCAGTTTCACGTTGGACGGTGATGTATATCCTGAGTTGAACTTGGGCTTTGTATTTGTACTGTGTACTATATTTTTTAATACTGTTGACTTGTGGTTTCTCTTTGGTAGGGTGTCAGTCCAAGGAGTCTCAGAAAATGTCCTGAAGACCCAGAGAAGAGGTCTTGCTTTGCACTGTTTGTAAAGTTTGGAAAAGAGGTAAATGATTTTGCTGGCTAACTTTTCTAGTCTGAATATAAAAATATATGACTCAATCAAAATTGTATCTTCTGAGAAATCTTACATATATGATAGAAGTGTTCCATCTCTTTAAATTATGCAACGAAGTGGGGGTTTAAGACCTTTTTCTGTGTTTTTTACTTAATGTCAGAAGAGGTAATATTGGTCACCTATTCAGGTACAACTGAGAAATAACTGTATAATTGTACATTAAATACTTTCAGTAACTGACTGCAGGTGAATGAAATTCCACTATTGGTTTTGAATTGTTTATTTTACATGGATATTGATACAGCTAAATCAAGATCTTGAAAGGCTTATGATTGTTCTTGATCTGTTTATCTGAATTTTAGGTTGCAGCAAAAATGAAACAGTATAAGGATGAGTTGTTGGCATCCTGTCTGAATTTTTTGCTCTCTTTACCACATGACATAATCATGCTTGACATCAAAGCATATATTCCTGCACTGCAGGTGGGTCGAAGTGATGTACAGCTAATACTTTTTTTTACGAAAACACGCAAAAAAATTCTGGAGCAGTTAGTATCCTGTTGAGCAATTAAGATAACTATTAAGTTTTTTACTGTCTTCAGCGAGATAGAATACAAATGACTTGACTTTCTGGATAGACAATTAAATTGTCAGAATTTGCTTTTTTACTAAGCTGACTCTGTTAGTGTCTGTGTTGCAATGTAATATATATCTCCTGTGCTGATCTTGAGTGAGATGTTAAGCAGACAAAAGTTATTAAGAAGGAGGATGTATTGTATGCTAAATGCTTTCAAAGATTTTTTTTTTTTTTTAACCTTTAAATAATAGTAGTCAATAAAAATCAAAGACTGATAGTTTTACATTTGACATGTAGAATGCATTTAAGCTGGGCCTTAGCTGTACCCCAATGGCTGATCTGGGACTGGATGCCTTGGAAGACTGGTCAGCTCACATCCCCAGGCATATAATGCAACCTTACTACAAGGATGTTCTACCTCTTCTTGATGGTTATTTGAAAAACTCTACATCTACAGGTACATACAGGCAAAAAATTGTCAGTCTTAAGGGAGAGGAAAATAATTTTTTCATAGTTAAGCCTAAAGATATGGATGTGACATACTTCTTGTCTATATTGTGTGCTTCTGTGGTTGGAATATAACTTCTCTTACACCCCAAAATTTACCTTTTTCTTAAACTAGGATTTATTTGCTACTGCTGAACAATCATTAATTCTAGCCATGTTATATGCCACTTCTCTGTGATTTGTCCTTTGTATCCTTAAATCAGCTTAGTTTTCACTTATAGACACTTATTTTCCTTAATAAAGATTTTAAATGAAAGAACAATTATGACATCTTAAAAATAAAACCAGACAAAACCAGGGTGGATTTTTTTTAAAGAAACTATGAGTAGGCGCATGAGGTGCTGGTACAATAAACTAATATTAATATGCTGGTTTTTTGTTCATCAGTTGAATCCCAGAATAACTGGGAAGTAAGGAAACTTTCTCGAGCAGCCCAGAAGGGATTTAATAAAGTTATGATACAGCGTATAAGAAAAGCAAAGACTTTTTCATTGGTAAGAACACTGTTTCTTTTTAGAATTAAATGTGAGTTAATCACTTTGCACTGTTTCACTTCCTTTCTTGCATGCATACTTTTTTTCTGAGGGTTATTTCTACCTTAGATCAGTTCAATGAATCCCATTCTATAGCGTGCCTCAAAAAGCTGTTAGATCAGCGCAGCTGGAAAAATGTCATATTCTAGAGTGAGAATGGGAATGAAGCAGGGAAAGGGAACTGAAGAAATCCTGTAAGTCAGCATCACTGCTAGACTGATGCATTATTGAAACAAAAATTTAACCCTTACACCTAAAATCATGTGCCAGCTTAGCAGTGGTGGAGTGTACAAATACCATTTTGTGAATATGTAACTTTTTTTTAATTGTCTTGTGGATAGGTTCATAGTCTTAGAAGTCAAACATACATATCTTTTTGACCAGTGTCTTCTCAAGCAGCTCAAACTAAGTAGTTTTATTTGCATATTCCAGTGCACAAACTTGGAATAAACCTTTTTTCAGTGTGAAACTAATAGTTACTCCTATTTATATAAAACTGTTTCTGATCTCGTGGTCTTTAAACAGAATGAGTAAATTTTACATCCCATACAGGCTGCTTATGAAACTTGGTTGGCTGCTTACATATAGATACAAGATCTAAAGTTTAAGTTCTGGGCTTAAAGCAAATGGAGAGTAATTTTTACTTTTTAGACTATTATGTCATTCTGTAGCTATGTGTTATCTGTGGTGATAAAATTTTAACCTTTACTTGAGAAATGGCAGTTGAAAGCCCACAAAATGTGATGAAAATGCTTTCCAGTCTTGCCCTCTTTTGCTTATTGAAGCAAAATTCTTCTCTTGTTTGATGTGGTTCTTCTCCCCACAGGTTCTTCATTTTACCTTCTTCATCCATATGTTAATAAGAGCCATAAAACCTTCATTTACTATGGAAACCAAGTTACTTCTATATAGAAGTAACTCTTCCTTCACTAATATAAATCTGTTGAATTATTTAGGATGACAGTTCCTCTTTGGGAGCAGTAAGGACTAGAGTGGCACGCCTTCTTGGGTCTTTGGGAGGGCAGATCAACCACAACTTAATTACAGGTGAGTGTCCTGTCAATGTAAATAAAAATATTTACATGCCTCTGTTGTCTTTCTTTCAAAGTAGATTTGAGTGAGATCTCAACATCACTTTATGAGAATGCATGAGCTTTTCAACGAAAGCTATTTTGTGTTGCTCTTGTTTAAACAAAATTGCTTTTATTCAGTTCTGGAGTTCAGAAGAGCAAAGTATTCACTAACTTACTATGGAATGCAGAAAGTGTATAGAAAACTTCAGCTGAAGGCAAAAAAATTATATGTATCGAAGTATATAGTTTTATTTATTCCTCCCCTTCACCCTCTGGCTGCAAAGCCTTTTTAAAACTTCGCCCCAGTTTGTAACTCTTTTAAGTACTTGTTTCCACCTTTTTACTACAATTCTCACTTAATCCAGTTTTTCAGAACTGCAGCCCGTGAATTGTGTAAGTCTTGGCAAGCTTTCTTCTTCACTTGTGAGTTTAAGGTGCACCATGCCTTTAGTATGTCCAGGTAGTAGAGATCCATTTGAGTGCCTCCTCAAAAAAAAAAAAAAATGTTTTCTGCTCTTCTCTGTTCAGTCTGTGAATAAGCTTTATAATTTAATTATTAAATACCGTAAAATCTAATTAAAACAAAAATGGGAAAGTATAGTGTAAGTACCTGACCGTGGGATTCAAGGGATAAATTCGGTGCAAAATTCAGTCTAAAAACTAATGTAGTTGTATAGATGTTGTGTTCTTTTCTTTTCGTGCTTACAGTTGTTTTTTCTGCCTTTACAATCAATTTTCTTTCTGCCAAGTGCTTCTTTGTTGCTTATTCAGAAGTACTGTGGGAAAGTAGCATTGTTCTCTGGAAATTAAATACAAAGTGTGGTCAGACTTTGTTAAACCAATTAACAAAAATGGGAATACAGGGAGAGAAGGGAGTAAGTATGGCAGTTTTCCTTGGAGGGCATAGCCATAAATGTAGTCATTTTCTGTGCAACTGGAGGAGTCTGTATGTTGGGTCTTCTTGTCTGATCTGATCTTCAAGAGTTTTTTTTATAACACAAGAAGACAAAAGGAGTATATTGGATGTCTTAAAGAAGTATTTTAAATCAAGTGTGATTCAATGTCTTCTGGGTTTATAATTGTCTCCAAACTTACCTGTATTGAAACTGGAGGCTGCTGCAACTGTCTCCTGAAATGTTGCCTGCAATTATTTTTCCATGTGGTGGCTAAACATCTGTTTACTGGCCATCTAACATACTTCTGGTACTTGTACCTTCCAGTAATTTAGAAAGCATTGACATTGCATGGCAATCTAACTGAAGTTGGAAGGCTACAGATTTTTTGACTGAACTACAGAAGTACTTGGTCTATGTGTATTATATAAAACTTTTTTTTTTGCTTTTTTTTTTGCTTTTTTAATCTTTTTCAAATGCATTAGCTTCCTCTGCAGAAGAGATGATGAAGAAATGTGTATCCTGGGACACTGAGAAGCGTCTGAGCTTTGCTGTACCATTTGCAGATATGAAGCCTGTCATCTACTTGGATTTATTCTTGCCTCATGTGACTGAGCTGGCTCTTTCTGCAAGTGACAGGCAAACAAAAGTATTGATGTTTTTTCTCCATCTTTCTTTATGTTGGCTGATAATACTGCATAAAATAATGTCTTCCTTGTTAAGAAAGACCTGTTTTAATTAATTCATAGGTAGCAATGTGCTTCTTTGATGCTCTTTCATGATGACATTATTCTGAGTGTTTAAAACCTAAAGAGCAGAAGTTGCTTAAAGCTCTTATCAGACAGCACTGTGCTTTGAGAGTTAGACTTAACATCGAAATGAAAATTTTTGAACTAGTTAGTCTTCAGTGTTGTTTGGCCTCCTTCTCATGCCTAGCTTATGAACTTGTGGGCCCAGTCCAGCAGAGCACTTAAGCAAACATTTTGCTGCTTCGCTGGATTGGGATGTTGATACCTAAAGATTGTCCAGAACAGTGGTATCCTTGAAAACACCATGGTGGGTGGCTTATCCAGTGGTGAATTTTCTCCAGCTGAAAAGCAACTGCCCATGATAGAGACTAAAACGTGGGGAGAATGGCCAGTTAGAATGTGCGTAAATTATTTCCATGAACATGATCCATTCCTGGAATGGCAATTTAGCATAGATTGGAGTGATTTCTCAAGTACATCCTTTCTTGTGACTTATTCCCTCCTGCCCACAATGTTGTCTTCTCTGTGAAAGTAATAGGTGCATAACCAAAGGGATTTTTAAATTTCAGGTTGCAGCATGTGAGTTGCTACATGGCATAGTCACGTATATGTTGGGGAGAGCATCTCAGATGCCAGAAGGAGCTCAGGGTCCCCCACCCATGTATCAGTTACATAAGCGAATATTTCCAGTACTGCTTCGTCTTGCTTGTGATGTAGACCAGGTAAACAGATTCATTTATAAGCATTTTAGCTTGTTTCAAATAACTGTAAATGTGGGAATTAACTTACAGTTTTATTTAGAAGTTATCCTGACACGTCGCCTTCCTCTATCCTCCCCCTCCCCTGCCAAATGTAATGTATTTTGTAAGCTGAAATTCTATTTTAGGAATAGTATTTCAGGGGCAGGGTGTGGAAGCCTTTTTAAAGACTTCAATAATGGAGTGTAATTCAGAGTAACTGAGGAGTGTACAAATACACGAGGGTTTCAAGTTTCATTCAAAGAGTTTGTGGTAGTAGCTGCTCTTTGTCGCTGTATATAATTTCTATATTTTTCTTTAATAAGTTAATTTGAGGTGAAGTTGATTATTTCAATATTGAATGAGTGCAAAGCTACAACCCACAAGAAAAGCATTTGGGAGAGAATTTGTAGCTGACTCATTGATAGCTAAGGATGATATATTTAATTCAGACATCTGAACTTGGTATTTCTCCTCCTTTACACAAAACAGAATAGACACATAGGTTCAGCTCCACTGAAATTACAGGTCTTGTGCCTTTTCAGACTGCTGTTTGGACCCTGGCATCTGGGTCCTATTTTTAGAGCGAAGGGACTTTGTGTTCTGTTAAAATATACAGGAAGCTGTGTTACCAGTTTAAGTGAAACCCCTTTTGCTGGCATATGGCTGAACATAAACCATAGGTAAATAATGTCTGGATTGGTCCAAACCAATGCACACAGGCATACACGCTGTATTATAAGTATGTATGTATGCATATATAAGTATATTTAATGGTTCTTCCCTTCATGTTATAGTATGACATTATTCAATCAGGTTGACTTAACAGTTAGAATTGGTGAAATCCAAAAAGTTAAAAAAATGTATATGGTAAAGATGAAGAGAGATTATAGATCAAAATACAGCTTAAAAACAAACTTCCATGTTTCCCTGGCTGTTTATTGCTATATCAGTCCATGGCATGTAATGTTCTTTGTCTCAGAGGATCTTATTGAAAGTAAGCTTGGAGATCTTGTGAGACTAGTTGAATAGAAAGCAGCTAACCAGATTTATTTATTTATTTATTTAGTTTTAAATCCTTGATATGGGAATGTAATATGAAGCTGACTATTTATTTTATAGACCCTTTTTCACAGTAGTACTGTTTTTTATTCTTACGTATTTTGAATAGCAAAATAGCATAGAAATGTATTTATCTTAGAAATGTAGTTGACGTTTCCTCTTTTCAGGTAACAAGACAGTTGTATGAGCCTTTAGTCATGCAGCTCATTCACTGGTTTACCAACAACAAAAAATTTGAGAGTCAAGATACAGTGGCATTCCTGGAAGCTATCTTGGTAGGTCATAAGTCTTTTTTTTCTTTTTTCTATGCCATGTGACTTTATTTTTAACTAGCATCATTTTCTACTGAAAGAGGCAGGAACACACAAACAGATATAATAGCTCCTTATTTGTCTGAAAGAAGGAAAACAGTTTTATCAATTTATTTCTTTTTTAATGACCATTTAATGTTTCTTAACCAATATTTTGGTGATGGATTTCTCTATTTCTTTGGCATTCTCAAAATGAAGGTGTAGCATCTTTAGAATCTTTACACGATTAATGAAACACTCTTTTTATCATCAGTGTATACAAGGAACTACTGAAATACATTCACACACACTGCCCCTGAATGAAAGTTGCCTTTGTGTGCTTAATTTTTCTCTAAGTTTCTTTGCTTTCACCAGGTGCAGAAGCTTTAAATTTAAAACTGGCTTTTGCACTGAGCTGAAGTAGTTGGAGGCAAGGTAGGTCAGGAAGTTTTGCTGTGCTTTTTGTAAATAAGACTCTGTTGTTGCACCACTTCTAAAGCAGAGGAAACAGGCTCATCAGAAAATGAAGTGACTTAGACAAGACTCCTAAACTGGTAGGTGAGACAGGACTACAAATCCAGATCTTTGAGGCCTAATCCAGTGCTGTGAGGGCTGGAAATGCTGCCCTTCCCTTGACAGTAGTAATCTTGAAGCTTTGTTATATCTGGGAAACTGTGAGTACACTTTTTTAACGTACAAATAATACTGTGTAAACAAGCTGCTCTAATACTGCACTGAGACAATGGCGAGGCTTTTCTCATTCTTGTAATGAAATAATCTTGTGTAATTTCAGACTGGCATAGTGGATCCATTTGACAGCACTTTGAGAGATTTCTGTGGTCAGTGCATACGAGAATTTTTGAAATGGTCTATTAAGCAGACAACACCAAGACAGCAGGAGAAAAGCCCAGCAAACACCCAGTCTCTTTTTAAACGGTTGTATAGTCTTGCTCTTCATCCCAGTGCTTTCAAGAGACTGGGTGCAGCACTTGCTTTTAACAGCATCTATAGAGAATTTAGGTGAGCAAACAGAGCTTGAAATAGTAACTAGCTTGGACTAAAGGTTCAAGCAGATAAAAAGAATTAAGTGTAGAACTAAAATAGTCATCCACTGACACTCATTCTATTAACGTATATGATAGCTGTAAAACTGAGTTACTCAGCTTATTAATTTTTAATTATAATTTTGTAGTTTGGGCTTTCTGCAGGTGGGGAGCGTATAAATTTAAATTTCTATCACAAGTTTATTGGAAGTTATTTATGCCTTTTAAAGGTGTCAGCAAATTTCAATGCTATTTTTTAGAGTGGTTTGGATGTATTTTTTTGTGCAAACACCTTGTGCAGTTTGTCTCTACAGCATTTTAATTTGTTTAATTTGTTTTTTTTAATTAGAATTTCACACTTAGTGCTTCTTCTACTCATGTTTCTCATGAAATTTATTCCTGATTTTTAAAGGGAAGAAAATTCTCTGGTGGAGCAGTTTGTATTTGAAGCATTGGTTGTATTTCTGGAAAGCCTGGCCCTAACCCATAAAGATGAGAAATCATTAGGTGAGCTATAATTAACTAACTATGGAATGAAGAAAAAAGCCATCCTGTTGAATCTTGGATTAAAAAAGAAAAACTACTATAACTGTAGGAGAAGTGAATGTGCTTAGTTTTGCAACAAAGGAAGGATTATTTTTCATTATTGGTTAGGAACACTTTGAATCAACTGCTTGCAACATATAAAAGTGGAAGATTTTGGGCCCAGGAGAAAGAACCTTTTCACATTACGATGGTTGACAGTTTTATAGTAACAATAGAAATGCTAGTGGTGCTTCTGATTTGAGTCCCGGTTTTGCCGTTACACAGTGTAAAAATGTAGCTTGATGAGAATCTTCAAGTCTACTCTCTTACAACCAACAAAGTGCTCCAAAAAGTGACATTTCTATATATTCTGTGGAAGATTACCACCATTTTGTAATACCCTTTCCTGGTTGCCTTGTCATTCTTCTCTACAACAGTATGTAGCTGTGTGAAGAATCTATGACCTCTTTCACAGTACTAATGATTCTTCAGTAAACCTGCTTTTCTCTCTCTTTTTTTTTTTCTTTTTTTCTTTTTCATGCTCTGACTTTCATCAATTAATAGTAATTAGAACATAAAACCAAAAACTGATGTTACAAAGCTTTATTTATTTCAGAGAAACAGTTCAGGATATGATAGAAGTGGCCCCAGAAGAAATACTCATATGGGAAAATTATACAGTTTCTCTAAGCATGATCACAGAAAGTAGAATATACAGTTTTATAGCAAAGGCCTCATGATTGGCTAAGGCCGTGTTGGCCTGTCTGCTTTTTCATTATTTTGTTCTGCGGCCTTGAAAAATTTACTGTAGAAGCACAGAGTAGTGGAGCTGGTAGACATTATCCTGTGTGTAAGCCTCTTGCACCATTTCTATAGTGCTAATACCTTGATTCATTTAACCAAGTTACTAGCATTTATTTATAGATGTCAATTCTCTCTTTCTAATAGGTACCACTCAACAATGTTGTGATGCTATTAATCACCTGAAGCGCATTATCAAGCATAAAGCACCTTCTCTGAACAAGGAGGGAAAACGGCGAGTACCACGGTCAGCAGTTTGCCATTTTTTTACTTTTTTAATACTGCATTTTAATTAACAGTGTATGTAGTTCCATTAAACAGTTGGGATTCTGAATGAGGAATTCATCCTGTGACTGTTGCTGATGCAAATCTCTTGATATATCCGTTGAACTACTGGTAGGAAGTGCTGGACGTGATGCTAGAGGATCATGATGGTCATTCTTTATTCCAGCAGGCTGAGCTTGCTTTAGTTTGGTAAGGACAGGCAGAAAAGAAAAGCATATTTCCCTCACAGCAGTGTTTATAACAACATTAGCACTGGTGCTACAAAGCACTTGGAGGAAAGTATTCTGAAGTCTTTCTTATTGCTGTTAAGTGTTAGCAGAAGTAGAACAAGCTGCAATAGGATGATCAGCAGTTAAAGAGAGGTAGTGAAAAAGGTGGAAGAAGCAAGAATGGATTCAATATCAGGCTGGATGAAGCTCTGAGTTACCTGGTCTGATTGCATAGCTGACCCTGTTTTGAGCAGGAGGTTGGACCAAAGACCTCCTGAGGTCCCTTTTTACCCGAATTATCATGCAATCCTAAAGAAACAGGCAAGTGGAGTCAAGAGAGTTAGCTCACTGGTGTGGCGTTTGGTAAGTTAGGAGACTGGATGATTAGGAATGGGGAAAAACTGTGTAGGCTTATTTGAACTTTAATCTCCATTTTTGTCTCTGAGTGTTACGAAGAGACCCGATTCTGTTTTTTAAATTGTTGCCACAAAGACTATGCTCTGGGGATCCAAGGTAGAGTGAGGAGAAGGGAAGGCAGTGCAAGACGTGCTTGTAGAAGAGCTCTTCCTTGTAGTGCAGATGGGTTGTGTTTAGATACATAAAAAGACATACATAATGTTCATGAAACGTTTTGATATTTTTTTTTCAACTGGAAGACTATGGCTTCTTGGCAGTTGTCAAGAGGACTGTTAATCCCTAATATTTTTGTGCAGAGGATTTCCAGCTACTAAGTCAGTGTGTCTTCTGGATGTTGTCATGTGGCTCTTAGTGCAGTGTGGACGACCTCAGACAGAGTGCCGACATAAAGCCATGGAGCTCTTCTATGAATTTGTTCCTTTATTACCAGGTATTTTAAGTCACAATGCACTATTGTCTTTGTTTACTAAATCCTGGGCACAGTATTCCCTCTATGTTTTCTGTGCAAAGTATTAATTACAAGAAAAATTATTTTTTAAGTAAATGTTCACTTAGTGCTGTTAAATAGAAACTTGAGTAGTTGCACACATTGGAAATCAAATAATGTGAGAACCTCAAGGCTTGTGGGATGTTTGTGGGCACAGAAGAGAGTTTTGTTATGAACTTCCTTCCAGGCAGGAAGGAGAACTTACAGGCCCAGAACTGCTATTGTATCCAGCTATGAAGGCAGTATCTGCTGACTGGGAACTAGTGCAAGTGTCTCACAAATTGGCCTCTTCCTTGTGGGAAGAGAACCAATACCTTCTCCGCTAGAAGATCCAGTTTAAAACACGACGTTTGGGCATGTCAGTCCATTTTTCTCTAATTACTTGCTAATTTGAAATGTTTTTCCTAGAGAATTTATATATCTGGTTTTATTTCTATCAGGAAACCAGTCTCCATCTTCTTGGCTGGCTGATGTTCTGAAAAAACATGGTGTTTCTTTCCTCATTAACAAATTTGAAGGAGGTGGCAGCGATGCCAAAAGTCTGTCTGGGATCCTTTCTCAGCCAACTCTTCGTGGTATGCAGGAGCCCTTCAGTTTACAGACTGTCATGCGGTGGATGGATATGTTCTTAGCAGCACTGGACTGCTACAATACATTCTTTGAGCTGCGAATGATCAAACCTCATGAAATACTGTGTGAGTGACTAACTATTGCATTAGGCTTATTCACATCTGTTACACAAAGCCCATCCAAAATGAATTCCTTAACTTGGACTTAAAGCTTTTTTCTTAAATGTAGAATTGATGAATTTTACAGACTCTCCCAAAGGTTTCAATGACAGTTGTACTGGATGTTTTTTGATGAAGAAGTACTTTGTTAATAGTTAGTCTTAGAAATATACCTTTATATTTCTGTGTCTCAGTCATCCACTCACCAGCAACTTGCTTTACTCTATCTCATCTTCAAAAATTATTCTGTACAGCTGATTTCCCTCTGCTGAGGAGAGCGATAGATATTTTATTTTTTTTTTTCATCCTTCCAAAGCTGTTTACCTGCTCTTTATTAAAGTCTGGAGGGAGCTATAAGAAAGCTGTGAAAGGACTCCCCTTTTTCACTTCAAGCCCTGTACATGTTACCTTTCTTCAGTTCCTGATGCTTCAACTGCGTCAGGTCCGAAAGCCTTGTATTTGTATTTTGATCAGGTGCATAGTAATACCTTGTGTAGCCATTGGATCTCTCAAAAAGTTTTTCTTTTAATTATTCATGCACGTCTAAACAAAATGCTCTTTATCACTGGTAGTACAGTTGCATAGTTACTTCATATACGAAGCCTTGTACAAGTTCCAGGTAGACTGTCTGGCAGTGTCATCTCTGTCTTGGTTTAAAACAATACTGCAAGGTCATTGTTGGATGCAGTTAGCATGGGGCTAAATTATTCAAAACTAGGGATTTAAAATTTTTATCCATTTTATTACACATACCTAAATCATCATCATTAATAAGTGCTTGTAATGATCATTAAGTAGAAAGCTACCCTTCACTGCCCAGAATGTTAATATTTGGAACTGGCATAGGACTTTCAGAAAACACCAGTGTGAGACATGGTGGCTTTCTGTTTATCTCAGTTTGAATGCTTTCTTCCAAACACAATATATTTGGAAGTTGAGAGCTGCTGTATCATTTCAACTTAGTATGATTCTTCTTAGGTGTAAATGAAAGATCGTCGTTCTTGGAAGCTGTGCAGTTCTTCCTTGAAACTATTGCTTTGCATGATATCCACACAGCAGAGCAATGCTTTGATTGCAGTTCAAAAGGCAGCATGTTCAGTCCACAAGAGAGAGATGTCTATAATTACAGCAAGTGTACCATTATAGTCCGAACCATGGAGTTTGTCACCATGATCCTGGAAACGTGCCAGCAGGATTTCTGGAAGGTATGCACTGAAATCTGTAGTGGATAAAAGGTACAAATTTTATATGTAGTTAAAGGTTTGTGGTTTCACTGTGAGGTTAGTTCAATGGAGAACAGCATCTTCAGTGGTGCTTTAATTGAAATTGATGTCTAAGTGTCACGAACTGTTGTGGTCTTCACATGTAAGTGAAAAGAATTATATTGCACAGTTGAATTTTAGTGCGTGATGTAGTTTTGATTAGAGGAATCAATATTTCCTGTATATTCTAGTTGTATATTGACTATAAGATTCCTGTATGTTGACTGAGGTGGTGGTTCTGTATGGAGTACTTGCAATGAGTTTTTCCTGTATGACTCCTGATGGCCTTAAATATATGGAAGTGATAGCTGCTTAAAAGGCAGAAGGGTAGATTGTGGCAATTCTTTCTTGAATTCAGTATATGCAATATAAACTCTATTTAACTATATAAAGTATAGTACTTATGAGTCTCTTACAAAATTTACACTGCCAAGTTTAGTTCTGAGACTGTGACTGTCTCCTGTTTTCAGTAAATTTCTAATAGTGTGCACAGAGGTGTACATCTGGATTTCAAGGTGATTACACGTGTATAATCAAGACTGAAACAGGCCTGTGTGGACTTAAAAGATCTTGCGTGCAGTTTGAGATAGCATATATCCTATGTATATTTTTATAGATACTTAATTTCTGTGTATTAGCACGATTGACTGGAAGTCAGACATTTCATAGAGAAAGAGAATATTGCTTAATGAGAATAGTTACTGTTCCGTGTTTGGTGTCATTTTAGATAGAAGGACTAGTGATAAGTTATGAAGAATAAGATAGGGGAATCTAAATGAATTTTTAAATAAACCTTTTATTTAATGTTTTATTCTTTCTAGCTGCTTGAGAAGGAACTGCTTAATGCAAGCCTTATAGAGCTTCTGGTGATGACAGTGTGTGATCCATCACACATAGGCTTTAACACAGCTGATGTGCAAGTCATGAAAAATCTCCCAGATATTTCAGTGAGACTCATGAAAGCTTTGATGAAATCTCCTTATAAGGAATCTTTCAAACTGTGCATAAAAAAAAGAATTACACTGCAGAGGTAAGAAGGGGCTTTCTGGTAAGCATGAATCCAGAACAAATGCCACTCACCGTGAAAAATGGGAAGTAAATAATGTTGTGTATGGTTGTACATGGAGCTCCCCACCAATGTAATGTTATTGCTTCTCTTTCCTCATTAGCCTTGAGGACCTTTGTTCTGTTGATCTGTTTAATTCAGATGCACGTTTTGATCAAGTTAGGTTTACTGCTGTCCTTTCTGCCTGCAAGCAACTCCAGAAATCTGGCCTGCTTCATTCTGTTCTTCACAATCAGGTAATTGTTTATACAGAAAATAACGGTGAATATTTTTATACAGTAGAGCTTTTCCTGTGTAAAAGGCCAGTATGAAAACAGAGAACAGATCAGATGAAGTTGTGTAAAATGAAATCAATAGTGAAGAGCTGATGTTGAATGGGATCAGAAATAAATGTTTTATGTTTATTCTACAAATCTGAGTAGCACAATACTGAGATTTGAACGATCTTGATAATTATGTCTGTCTTTCTCCAATTTCCAGGGACTGGAGGCAACAAAAATCCACCTAAAACTTCCTTTTAGTGAGCTTTACAATACTGAAAGCTCAAAAAATCAGGATTTACTATCCTATAAAGCAGGCATTTTTCAAGAATTTTTAAACAGAGAACATTCAAAGTGATGAAGGAAATTAGAAAAGGAATACCTTCTGGCTGGTTGGAAGCAATATAGTGCGTCTGAGTTGCAGGAAAACAGTATAGAGAGCAGTTGGGGGGTGGTGATCTACGCTATATTAGTAGATCTACGCTATATTAGAAACTTTTTACTAAGTTTCTTTCTACTAAGTAGTTAATCTCTATTTTACTTTGGGCAATTGAAGGAAAACAGGCTATGCAACAGCCACAAGGACTGAGAAAATTTGTCTACTGGTAAGCAAGGCTATATTTAACAAGTAACAAAATAATTAATTTCTCTGGGGTGTTTGCCACCCATCCTCTATGTCTAAACAAAAGCTAGAGCTGTGATTGTAGGATGGTGATATTCAAGGAGCTGCATGGTTTACCTTTTGTGTCCCACCCATTTTGACTAAGCTGTTCATTCTGTTTCTGTAGTAATGGTATAACCTGAAAAAAATCTGGGGGAGGATCAGAATCTTTTGAAGATTTTCAGATTACTGTTAGTTTGTTCTGAACTTTGCACGCAACAGGGTTGTCTTGTTAAAAATCTTGTTCCTCAGTTAGAAAGGTGTCTTGTCATGGTATATTTGCATCACTTTATAAGAAAATGACCTGGAGTTCAAGTGTTTTCATTAGCTATACGGATGGATTGGAAGACCTTTTTGTTATTTTTTTCAGCTTATATTAATTATCACTTGTTTGTTTATTTCCACAGGATGAAGGGCCTCATTTCTCAGTTGGCTCTAAGCTTCTTTCAGTTGTTTATAAAGGCATTGCACCTGGGGGTGAAAGGATATCTCTTCCATCATTAGATGTCAGCAGTAAGCAATTAGCTGATAGACTCCTGCAGCTAGCCTTTGCTATTGATGACCAGGTAGGATATGGTTCTCTAGTTTTAATAATCATCATTTAATACTCATCATCAATAGTCTTCTACCTATATTTTGAGTAGAAGAGGTTGCTGGTTTATTCATACTCCTACAGAGGAGCTATAATGATTCTCTGGCTTAATTGAGTGACAATTGTAGATAACAAGCATTTCAGTATTCTGTTTGTGCTTTTTGTTCTTTCTGGTAACATAAAACAGTTTGGGATGGGAGCTTTAAAAAAACTCATGCACTTTTCTAAGAAATTAGTGAAATTTAATGTGCTTGAGATAACTTTGTATTTATACATTAATTTTCACAGTGTGAGGAGCTAGTAAGTCTGCTGTTGAACACAGTAGTGTTATCTGTGCCACTATCGGGAACATCCCAGGAGAACCTGATCAATTTCTCTCATGGACAATATTTCTACAGCCTGTTCTCAGAAACCATCAATCAACAGCTGCTGAAAAACCTGGATGTGACCATAGTTCAGCTTATGGAATCATCTGACAGCAATCCCCAAATGGTATTGGACTACTTCTTTAAAAAGGACAAAGTCAAATGGGAATGTTAGAAGTAACACTTTTTCTGTTGTTGTTACAGAGTGTATAGTGGGGAAAAAGTGCATTTAGTTGCACTTCGGACAGAATTACACTGATTTTTTTTTTTTTTTTTTTTATGTTTTTGTCGTGGCCTACTGGTGCTACCTTCATGATTTCTGGCAACCTGACATATCTTAGGCTGTATGTCATCTCATGTCAAACCGAGTGGAAAGTGCTTACCTATTACCTATACTGAAATCTATGAATTTCAGGATTTTTTTGCATAATACTTCAGATCAAGAATGTCCTTTCAAAGCAGGTCTGATTGTTCCCATTTACTGTGCTTTGATTTTGGTTGCAGGGTGGTCCCAGAGCATGTGGACTGGATTTGGTTTGGATAAAACTAAACTGGAAAATTAACTCCAACCACTAATGGGCATTTAGTCCTCAAGACTTGAGCAGTGCTAGGTCAAAGTATTAAAAAGAGAGACATACACACACACAACCCGCCGTGACCTGAAATAAATATAGGGTAGTTGTCATGTACTCAGTCTCAGCACTGTTTGTTTTGCTCAAGAGATTTTCTCCTGTTGGTCCACACTACTTACTAATGTAGAGCTCACCTTCAGGTCCACAAAGGAAATGTGTTATAATTGAGAAGCCTTCTTTCAGTACTTCTGACCAACAGAAGGGTCAAAAAGAAAGATCAAAAGTCCACTTCCCCTTTTGCTTAAAAAGATGTTCAGGAAAGTAGGTCGTCCTTTTAAAAATAATTGGATCTTTTTTTAATCCAAGATGTTATGCTTAAAGGTGTTACTTCCAAGTAACGTTTTAAAACACTGGGAGCATAATTTTTTGTGATACCAGAAATTGTTCAATTTGATTGTAGAAAGATGTATATATGTTTTAAAAGGCTGGTTCTTGTGATGACTTTGTAGTGTTTCCTGTGCAGAGTGTGCCACAATAGATTTACATTTAAAAGTGTCGTGGTTTAACCCCACCCAGCAACTAAGCACCACGCAGCCGCTCACTCACTCCTACCCCACCCAGTGGGATGGGGGAGAAAATCGGGAAAAGAAGCAAATCCACGGGTTGAGATAAGAACAGTTTAATAGAACAGAAAAGAAGAAACGAATAATGATAATGATAACACTAATAAAATGACAACAGCAATAATGAAAGGATTGGAATGTACAAATGATACACAGTGTAATTGCTCACCACCCACCTACCGGCACCCAGCTAGTCCCCGAGCGGCGATTCCCCGCCCCCACTTCCCAGTTCCTATACTGGATGGGACGTCACATGGTATGGAATACCCTGTTGGCCAGTTTGGGTCAGGTGCCCCGGCTGTGTCCTGTGCCAACTTCTTGTGCCCCTCCAGCTTTCTCGCTGGCTGGGCATGAGAAGCTGAAAAATCCTTGACATTAGTCTAAACACTACTAGCAGCAACTGAAAACATCGGTGTTATCAACATTCTTCACATACTGAACTCAAAACATAGCACCGTACCAGCTACTAGGAAGACAGTTAACTCTATTCCAGCTGAAACTAGGACAAAAAGTATCTCTGATAAATTACAGGCTACTAATTTACACTGGCTACATGTGGCAATAGTGTTAAAAGTCTTCATGTCATTAATTTAATTAAGGTAAATAGCCAAATTGGGTCAAACAAACACTTTTCCGTTGTCTGCTGTCTGCTTTTCTTCTTTGTCTGACTTCTTAAAAAAATATATTACGGATTACATTTGAGAATATATATATTCTTTTTAGTTTTATGCATTTGTAACGTACAGGAAGAAAAAGTAAGGCTTATTTTACTGTACCCATCCAAATCTGGTGAAATCACAAGGTTGATAACATTCATCCAGTTTGTTAGGTGGTTGCCAACTATTCGAGACCAGAATGTAGAACTCGGGTTTGGAAGTCAATGACCATTAGTTTTTGAAGAAAAGAGATTGAAACATACTTAGTTCCTGTCTGGTATGCCATAGTTTATTGTTCTTTTCAAAATGTATGGAAATAATTTAGTATATGTGCTATTTCTCCTATTTCTCAGCTTCACACTAGCTAAAATTTTCAAGTATTGATCTTTAGTTATCCTGGATTATCATTTATTTCTCCATATTCATAAAAAAGGTATGGGAGGGAATTGCTGCATTGTACTCTGAATGAAACAAGAGTAAATTGGATAGAAGTCTTTTTAAAAAAAGTGTGTGCTTTTAATTTCCTGCAGAGGGACTTCTCCTGTATCCTTTTGAGATTTAAATCTAGCACTGCTATGTGATGCTTTTGGTTTTTTAAGATTGCTCATACCAATGAAGAGATCGCATGATGCTTTCATTTGGGATGCAAGAATCTACCTGTCGCTTTTCCTTCCAGGTTGGTAGCATTTTGAATGGCATGTTAGATCAGAGTTTTAGGGAACGTACTGTACGCAAGCAGCAAGGAGTGAAACTGGTCACAACTGTACTAAGAAACTGGGAGAAACTTGACAGCTGGTGGGCCAAAGGTTCCGCTCCCGAGAGCAAAATGGCAGTCTTGACCCTGCTGGCAAAAGTTCTGCAGGTATGTGTTGCTTCATAAAATCCAGGTAGCTTTGCAATTCTGTGGGAATTGTATCTCGTTTTAAAGAAATGCTATTTCATTCTAATGTTTTATGTTTGGGGAAAAAAAAGAAAAAAAAAATTGAGACTATCTAAATGTGATTTTTTTTTTTTTTTTTTTTTTTAATTGCTAACTACAAAAAATACTTGGACAGGCAGAAATTACTAGATTTTGCTCTTCTTCCCGACTGTTCCCCCTTCCCCCATCCCTTTTTTTTTAAACTGCTCTTATGTTTTAGCTGCCTCTTTTCCTTCTGGAGAATGGGTACAAGTGCAGAGAGTAAGCTTTGAAACTGAACAGCCTCTGATAACATTCTTTGTTATGTTGGCATCCAGCAAGTCACAATGGAGGAGTTCTACCCATATCAACAGACTGCAGAAAGATCTTTGTTTCAAAGACCTTTAATTTGTGTTACTTTGGGGTTTTGGTCTTCTTTTTCTTTCTCTATTTTGAAAACATAATGTATCTACTTACCCTGCTGGGGTTTTTTAGGAACTTGTAAAAGTAGCTGTTTGCAAATATACACAAAGATCACTTATTGAGAATTTTTTTTTCTTTTTTTATAATTAATTATTTTAAACTTGAATTGTTTTAAAGGTATGTGTTAGACACAGAATGTGAGCTGTATTGCTGTATTAGCTGGCAGTGAAGTGACCAGGAGGAAATCTGGCTTTGGGAGGGAGCTTAATATCGTTTTGAACTGGAAAATATCCAACATTATGATTTTGTTTGTACTGTGTAGGAGCTTCTAGAATTCTTTTTGATAGTCCTTTTAAAACCAAAATCACTCCATATGTGCTTTCTGTTAATTTAGTGTATTTTTTGAAATAAACAATTCTATAGCGCATGGTTTGTTATTGTTCATTAATACAATGATCTCTGATTATTTTAAAAAAATCCTAATTTTTTTATTTCTTCTGTCATTCCAGATAGACTCTTCAGTTTCTTTCAATACCAATCATGAAGCATTTACGGCTGTTTTTAATACCTATACCAGTCTACTTACTGATCAGAATTTAGGCTTAAATCTTAAGGTAAATTGCTCACTACAGCAGCTTCCCCACCCTCCCCAGATGAGAATGTTAGTCGTTTATGAAATTCCCTGTTATTAGGCTTAAATTTTACCTTAGTTTGTATGGTAATATGGACACCACTTCAGTTTTTATTCTCCTGTTCAACATCCTAAAAATTGTAAATCATCCTTTTTGTTCTTCAGGAAGAAGGCAATATCACAGGTGTCATGTTTTGATTTAGGTGCTCTTTTTCTTGCCCAGATGAAAGGCATGTAATATTTAGGAAAAAATTTACTGTCGGTTGCAAATTATTTAGAACTCCAAAGTGTTCATTTGAGAAATGACAACTAATCAGGCTTTTAGTAAGGAGTGGCATTTCCTACAGGTCAAATTACAAACATCTGCCATGATTTTAATGTCCGTTTCTGCAAGTATGCAACCAGTACTAATGGATTAACTGCTATATGTGGCTTGGTCAGGAGAGGGAGATAGAGTACTGCATACTGAAAGGGGAAGTTGTAAAAGATGCTGGAGCATAAGCTTTGGACTAGAAGGTGAAAAATTTTGCATAGTTGCTGCTCTGCCAGCCTAGCTTTAGCTAGACAGAGTTTTGTACTTTCGTGTACATTTGAAATAAATAAAGCTTGGGATCTTGCTTTAGCTGCCAGGTGGTGCATTAAATCAGTGACTTGTGTGAGAATGGACGCTTGCTTAAAAAAACAATGAGGTCTTACTCATAGCCGTGTCAGCCATGAGAAATTAATTAGATTTTAACTCTCACTCAGCAGTGACCAAAGCTGTTTTCTGAACTAGCACCTGAAAGATGAGCAGCTACGTAATGTATCTTTATCAGTATGCTGAGCTATTGGATCAGTAAGCGCAGTCACTGCTGCTCTTTTGTGGTTCTATTCAGTTTGCTTCATAGTTAGAGAATAATTTATTTTTTAGTGTGATGCTGCTTTTTTTTTTTTTTTTCTTCAGGGCCAAGCAGTGATAATTCTCCCATTCTTCACTAATTTGACTGGAGAAAAACTTAATGACCTTAAGAACGCTCTTGATCAACTTGTAGCTTTCAATTTTCCCATGAGCTCTGATGAGTTTCCCAAGGGAACTTTGAAGCACAATAACTATGTAGACTGCATTAAGAAGGTCAGTATTTTTAACAAATAGGTAATTAGAAGCCTAAGTGAACTATATCTAGAAACAATGTTTCACAGGATCTGGAATTAGAGGGGAACACTCAGTTCACGTAAGGAAATCAACTTTTCTGTTTCTGAGTTATGTCTTTATCCAGAAGTTTCATGTACAGATACACATTAAATAAACATATCCTTCTGTGCATCTGCTTCTGTTCAGCATTGAAAAATAATTACTTAATTAGATTGAATTGATTTGATCCAGTGTGGCTTTTTATATTATGCATTACTTCTTTTTCAGTTTTTAGATGCATTAGAATTGTCTCAGAGTCCAATGCTGTTGCAGTTGATGACAGAAACCCTCTGTAGGGACCATAGACATTTCATGGAGGGCTCATTTCAAGCCAGCTTCAAAAGAATTTCTAGAAGGTGAGTTTAGTCTATTGGATTTTGCTCTTGTTCTCATTGATATTTGCTGAAGCAAATGTGCTTCCTCTATTATGTTGTCCTTATAATAGTGATGATTTACACCATAAAGTTTTACATAATATTTTTAATTCAGATTTTGCTTTTGTCTTCACATTTCCAAAATATTTTTGAAGTGTCAACAAGTGGCACCAACTTCTACATGACGCTTCCAATACCTGGGCAAATTTTGTAAAGCCTTCTGTAAATTAGCTTGTTCTGGCAGAATTTAGTTGAAGATAGTAATTGGTTGTCATACCTGTATTTGCTATCCCTGTATAACCACATGATTACTGAAGTTAATAGCACTTAAAACTGACAGTGAATTACTTTGTTCAATCCTTTTGAAAATATACCACCACGTTTGTTTAATTGAATGTTTCAAGGGTGGTAAATTGTAGACACAACCATGCTCTGTCCACAGAAGAGGTCTTCAGTCTCTTCCAAACCAAACATTCCAGTTCGTGACGGACTATTAAGTAGTGACTATTTTGGAGCATGTAGTTTCCTGGACAAAGTCATATACCTTATGCCCAAATCCCATTTTTGAAATTTTAGCTTTTATAAAATTATTCAGAACAACAGTTCATCTAGTAGTGGAACACTTGATAGGCCACAGAAGGACCTGATAATAGTGAAGCCTCCTTTTTTTTCCTTCTTGTTTGCCTCTATCCTTCACGTGTACCAGATAAATTTTATTTTTTTTTTAGGTTGGTCAGCGAAAAGGAACTGAGAAAAGTAATGATTGCTTTTGGATTAAACTAACAAAGATATACAAACAAGTTTACCATCTGTTGCAGAGTAAGAAGCTGAGATTTTCTTTGGAGAGCTCCACAATAAGTGGCGATTTAACCTGATCTTGTGTGTCTTGTAGGATGATAACCCAAGAGGGTTTGAATGCAGACAATAAAAATTTTAAATGTCACGGCAGTTTGAGACATAAATGGAGCCTGGTAAAAGAGTTTTCATCTTGAGATTTCCATCTTGTTTAGGAGCACCACTGACAAACAAGTGATACTGTTGGACACTGTTCACAAAATGTTCCAGAGTGAAGACCTTCTTTCAAATACTACTCGTCAAGCGTTTATGGATCGCTCCCTCCTCACTCTCTTGTGGCACTGCAGCGTGGATGCACTGAAAGAATTCTTTGGCAAGATTATAGTACAGGCTATGGATACACTTAATTCCAGGTTTACAAAGGTATGAATTACTCTTTTTTTTCTTTTTTTTTTTTTTTTTTTTTGAGGATTGAGGAAGGTCTAATAAAATGTTGGTGTTGGCATTGGTGTGTACATTTTGCTTAACTTTGAGTGAAACACTAACTGAAACCATTTGCTTTCCAGTTTTCTGTATCTTGAAGCAGAAGTTTGTGCCAATTACATAGTTTGATTATTACTGAGAAAGTTTTCTCTATTCCCCAACACACTGTTCCTTTGAAGTTGTCGTGGTTTAACTCCAGCCAGCAACTAAGCACCACGCAGCCGCTCACTCACTCCCCCCCTACCCAGTGGGATGGGGGAGAAAATCAGGAAAAAGAAGCAAAACCCACGGATTGAGATAAGAACAGTTTAATAGAACAGAAAAGAAGAAACTAATAATGATAATGATAACACTAATAAAATGACAACAGCAATAATGAAAGGATTGGAATGTACAAATGATGCGCAGTGCAATTGCTCACCACCCGCCGACCGACACCCAGCTAGTGCCCGAGCAGCGATTCCCCACCCCCACTTCCCAGTTCCTATACTAGATGTGACGTCCCATGGTATGGAATACACCGTCGGCCAGTTTGGGTCAGCTGCCCTGGCTGTGTCCTGTGCCAACTTCTTGTGCCCCTCCAGCTTTCTCGCTGGCTGGGCATGAGAAGCTGAAAAATCCTTGACTTTAGTCTAAACACTACTTAGCAACAACTGAAAACATCAGTGTGTTATCAACATTCTTCTCATACTGAACTCAAAACATAGCACTGTACCAGCTACTAGGAAGACAGTTAACTCTATCCCAGCTGAAACTAGGACAGAAGTTCATCTATGTTTGCATATCTACTGTGTATAAAAATTGAAGTTGGAAAGTTACCTATATATGTCTAAAGGGGTCTGGAGTTCTGTCAAAAGCAAAAACCCATTCTAACTTGAAATATAAAAGCTGTATAAAATTGTAGCTTGTTATTACGTTGTAGGAGAGAGATATTCAACCTCTGTAATGAAAGCTCTTAAATTAGGTGCCTTACTTCTAGAGAAGGAAATGCATCTTCTAATCATTGCAAAGATCCTTCAGCAAGGGATTAAGAGCACAGATCTTCCTTTCTCTGTTTACAGCCTATCCTCCAATTTAGAGTATAGTTACATGCAATGATTTTGTTGTCAGTGGAGGTCTCTGCTCTTGCTGTAGTTCTTCACTCCCATGGTTTTGCTGATGCAGCTCTTTAAAGGCAGCAGGACAAACAAGATGCTGAAATCGTCCAAATTTAGTAATAGTTATTAAAAAAAGCTAAACCCAAGACTTACGTACATGTTTCTGTTGCTGTAAATGTTGTCACCAAAGTGAGGTTCATAAATAAACTGATGAATGATATCCAGTATGGTGACAGGTATGTATGTTTTGCTTACAGGTGTCATGAGTCTGAGCTTTTACTTGGTATTCTACTTATTTTACTCCAATATCACTATAATGATTTAGGCCAATTGTAGTTAAGACAGCTCACCTCATAAAGAGCAGGTCAACATAATTTTAATAACTGTATTACACAGGAACTCAGAATCTGTCAGTCTTATTATCATCAGCTCTTTTCTCTGTTTTAGAAGGTAGAAGTAAGCTGAAGGCTGTTCAGTAGAAACTAGAGTAACTGTGGAGCTACTTAGGAAGGGAAGGATCCAGGAAACCTCTTTCTGAGGTTTTGCTTATTTGTTTCCAGTCCAATGAATATGCTTTTGATACACAAGTCACCAAGAAAATGGGGTATTACAAGCTGCTAGAAGTGATGTATGTGCGTCTTTCAAAAGAGGATGTTTACTCCAAGGACTCAAAAATTAACCAGGCCTACTGTGGCTCCATGAGTGTAGAAGGAAATGAACTTACCAAGACACTAATAAAGTAAGACTATTATTTCTTTTATTTCCTTTTAATTTCTAATGAGGTTTTGGGCAGATACACTTTTTAAGTATGCCATATAAAGCAGAAGATTGATTTGTTCAAGGGTAAATGCAATCTGTGATGTAGCTTTTGATTTTTAAATGGAATACACGATATTGAATTTGCATTGATAGAATGATCTCTAGCATAGACTACAATCCCATGTCACGATAACTTTTGCCTCCTGTTTTTGCCATTTTTTTTCTATTTGTTAAGCTTGTGCTTTTATTTTTGCTTTTCAATATGATTCTTGGCCTTTAATTTGTGTTTTCACAATTTCAGTTTCAGTATACTTACAGTTTTAGGAGTATGGTTCTGTGCTGTAAGATAGGTATTTATACGATTGATGAGAAGATGGGATGGATTTAATTTAAATTTCATAATACAGCAGCACACCCAGTAGGTGCAATTTGGTTTAATCACCACTGCAGAGGGGGACAAAAGGTTAATAATATATATGCTACTTTAATATTTTTAGTTTGTTTAATATTCTGAAAAAAAATAAGATGCTTGAATTGCTGTTAATTTTTTTGTTTGTTTGTTTAAATTTTATTTTACAATACTGTGTCCTATGAGGATTTCAAAGAATTTGTTGGCTATGATTTGCAGAAGATCTATAAATGGCTATGGGCACAAGACCTATAAAAATTGCATCTAAACTGCTTTTCTCTGGCTAATCTATAGCATAGCTTAGCATGCCTGTCCGTAATTTCTTGGGAAAGGGCCATGAGAAAGATTTATGCATGTGTTGAAACATAACTCCATCTTATCTGAAAATGGCCTATCATCATGTTCCTGACATTTAAGGACTGCTACGTAAATACTTGGGGAAGTTGACTTGTCATTGCTGAGTGGTTCCATTTTAGCATGATACACCTGTGGAGAACTTGAACAAATCTGAGGTGGTTTAATGCTGATACTGCTATAATAATAAAGATCTCTTGAAATTCTGTTGATTCACTGGTCTCTGATTGGGGCCTTTCCTGTGCTTCTTAAAAAAAAAAGACTTCTGATGGTGTTTTCTTGCCTGTTTTTATTTTAAGGTCATGCTATGATGCATTTACAGAAAACATGGCAGGAGAGAGTCAGCTGTTGGAGAAGAGGAGACAGTATCACTGTGCAGCATATAATTGTGCTATTGCTGTTATCAGTTGTGTCTTCACTGAAATTAAATTTTATCAAGGCTTTCTTTTTACAGAAAAATCAGAAAAGGTGAGAAGCTGTTCTTGCTGTTAGAAGGCTTCCAGAGCATGAGATGCAGGTGACTTTACCTGATTGCAATAAATCAAAGAATCAAACCTGAATGATATGCAATTATATTAACAAATTACCCAGTGAGGCAGTAGAAGAAGTCATAGCTGACTTTCTTGCATCCTTCATGCAATTTGAATTGCTGATGAAGGTTTTACCATCTGTTTGGGAATGGGTGAAGTAGTGATATATTTACCCTGTTTTCCCTCCACTCTCAATCAGTTTTCTAAAATACGAGAAAAAAAACCCCTATTGTTTAAGTTCTCCAGTGCTTGGAATATACTTCAATAAGAGATACCCTCTTTACAGAGCACATTGTCTGTGCTGTCAATTCTTGAGTAGTTGAATAGCAAAATTTTCTTTAAAGTTTTGATCTAGAAGAGAAAATGTGCTGTATTTTCTATATTGTACACTGATCTGTTGTTTTTTAAGAAGAAGTAAAATACATTCAGAGGAATTGTTGTTGTGTGCAGCATTATAATTTTGGTATTTCCAAACATGCTTCCGTTTGCAGAACTTGCTGATTTTTGAAAATTTGATAGACCTGAAGCGTCAGTATACATTTCCTGTAGAAATTGAGGTGAGTGGAATTTCTGGGCTTTAGTGTTCCTGAGTAAAAAATGAGTAGGGCTTTAACAGTGTAGTCACTTTAGACCAGGTCAATTCTCACATAGAGAGAAAAAGGATTCCATAGTGAATAAAAAATGGAGTATTCCTCAAATGTTTTAAAACAGATTTTTCTGAGAGAAATCCAGACTTGAAATTTAGAACACACCTGCAGTGCATGTGACTTTAATATACTTTTTAGCACACTTACTCTGGTAATGAACAGCTGTAGGAATAAGTAAGTTAGCTGTTGTTCTGTAGCATTAATTATAGTCATTTACAACATGGGATTTCTGTTCATATTAAATGGGTTTGATAATTTTTTGGCAGTTCTGTAAATAAATAATTGTAAATAAACAGTAAATAAAAAACCTTAAATTAATTTTCAAACTTTATTTCTTGCTGTTTAGGTGCCTCTGGAAAGGAAGAAGCGGTACATTGCTATTAGAAAGGAGGCCAGAGATGCAGGGAATGGTGATCAGGGTATGAAAGTCATTTATGACTGAAAAAAATGCCTTCTCATCTTTCATACATTGTTCATTGATGTGTTGCTAATTGGCTTCTACAGTAGCAGGAACAAATAAAAGCATTCAATGTACTTCATCTAACAACCAATTCCTACCTACCCTCAAGTTTTAGTGGCCAATAAAGCCTTGTTTCTTGTAATTACCTTGATTAATGGTCTATTCTTTTTCCTATTTAGATGAACCCAGGTATTTAGCTTCTGCATCATACATGATGGATAGCAGTTTGAGTGAGGAAATGAGTCAGTTTGATTTTTCTACTGGAGTGCAAGGTTTTTCTTACAGCTCCCAAGATGTTACAGCTAGCAACACTCATTTCAGGAGAAAGGTAATTTAGTGACTTATGTGCTGTGAGGAAGAAAAGTTTTATGCTTTCTAGCAATTGCATATGTCTGTTGGGGTTGAGAAAGACATTTCTAGTCTCTTATATTTGTTCTACTTGACTGAGAATGGGTTCCTCCAGAAGATGAGGGAGGGGACTTGAGCTGTGTTCTGTCTGTCATTTTTCTTCTTCCCTGTCTCCACTGTCTACAGCAGGAGAAAAGCAATGCCCTACCTTGGGTTTCTAACGTTGAGTGAGTCAAGTCCAGGCTGAGTGTAAGAAGGTGGCTTGTGACTTTGTGTGCACTCAGGGTTATCCTGTGATGGTATTTTGCTGTTAGGCACCTGGATTCCTCATTTCCTTCTTTCGGTCTTCGAAGGCACTTGACCAAGCTGGTTGTATCAAATGCATAGAATAAATGATCAGACATGGTGTTATTTTTATATCTCTGTTGTGGCACCTTGTATGTAACTGTTGCTCTTGGAAGAACAGCATCTAATATTTTCCAAGACTTGAAGTTGTGTTCCTTCTGCAGTCAAGAAGTGTCTCATCAACAGTAATACTGATAGGATAGATACCTGCTATAAAACAGAAAGAAAGCTTGTAAAAGTGTCATAGGCACTGAAGATGAAATCTATCAAAATAACTGTTAACATTGGTAAAAGATAAACTGTTTCCAAGTTTTGGAGCAAGGAGGTATTTTAGCTGCAGTGAAGCTAAGGAGAAATGTACTTCCTGTCTGCTTTGTGTAGCAATGTTGTAATTTCTAACTATGAACAATTTTCTTTTGTGATTTACTCTGTGTAGCAAAAGAGAGAGCTGCTGTGGTTGCTAGTCAGCATGAAACAGCACATCCATAAAAATAAGGCTTTCCCCCTGTCAAAGGTGTTAACACGTTCGTTCAGCTATGAAATGAAATGATTTCTGTGAGGTTCAGCTAACTCTTCTTGCTTCCAGCAGTTGCCACACCTATCCTGGCAGGTAGTAAAGTCAGAGTAACATGAGGTTGACATCTGTCGGCACAGAAAGTAAAAGATGGGCACAGCTGGTACATGTATTTGGGAGGTGTCTAGTTAAACAACACATTTGATGTATTCCCGGTTGTGCATACTGAGCATATAGTCAAATCTGTAAACACAGATAACATCAGAATGACTCATGGCATTATCAAGATTTTTTTAAAAATAGTGTTGTTAATCATAGTAACACTTTTTTTTCAGGAGCCCACAGAATACATGGTTTTAAATGATGAGATGGAACTGGAAATGGACGAACTCAACCAACATGAATGTATGGCTTCTATGACCACTCTGATTAAACATATGCAGAGGAACCAGATCACACCCAAAGTGGAAGAGGCCAGTATTAACCAAAAAGTTGGCATTTTTTTCAGTAATTATACCAAAAAAGGGAGTCATGATTGAATCCCTTCATTTATTAATTTTCTTGGCTGTGTTATAATGAGACCTGTGTGGCTCAAGCTGGAGGCTTTTTGGTTTGGTAAGCCTGTGTGTTCCAAGAAGTGAGTTGATTTTGGTAATCTCTTAAATTTCAGGGGACAGTTCCAGTAGATCTTCCTCTTTGGATGAAATTTCTGCATGGCAAATTAGGAAACCCATCAGTACCACTAAATATTCGCCTCTTCATAGCAAAACTTATTGTTAATACTGAGGATGTGAGTAATTTCTTTGTCATATGTTTTCTGTTCACATAACAAGTTGTATTACAATATCAACTGCGTAATTCTTGTGGGGTAAAATATTTCATCAGCTGAGACATTTGGGGCATTCAAATTGAGTAGTTTGCCGTGATAAAAGGGAGTGCATTCATAGCCCAAAATTCCAGATAGTGCCATTATTTTGAATGTAATATAAGTACTTTTTCTCCCAAACTCTATTTCTGTAAGTAGAGGGTGTCCACAATATGTGTCTTCTGTAAACTATAAGTAAGTGATTCATTGATACTGGGCAAGAGGTATGGCTGATTATGTTTGTCATCTCTGCAGAAGCAAATATAATGGTTTTTTTTAATGGTCACAAATGAGTCTTATGGAAACCCTTAGAGCTAAATGATGTTCTGGTTGCAGAAAGATATTAAGATACCATAATGTGTCTTTGCCTGAGAAGAAACGTTTTCTAACTCTCATTCTTGTGTAAAACATTCTCTCCCTATTTCGTTTTAAAGTATAATGTTTCTGTCTGAAATATTCCAAATCCAAAATACAAAAAGGCTGAATTTCAGAATTAATTCAAGAAGCTTTATACCCTCTTAATACTACTTTCTTAGTAAAGCTGTCTGAAATGGAAGGGTAGATGAATGGCATACTCTTTCAAATCCTTTAGGGACAGGTTTTCTGCATGAGCGCCATATTATGTGGGCCCAAGTGAAATAATTTATGTGAATATTTGGTTAAAAGTTTCTAAGCAGAATTGAGGAATGTAGTTATGGATACTTTTTATTTTAAAGTTATTTTAAAATTTTTGTACTTGTTGCTTCAGAGGTTAAGCAAAGTGATAAGCAGTTGATTTAGCAGTCTTAACCTGTAATGATTATTGAATAACAGATTATTGAATGGTTGGATAATTTGTACTTGATCACTGATTATTCTGTTTTCCTTAGGTATTCCGACCTTATGCAAAGCAGTGGCTTGGTCCATTGCTGCAGCTTGTTGTTTCTGGGAATAATGGAGGAGAAGGGATTCATTACATGGTAGTGGAAATAGTAGTTACTATCCTTTCCTGGACGAGTGTAACCACTCCCAAAGTAAGGAAATGCGAAATTCATTTTTATTATTATTGTGAATATTTGATAAGGAATGAGTGAGTTTATTATGCATTTATAATCATTTTCTACATGAGTCCACTGTTTCTTTTAGATATTAACTTCAAAAATAGCTTATTTTCTTGCTTTGTTTCATAAAACAATATATGTCTTCATGTTGGAGTCACTATGTTTATTTTTGCTCCTATTCATTGTAGGGGAATATTAAGGATGAGATTTTAGCTAACAGATTGCTTGAATTCTTGATGAGGAGTGCCTTTCACCCAAAAAGAGCTGTGTTCAGACACAATCTGGAAATCATAAAGACAGTTATAGAGTGTTGGAAGAACTGTCTCTCCATACCTTACAGGTAAGCATTTAGACAATTGCTTTCTTTTATCAATATTTCAAGAATATAAGTGAACGTTATCAAGGGAGATGAAAAGGTAAATTCAGCTGCAATAGTAAACTTTTTGTCCCTAGAGTTGACAGTAGAACTTCAGAACTGAACTCTCCAAAGGTTTTAACTTAATTTGTAAAACGAGGAGAGAGACAGGGAAAACCATATAGAGGATTACAACTGCAACAACAAAAGCAGGAGTAATATCTGCAAAGACTTATGTTTTATTTGAAATTTTGGGTATTGTCACTGAAAATTGGTGCACTCTTACTAAGACTTCTGTGATCTGCTGTGCTCCTGAACTTGTTGCAGAGAATTTGTGTGGGCTTACAATCTCTTTTTAGGTTTGGGGTTTTTGGTTTTGGGGTTTTTTTGTGCAAAGACTTCTTCGTTGAAGCTAAATACTTCTTTCTGAATATATGCTTTCTACTGGTTTTGGTGGGAGTGTATATGCATATATACATACTTTCTACTGGTTTTGGTGGGGTTGTATGTGTGTATATGTCTGTATATACACAGAGAGTGAGTGATTTATGGTGTGTATATTTTGGGGGTTTCATGTATATAATTACTTTTATGTTTTTATCCAACAGTTTAATATTTGAAAAGTTTTCTTGTGGAGGCCCTGATACAAAGGACAATTCAGTGGGAATTCAGCTGCTGGGAATTGTTCTTGCTAACAATTTACCTCCCTTTGACCCAACGTGTGAAATAGATCGTGTCAGGTGAGAAATGCAACTTTTTGGCGAATGATTTTGATAAAAGCTTAAGACAAAGGGAGCAAGTCTAACTTGTCAGCATGAAGCTGGATGGGAGCTGAATTGCTTGTTGGAATCGTTTGTCCCATCATGCCTTTGCTATTGTCTGTCAGATGCAATGCTTTTCTAGCTGCAAACTACAAACCACACTTATTTTGGAAAATATGGAGAAGGATGTAAGCTTTTTAAAGTGGGGCCCAGGGTTGCAGTTTCATGGGAATTAACAAAGTCGGGAATTGCTAAAGCAGGGATTTGAAACACTGCAGGTGGAAAATCCATGTTGTGCTGCATTCAGCTCTTTTAAAAGCAGTTACTGTTCCCCTAGGCAGCTCAGGTGAATTTTTTCTTTCAGTTTAAAATTGGATGCTGGAGTAGTGGCTTACAGCAGGTCTACCTTTTGTGTTAGGTATTTTCAGGCTTTGACCAGCAACATGGGCTTATTAAAGTTTAAAGAAGTTTATGCAGCTGCAGCAGAAGTGTTGGGACTCGCTCTTCGATACATTGCCGAGAGAGAAAATGTAAGTGAACTGTTTTGTGGGTTTGACCATTCCTGTCTTAATGCTGTGTACATCTTCTATATGACTACTCAATTCAGCTCCAAAAACGAATGTATTTAAAACTGAACAGTCTTTGTCCAACAGATCGAGTTAAAGGTTTAAACTATTAACTCAAGAGGAAAAGAACTTGAGAGCAGGCTAAGTGCAGAGTTTTTGCCCTGCTGTTTTGGAGCTAACACTGAATGGTCTCTTTCTGAGGCTTTGTTCAGCTTTTGCCAACCAGCAACACTGGCAAGGTACATTTAAAGTTGGGGGATTTTTAAAGGGGGGGGGGGGGAAATGCAAGTTGGTAGGTTTGGAACTACCTTTTGAATATCTGTATCTGAGGATTTTTAATAACTTGCAAGTTTTGATGTAAAATTTAAAGGTATTTCATTTAACTTGGAATCCAGCTATTTTCTAGGTAGTGGATAAGGTGAATGCAAAACTTACTCGCTAAATTCTACAGTATTAGAACTAGGGATAGTGCTTAATGATCACAGAAATCAGTTTGAGATAGATACTAGAAGTACTTACACAACAGTTAGTGAACTTCGGGGAATTTATTGGCAGAAGAGGTTCTAGCGGTAAGTAGCATCAGCAGGTTCAAAGAGAAATTAGGCAAATTGACACACAAAAAAAAATAAATCCATGAACAGTTTCTAAAAACAATAGACAACAATGTACACTCTCAGATCCTTAATCTAATGATGGATGCATGTTGGCTTGTATGAGAGAAGAGGAGGACAAAGTGCAGCTGGGCTCATGTGCTCCCCCTAAATATCATTCTGCAGCTGCTGTTGGAGAAAAAAATACCAAGATATTGGCTAGGTGGATTATTAGTCTGATGTTGTAGGTTATTCTTACTTCTCTTGCTACTATTCTTACTTCTTTCCTCACTTAATTGCATTCTGGTTGTTCTTTCACAGTTTGTAGAGCATATTTCATAAATTGAATTCCTGCAGTCTTCTCTTTCAGTTTTCCAAGCTCCATTATAAGCAGTATTTTGAATAAAAGAGCAAAGATGTTGCAAATGATTTATCCTATACAAAGCTTATTTCTTTGACATTAAGTGAAGGTTGCTGATTATTTTTCACCTTTTCACTAAAAATTTCTGGTGTTTTATATTCATTACTTGGAAGTCTGCTATACCGAATGAGAAGCTACTTACTATTTATATAAGCATACTAAGGAACTTGTATTTCAAAATTAAGCTGTTGGTTCCAAACCAATCAAAGGAAGCTCACAAATGTATTGTTTAAGCAGGTAATCACGTGTTCCAGCCAGGCACAGCTGTACAGCAGCCATGAAGCACTGTAAATGTCAAGACGAGGCCGGTGGATCTTGCCTAGCAAAATGCACTAGAGTGAAACAGTACAGCAGCAGAACTATGTGTCATTAAGGCTATGCTTGTCCTACTGTCTTTCTCATTTTCAGGTACTTGAAGATCCAGTTTATGATTGTGTCATAAGACAATTAAAACATCATCAGAACACCCAACAGGATAAGTTTATTCAATGCTTGAATAAAGTTGTTAAGAATTTTCCACCCCTTGCTGACAGGTATGTCATGATTTACATGTATGTTCACTGCAGATCTAGAGGAATAATAGAAAATAACTTGCTTTTCTTTGTTGGCTTCTGGTTATGTTAAGGTTTATGAACGCAGTGTTCTTTTTGATACCCAAACTTCATGGTGTGATGAAAACCTGCTGTCTGGAAGTAATAATGTGCCGGGCAGAAGAAGTACCTGATCTCCACTTGCAGTTAAAGAGTAAAGACTTTATCCAGATCATGAATCATAGGTGAGTGGTCATGTGACTACAAATGTGGTTGCATAGTCTAAATTTCTTGATAATATTTTCTGTGCTGGCCACAACAATTTTACATTCAGAAGCATTTATAATTCATGTTCACTTTTTGGTCACTGCTCTCCTAATTTGAGCTAATGGAATCTGGGAGTTAAGTATTAAGATGGTTAGCTCACTGTGAAAAACAAACAAAAAACCCTAAATAGCGTTAAGCTGAAACACCACTGGGATGTGAATTTCTGTAGTATGTATTAGTTTAGTTATATTCTTACTCCTAGGTTGAACTCAAAAGTATTTACCTAAAGCCCTTTATGCAAAACCAAATATTATTGTTAAAACCTAAACTGATCTTCTGGTTCTGTGTGTAACAGTGAAGAGAAAAGCAATGTAACTATTCTTTCGGTTTTTTTCCCCTCTCTTTTTAGGGATGATGAAAGGCAAAGGGTTTGTTTGGATATAGTGTACAAGATGCTATCTAAACTAAAACCACTAGAACTTAAAGAGCTTCTTCCTGGAGTGACAGGGTTCATTTCTCACCCTTCTGTACTATGTCGACAGCGCATGTATGATATTCTGATGTGGATTTATGATAATTACAGGTGTGTATTCACTGCAGATGTTGTCTTTCAGTGGTTTCTCACAGGCAAAGTGAAAGTGCTTGTAACGCTGTCTTCCAACTTCATGTCCCTCAGTGTGGGATTTTTCCAGTTCTCAGAAGAATAGAGCCTGTGGTTTGCCTAAGTAGCTCTGGCCTCTGGTGGCAATTTTATCATTTCCACTAAGGGACAAATACTTAGACCTGAACTTTAGCCCAGAACTGGGGTGTTGCGTCACCACAGCATAATGGCATAAGAGGTCTTAGCTCTGATGCTTCCACTTTTTCTTGTTGCTGGAATTTGTAACTAGTGAGAATTGTACCCTAGAGAAATTTGCTTGTAAGTAGAAGGTGTATTAAGGCACTTTGGCATGATCTGGATCCCTTCAATCTGGTAGTATAAAGGCCTTCTTTCTGTTTGACCCCTTAGAGTAGGGAACAGGCATGTACTCAGTTTGACAAGCGGATTGGTGTTGAATCATCTAACGTAGTTGGGTTCTATTATGTGCTTTTTCCCAAGATAACTTAACTATTTGAATGGATAATTATTGTGAAGAAAAAGTATAGTCAATTCTTACTCTAGCGTCACTTGGGAAAAGCTAATTCTCTGCCTTTTTCTCAGTTTTAACTTTGCAAACTCAGAATTACTTCTGTTTGGCCTTTGTAATAAATACCTAACATGTATTACTTAGATTTCTGATTTTTTTCTTTTCTAAGTAGTGGAGAGACAAAACATTTTTGGCAATTAAGACCTCATGTTGTGAAAAAAATGCAGTGTTGTCATGCCAAGTTGAGATTTTTGAGAAGGGCAAGTTCTTCCTTTTCTCCCACCATCCTCATCCTCTTATTTTACTATGGATTGTTTGAGAGAAGTCATTAAGAGACATTTTTCTCCTACCATCAGTGATCCAGAAAGCCAAGCAGATGGTGATTCTCAGGAAATACTCAAACTGGCAAAAGAAATGCTGCTTCGAGGACTAATTGATGAGAATGCTGAACTGCAGTGAGTAAACAGTCTTGTCAGGACTGTCTGAAGTAATGAATCCCTAAATTGCTCTTTCTTTGTTTATAACAGAAGAGTTGATCCTTGGAGGTTTTTAAAATATTTTAATATTAAAGCATAACAGTGAGATAACATTATTTCCCTTTCTTCCAGTAAGTTAATTTATAAAATTGCGTCCCATACTTTTACACCAAATTTAAGTGAAGCATAGAGCTTTTGAACAAACTTCTAAGCCATGGAGAAGTTGTTTCAGTATGTTAGACCTAAGTCTGCATTAATGTTCTAGTGTTTTTGAAAAACAAGAAGGCCCTCATTATACACAAACACACAAAAATAGATTACATGTTGGAGGATGTTGGATTTTTTTAATTTTTTGGTGAAGCAAAAGACAGGAGATCTCTGTGCTTCTCCAGCCATAGCACTTCTCAAGAGGAAAACAACCGAATAGAAATAATTTCAGAGTAAACCTTTAATATTAGTTGAATGGCCTAGAGCATGATAGATGAATGAGGAATTTGGTGTAATTCAATGGAAGATCCATGGCATGAAAGAGTTAGTTGAAGGCTTTATAGTCTTACTGTGGTTTTGGTTTTTTTAACTTGACTTTTTTGATAGCATTGTGTTTTCTGGTAGCAGATAACCACGAATAACTTTATTCCTTGCCTTTACAGATTAATTATTAGGAATTTTTGGAGTGATGAGACAAGGTTACCCACAAATACTCTTGATCGCATGCTGTCATTGTTAAATTCTTTATATTCCACCAAGATTGAAACACAGTACTTGAGTCTAATCACAAATTTTCTGCTTGAAATGACTAGCAAGAGCCCGGATTATTCCAGAAAAATATTTGAGCATCCACTGTCTGAATGCAAATTTCAGGTGAATTGTAATTTGTTATCCTGCCTGTAAGCATGTGTCAAATTCTATTCCTTAATGTAGTTACCACTTGGACAAGAGTGGCGTAGCGAAGGACATTTTTGAAACTGCGTTTTGTACTCCATAGTTAACAGATACAACAGTCATGGGTTATGCACAGTATCAGAAGTTTGATTTTTCTGGGGGCAATAATTTGGCTTTCTTTTCAAAAAATAATTTAACTAAAATAATTATATATACCAAGTATGGTTGATGTATAGAGTTCTGAAATACCTAAAAAAGAGGGTAGTCAAGAGAAGCACCATAAGCTGGAGAAAAATTGTGAAGAAAAAGGAGTACTGGTACAAGAGCTGTAAATCAGTCCTCAGCTGACCAGCCCAAATTAGCTCAGCAGAAAAGCTCACTGTGGAGAACTTTTATGTGTTTGGGGTTTTTTTTATAGTCAAGTTCTGCCCCTGTACCTGGGATGAAGTTTTAAATTCTGTACTTTAATTTCTGCTATCCTGTATCAAGGAAGGAAGGCAAAAAGCCTCCATTCTTACTGTTCTTGTTAAAATCTTTCTGTGTTCATAGGACGTTGTAATTAATTCCAGCTGGCGTTATCAAAGCACTGTGCTCACACCTATGTTCGTGGAGACTCAAGCTTCTCAGATCCACAGGAATTTATCACAAGAAAGATCCTTTTCGGCTTCTGGGTCAGTCAGTGGTCGAGTGAGGGCTACCCAACAGCGATATGAATTTACACCTACACAGCATGTCAGTAAGTCCAGACCAGTGTCTTCTGAAATTTTCTTGTTTGCTATGGGAATGATTTCATTCTCTTCATTTCTGTCACTTATGAATTTTTAATGTGAAGGTGTAGATGCATTTAATATTTTGTTTTCAAGGGCTGGTTTTTTTTGTTTTGACATCAGGAGAAAAAACATCCAGTCACGTTTTTATTAGTCTCATATGTATTTTATGTTCTGCCTAATGTAAAAGAATTTTGTTTCTTACCTAACAGCTTGAAATCTGTTCTGCCCATAAACACGGGGAATTATATTTTTGGGGAAGGAAAATTACCTGCTTCATAGATGTTTTCAGTTGATTTCTATGTGGATATGTCACAGCTTTTTTACAATTTATGTTTTTTTACAGGTGGTAGAAGTTCTTTTAATTGGCTAACTGGAAGTAGCATTGACACGTTAGCAGAGTATACAGTTCCTTCATCTTCTGAATCCTTGTCTTCGTCCATGCTGTTGGTTAACAAACAGAGTGAAAAATTTAAACAAGTAACCTTTAAACCAGTGGGGCCGGATTTTGGGAAAAAAAGGTTGGGTTTGCCTGGCGATGAGGTGGACAGCAAAACTAAAGGTCTGTAAGCTTTATGATGCGATTTCTGTGTAAATACGACATTTTTATAGACAATCTTTGTCAGTTATTTGGCTGACAGTCCATGATCTTTGATATATTCTAATTGAGGTTCAATTTGAGAGATTTTGTTTTCAGAACTGCGTGGTGATACATAATGTGTGGCAAAAAGCTAGAATTGTGCTAGGAACTGCAAAACTGTTGCTAGACAAAAGAACTGACTAGATAAGAAACCAGCTGATGCAATCTTTGCATTCCTACCTCTCCCTAAGATAATTGTAGCATGAATGTCAGAGTTCTGTCCCTTCTGTTTTAAATTTAACTGCTTTTCTCTTTAAAAAAGAGATCTCTTTAAACATACTTTTTCCAAACAATTTCAGCTGTGCTGACATGATCTGCAACATATTGCAATCTGTCATTAAACTACCTGCTATTTTCTGAGACTGCTCCTTCATCCACCCAGTCGATAACTGAAAAATATCAGTACTGTTCTGGAATGGCTTAGGCTCCTTCTCCCCATTTCCTCCCCATTTCACCCTTGCCTACTTTGTCATTAAAATTTTGACTGGAAGGATGAGAGTAGGAGTTCAGGCAGAGAGCTATAAAGATTGACCTTTTCAATACCTGAGAGGTGTTTCAGGGCAGTTTTGAATGGACCATGCTGAAGTACAGAAACAGAGGGGTCAGTCTACCTTCCAGTCAGTCCCTGATCTTCTACCAGGACAATACCAGTTATAGTGGTATGTTTTAGTTAGCTCATTCTTCTTTCCTAGGAAATGGACTGAAGTGAGCAATCTGTAAAGTCGCCTTTCTCCATGATTGTCCTGAGCAGGAGTTGATCCAGTGACAGCTCTGAAATAGTGACTTAAAAAATATAGTACTGTATTTTTATTACCCAATCTTTGAATATATTTAGCACCTCTTCTATGTAGGAAGCTATATACTTTATGGAATATGGTGCAAATGCCATACTTGCCTTTGAGAGCTTGAAATAAATCTGTCATATGGGACAAATTTGTTTATTAATTTTATTGCCTTTCCCAGTACAATAGTTTGACCCCTATACCTCATCCATGTGCTTAAAGTTTTTATGTAAATGCTTATTACCTCTTCTCCTAAGAACACTTTCATTTGTTCTAATTTGCTGTCTTGTTGAAAGGCCTTGCCTTGAGTTGTTGGATATGAAACTTAAGAGACTAGCTCATAAGCTAGTAAATAAAAAGGTGATGTTTGTTGTTATATGATGCTCTTGCCTTAAATGTGAAGTTTGCTTGAGAAAGGAAAAGCTGTGGACATGATCGTGTGTTCCCTAGGTATAGAAGAACGAGTAGAAATTCTAAGACTGCGGAGACGTTTCTTGAAAGACCAAGAGAAACTCAGTCTGATTTATGCTAGAAAAGGTGTGGCTGAACAGAAGAGAGAAAAGGTTTGTCAATTCAAATAAGTTTAAAACCTTAAATCCCAATGCCATTTGCAGTCTTGTGCTTCATCTCTAGAAGTAATTCTGTGAAGAAAAGGTAGGTGTAAGATACGTGTTGCTACTTCAAGAGCTTTAGAAGGTTTTATTTGGAAATCATGCTATTTATGTGCTTAAAGTTAAATGATGTTACTTAGCATGAGTGAGAAAGGAGCTGGATGATAATGCTTCCAGTCTACCACTTAATGTGTATGAAGTGATTTTATGTGATGGAGTCCCCAGTGGCAATGGGAAGCTCTTTACAGTTGTCATCCTGGAAACTAGGCACCTTGAAGCTACAGTGCTCTGCAGAAGTAGTTGGAGAACATTATCCAGTGTCTGAAGGTGAACTAAAAAATGCGATACAGCTGATGGACTAACCAGAACTGTTGCGTACTTTTAACCTGAAGGAACATCAGTAAAGTAATTTGCTGAGTGTTTATCAAGGCCAGAAACTTGGTGTTGTGTTATGTACTTACAATAAGTTTAAGTATTTTTAAGCTCTGTAACAGTTTTTCAGAGGTTCATGTTACTAAAAATAACATAGATTATCGTCCAAAAATGATAGCAGTTAGACCAAAAGCAAAGGAACCCAGGATTGAGAGCTACCAGTTTGAGACACTCTTATAATTCTTTGCAGCTGCAGACAACTGTGTAAACAGAATTTACGTCTGGAAGAACCACACAAACACCTATTTTAGCCAATTTATATTTACTTGCAGGCTAAAGCTACCATTTCCTCCCACCCTGCAAGAGAGAACCTGTAAACATGTTCTGTATGACAGTCCAAAATACACCAACAAAACCCCCTGTGATATTCCACAATAAAAGACCAGAAGAGGCTATGAATGCTATCAGGACCTCTTAAACTTTTCAAGAGATTTGTTGCACTTAAACACAAATGGAACTTGGTGGCTTGCATTAATACTATACCTGATGGGGCAAAACAGGAAAAAGTAGGTCCTGAGCAAGAAAGTATTTGGAAATAGCTTTAACAGTCCTAATTTCTCCCAGCATATTTCTCTTGAAAGTTTTTTGAAAATCATCCCTTTGAATTTGTGCAGAGGAAAAATGGGCTCAAACAGCAAAATTACAAAGGATTTACAGAAGAGAAAAAAAATCTTCAAGCTTTCTCCTGTTTCCCTCTTCCATTCTACCAATGTATATATTCACCCATTGTCTGCTGGTTTAACTGGTAATGGCAGTAGTTAAAAATAAAATCCCAACCTCTAAATTTACTGCTGATTTCCTTATAGCATATCAGTGCTATGAAAAGGAAGAAAGACAGAGGAAGAGATAAGTTCTGTCTATATCTGGTAGTAGCTCTTATTCAATTTAAATGTATTCCTTTAAGCCTCAGCAAAAGGCAGGGCAGCTATTTAACAACTGCAGCTTACAACAGTGTTGTTATGGTTTGGTTTAAATTTTACTAGGAATCAGTTCTACTGGGTTCATCCTTCTTCCTTCCCCTTCCGATCCCACTGTGTGAAATAAAACACACTAGCTTTAGGAATTTCATTTTACTTTGCACCCGGGCCAGGCTAAGAACCATCATATTATGGACTACCGTGGCTCAGCTGGCAGGCAGTAACTTATTAAACCATAGCAGCTCACTAGCTGTCAGTCATAATCATTCTCTTTAAAAATGACTTAAATACTACCTGTATGGAAGCAGGAACTACAAGGCATTAATATTAAAAGTTAATTGCTGAAGTAAGTCTATGAACAAGACTTTGGAGTTTTTAATTGACTAAGATAATTTTGGGTTTAACCATTTTACAGCTTTATAGAAAAGGTATTTGTTTAACAAGCATGGCAAAAGTTTATAAAACACTTCAGAAATGCTCTTGCTTATTTTGTCTTATCTAGATATAGGTCTTTCTAAGTAGTATTATTTTTTTTAACATGAGCAATGCATTTCAGGAGATGAAATCTGAGCTGAAGATGAAGTATGATGCCCAGGTTACTTTGTACAGAAGTTACCGAGTAGGAGACCTTCCTGACATCCAGATTGAATACTGCAGTCTCATTGCCCCTCTGCAGGGCCTTGCCCAGGTCTGTCTGCTTCTCAAAGGTCATTTGTGAAGTTTTCTGTTTGTGTAGGGAAAATGACATGTAGTTGGGCAACTGCTTTCAAAGTCAACCACTGTGATATGCATTTAAAGAGTCTGGTTTGAGGGAGTGTTTCTCCTACCCCTGGGCTGGTGCAGTGATGAGAGAAGATGCCTTGTAGCTTGCCTCATGTGAGCAGTTGAGTTGAAAACGGAGGACCTGAGACATCAGCTGCTGTCCATTGCCTCTGGGTTCCTCTGCTTGAGAAACAGATGGTAGTGGTCTTTACAGACATTATTGCAAAGGACATCTCACTGTACAGCAACAAAACAGCCATTTTTATTCTTTAATACGGTTATAGTGGAGTTGTAAAAATACAAATAAAGTTACTGTGACTAAGACTGGACTCAGACTACTCAGTAAAGCTGATCCAGTGTTCCTTTTCCTACCTGAGAGCAGCAGAAACTGTAGGCTGAATCTGTCCCATTTTACAGTGTTTAGGAAGTCACAGTGTTCCTGATTACCTTTGTATTTACTTTCTTTTGAGGGTCCCTTATCTCTCTGTAAGGGGAGGAAGTAGCACCTTCATGAGTTATCTGAATAGCATCAGATCAAGAGTTAGACCAAACTCCAGTCCCACGATAGACCAGAATGCATAGGATTATGTTACACATACAGATGTGTTTCTGGGTTGAAAAAATGCCTTTAAATCTCAGATGGAACTGTCTGTCTGTACAGTCTGTTTCTCTGTGTTAGCTGCCTCAGTGTTAGGTCCAGGTCTCCTCACACATTGACATCTTCTGTTTTTTCCTGAAACCCTCTTCACTGGCAGTGGTGTCCAGGAGATGATATTGGGTGTCTGGTTCCTGTAGTGGGAATTGTGAATATGTGAAAATAGTAAATTCCATGCTCTCCACCAACACTCTGGCCTGAAATCTACATTGTCTTGGAGTTTCTTTATGTAGAAGAATTAAGATGGGATTTGAATAGGTAGTACAGTAATTCCCAGCATAGGTCTGATGCATGCCAAACTAATTATTCCACTCCCAAAGAGTGTCCATATAGGGATTAGGTACAAGGTGGGTCGTATTTCTTAATTTTATTTATTGTGTCACAGCAAAATTCAGTGGCCTTACTGCTTTTGTTGTAATTTACAGAAAGATCCAACATTTGCCAAGCAGCTTTTCAGCAGTTTGTTTGGTGGAATTTTTCATGAGGTAGAAAAATCTAAAACTCCTTCTGAGAAAAAAGCCATCATCCAGAAGCTGCTGAACAACTTCAATAATTTCCTGAGTATGAGCCTGTCTTACTTTCCACCATTCATTGCGTGCATCCAGGTAAATCCTGCTCTATGGCATGAAAGTAACTGAATATAATGTCTTTGTCTGTGTGATAAACCCAGTGGTAGTGAAGGTTAAATACCATTACTGAAATTTAGACGGAAACGGAAAGAGAATTGTTAACCAAATGGATATTTCAAGTGGCTCTTGTTAAGGTGAACAAGGTAATTCATGCCTCTGAACTGATTTTTCAAGGTTTCTGCAATTTCTGATCTGTAGAGTTTGAGTCACCTTATAATGTTTTAATTGCATCAGTAACAAGAAGAGACTTGATTTTAAATGAAAGCCACAACAACAACTGAAAGGGTTACATGGGTGTCATATGCTTATCTTCCTGTTTCTGGAAAGTACTTACTGAGGAATACTTTGATGTCTTGAGGGTATCTGTAGCTGTCAGACTATTTGTTGTTAGCCTCTCACTTATTTTTTCAAATTAGTCCCTTGAAGTAGTTGTCTGGGGATTTTCAGTAATGAGAGAAGGACTCAGTCCCACCAAAGAGTAAGTGGGTGCACCACAGCCGTTCCACTGGAAAGGAAACGCAAGCCATTCTGCTATGAGAATATACTGACCTGGAATAGATTGTGAACTTAATCTTTTACCCCAATTTTCAGGAAGATAAAAAAAACTTGTCCAAGCACCTGTTACATACTTGTCACTGTATTTTAACATTCAATCTTAATGTTGCATCTGATTTGTAGCTCTCAAAATAATCTTTTTTTGAGTGGCAGGTAATGGCGGCTTCTTTTCTGTTATGGAAATTTAAACACTCTGTGACAGTAGATGTCATTCATAATACAGGAGAGACATCTAGTTTGGACTAGCTTTTTAAACAGTGACAAACTTTGCTTCTTAGTACTTGTATTTACGCATCTGAAAAAATGTAATTTCTTGTTTACTTTTTTTCAGTGCAGCTGCATAAAAGGTCAAATGCTATGGGGATTTTTCTGGGCTGTCTTGGTATTTTTTGAGCCAGCATCTCACAATAGCTATCTGTTAATATTCCCTCTTGACATTGCATTTGATGGTTCTCTGTCTTGATATTATTCTTTGTGTTGAATTATGCTGTCTGCTAGACCCTAGTAATAACACCATTGTGTTAGGCTACTTTCTTTCTGAATAGATGTAAAATGAAGACTCAAAAAATAGGTAAGTTAAAATTAGTCAAAAATACAGACTTTGTAAGAGTGGTAAGAGCATCTCATTGCCATTCCCATTCAATAACAAAAGAACAGCAGCACGAAGGCAAGCCTCAGCCTGTGTATTTGAGCATCCTGCATAACAGCGAGAGCAAGTCTTTTCCCCGACAGAGAATAGAGTTCGTATTGATCAAGAGAGGGAGCTGGGAGAGGGTGAGTGAGAGCATACAGTGCTGAGGCTATCATCTGGCTCACAAAGGCTGTCCTAATGGCTTGGCCATTTAGAAATACAACTTCTGTTTCCTATACACCAACAGTATAATAAATATTGGCTTGTTTCAGAAAAGCTTCCTACTTCACTGCTGTTTCCTTCTGGCTGTTTGACTTTTTAGTCTTCTACAGGTTCAAGTCCTATCAGGAGAGTAACTTGGTGATAAAAAGAACTGGTTTTGTTTACAGGTATAATCTTAAAATTAACTATGAGGCTCTGGGATTGGCTTTCAGGACAGATTAAAAACCAGCTGAAATACTAAGAAAGAAATTAACCCCATGACAAAAGTTTACATAGACTCCATAGAGATACCTGGCCTCTGAAGAACATATAATTGCCTTATGAGTATTTTAGCTGTTAGGCCAGCTTGGATGCCATTCGTCCTAATCTTTGAACATGTGGTGCAAGTAAAGGCAGAATGCAGTGCATACGGAGCAGGGAATATTCCCTCTGCTTTCAGAAGATAAGTGATCAAATAGTCACCAAAATGCACTAAATAGAAAGATACCTCCTTTGATGTGGGATGATGTCTGTAAATTATGAGTTTGGGAGGGTATTAATTCTCTGGACATACCTTTATATTTGCACAGTTCTTACACTTTTTCCTAGGCATCCCTGAAAAAGGGCTTTTGGTCTTATGTTAGCAAAGCTATTCGTAAGTTTTTAGATTGTGCAGTGGGCACTGCGTCCCTGGCATAACCCCTGGTGTAACCCCAAAAGTTGGCAGTCAAGGAATGTGTGCCTGTACATGGGAGTGTCTGGGACACATGTACAGCTTTGATAGAAACTGGTGGTTGAAATTGCCTGAATAGCAAGTGAAGCATATGCTAACTCCTCATTGGGATACCTCTGGTCTGTAACTCAGGAAGGTACAACAAGCTGTTCTTTTTCTGATTTTTATTGAGCACAAATTTATTGGTGTGAGAGTCTCAACTATACAAATAGTGTAATGAGTTTGCTCATGTCAGATGCCTATTCTGCAGTTTTTGTGGTGGTTGCCATTTATCAAAGGACTGTAGCTTGGTTGTTCTCACAGTCTCCTGCTGCAATTTCCAAATAGCAATTTTTTTTCACTTAGTGTTCTTGAACATACTGTGGTGCAAGAATAAAATTTTAATGTTTGTTCTAAAACTCAGTACTGTTTCTTGTAATGAAAGTTATATTACCTCTCTTCCATGTTGTAGATTTTTTTTTCTGTTTGATTAAGATATTATTGCAACTTTCCTGTGGGTTCTTAAGTGAAAAAAAACCCCTGGCTTTAATAAACTCGTCCTGCTACTTTCTTGATATTTTTACCTGTATTCGGGATAATGATTTAAGTATTTAAAAAAACCTTCAGGTAAACAAGAATGTTTATCCCTGAAAAAGAGGTTATTCTGTAGTTGGACTAATGTTAAATACAATAAAGATCTGCTAGAAATATTGTCATGTCTTCAAATCAGGCAGGACTAGATGAGTACAGTACTAAATGAGTCTAGCAGGAAGCTGTGGTATGCTAAAACTGGGTAAGTGTGTGGACAGAAAGCCTCCAGCTCAGAGAAGAAACTGTGGTTAGTTGTGCCTTTGGCTTATGGCAGGAGTGCACCGCTCGGTAGGTTAAGTGAAATGCAAATGTTGTGTAGCAGGCACCACACTGCCAACAAAGAGAAGGAAAGATTGAGGCTGTGAATGTGTCCATCTATCTCTCCCCCACTTCCCCTGAGTTTCTATCGAGAGAGTTGTCCTGTGCCCTGGAGACAGACGAAGTAGAGGGGTTATTTTCTGCTGTTCTCTGTCGGAAGAGCAACAGCACAGAAGGAAAAGATTCCAGTTTTCCCGGAGTTAGGAACTTCTGGAGATTTAACAGTTTATTTCCAAAGCTTGCACTGTAAGAAAAGGGATACCAAATAGGTGATCTGTAAAAGATAACTATCAGTATAGTTTTAGACCAAGTAGACACCTGTTGTTTTCTTTTATTTTATAGGAAATGAGTTACCGGCACAGAGAACTACTAGAACTGGATTCAGCTAACGTGAGCACAAGCTGCCTTGCAAGTTTACAGCAACCAGTGGGCATCCTTCTTCTGGAGCACGCCCTGATGGCTCTGTCCCCTGCAGAGGAGCCCCCATGCAAGCGGATGCGTGGGAGGGCAGAGCTTCCCCCAGATGTGATCAGATGGATTGAACTTGCTAAGTAAATTCTTGTTTGAGACAATTTACTCCCATTTAGGTTTGCCTTGTGAAGAACTCTGCCCTTATGGCTTATGGGATTTCTTTTTTTAGTCTTTCCTTCTTTTAGAAATAGATATGCTTTTAATTTCTTGTCAGTTGATTGCTATCTTTCAGTTAGACAAGTTAGACTTAACAGCTGTGCATCCTGATGGTGCTATCAGACTGCTGAAAAACATCTTTTTCATAGATTTTTCAACTGAGGAGTTTTCATAGTTCAGGTATTACCCTACAAGATGAAGCTTATCTAGTTAAATATGTATTTATGATCTTATATAAGAAATATCAATATTTTTTACTATTACAAGCCAGTAGTATTACTGCTTATTGAATTATTATTTTTTAAAATTACTTATGTTTGCATTGATATACCTCTGTTCAACTAATTAAAAGATTTCCCTTTTCATTTTTTACTAGGCTCTACCGATCTCTTGGGGATTATGATGTCCTTCGTGGCATTTTCAGTGGTAAAATTGGTACTAAGGAAATTACACAGAAAGCGTTGTTGGCAGAAGCAAGGAGTGATTATGCTGAAGCAGCTAAATATTATGATGAGGTAAAATGACAACAAGATTTTTTTGTTTGATAAACCTCTTATGACTTAAAACTAATAAGCCAATATTAAACATTTTGAGAAGCAGCATATTGTTTAAAATGTCCTTGTGTTTTGTTTGATTGATAGTTCAGTCTGTAAAGACATGGGAACAGATGAGCAGTTACAAGAGAGCAGTAAGCGTGATACTTTTTACTGTTGGTTACAAAGCTTCACATGTACGATCACCTAGGCAGACAAGTAAAACACCATGGGCACATTACCATCTCAAGAGAGCAAACTGCACATGTCCATAGCAAAGAAAATCTGAGTTATAGTGGGTAAAAATGAAGAAGGATCTGTTTAACCTTCTTTTAAAGTCTTTGCTCTTTAAAAATGCAGATTTACCAAAGACGGCTACCTGAAATGAATTTATATGTAAATACTGACTAGCTTGCATTTTCTGCATTTAATATTGCTGTCGTGTTCTGGTAAATTAATAGATATTTTTATGAGATAATGAATTATTATTAAGTTCCTGGTGACTTAGAATTGAAAATAATGTCAGATTCCAGCTGAGAACCTTCCTCCCCCTCAAATTCATTCCCTAGGCACTCTCTAAAGGAGACTGGCAAGACGAAGAGCCAACAGAAGCGGAGAAGGACTTCTGGGAACTTGCATCTCTGGAATGCTATGACCACCTCACAGAGTGGAAGTCTCTGGAGTATTGTGCTACTGTTAATATCGATAGTGGAAAACCTCCAGACCTAAGCAAAACATGGAATGATCCATTTTTTCAGGTTTTTAGAAATCACTTCATTGATACTGCACTGTTTTTATCTCTGCAGGGATGTCCTATGCTAATGTGATTGTGGGTGGAAATCGATTGCGTTATTTGGGTTACTTTATTATGGAAATAAGCAGAGAGTCTGATATATAAAATAATTGAAGCAGTTACTTCTGCTGTTTTTACAATGTTTAATTTTTACCTTGAGTCTATGGCTGATCATACAGGACCAGCTTTATCATCATCATCATGTTCTTGCAGTGTTTTTGTTGCTTTTATCACTTTTATTTGTTTCATGTTTTAAGAGTTACCAAACCACTGGTTTTCAAACTGATAGGATTTGCTAACAACTTCTTGAGCCTATCAGAACAAGCTGCTGTGATTTTTTTTTTTAGCAAACTGGAATTTGTCTAAAGGGAAAACATTTAAGAAGACCATTCAAAATATATTTATTTGATCTGCCACCAACAACAAAAAATTGATCATCTAATATGCCATTCCTAGAAATAAAGACTATATTTTCACCTTGTAGGAGACATATCTGCCCTATATAATACGCAGTAAGTTGAAGTTACTGCTCAGCGGGGAAAATGACCAGAGTTTGCTAACTTTTATTGATGAGGCAATGAAGACAGAACAGAAGAAAGCCATTATAGAAATGCATTACAGCCAAGAGCTTAGTCTCCTTTATATTCTGCAAGATGATTTTGACAGAGCCAAATACTACATTAGCAATGGCATGCAGATCTTCATGCAGGTAAAAATCTCTGCTATCTCTGATATGATTTTTCTGTATAAACTCATGAACAATGAAACTCTTGTTGCTGTTACTGCTGCTAGATTACACTCTCGAGAGAAACACTTGCCCAAGTACAATGAAATCTAGGTGATTTCCAATCATATGACAAAACTTCCCTTGAATTCACTGCTTGCAGTGATGGGAGGTGAGCCAGCCAGTGGAGTGCATCCTCCCATTTTAATTTGTTTTATTTTGCTGATTTCATCCATTAGAAATTTTTCAGAGTAATTGTTTGTGCAGATTAATAGCAGTTTTATTTCATTCAACTTTTCAGAAGCCTCCTGTCCCCAGAACAAACTTGAAAAGAGAGTATTACATTGAGAGGTTACAAGTTCCTTCCATTACCAAGTTTTGATTGGACTGTAGGACTATCCAAAAACCTAGGATAGGAATTGCAGCTAGAATATGCCTCTATGCTTGTCCAAAGCAGAGTTGCTCTCAGATTACAGGCTATTAAATTACTTGTAAAGGGTTGGGCTGTAGAGCATAATATATAGCAGCATCAGTTTGTAGAGCACTGACTAGAACCATGTTGTAAATTCTGTATATGAAATCTCTCCCTTTCTTTTCAGAGCTATTCCAGTATTGATACTTTGTTATATCAAAGTCGAATGACCAAACTGCAGTCTGTACAAGCTTTGACAGAAATACAGGATTTCATCAATTTTATGACCAAGAGAAGTAAAGATTTTTTTTCTTAAGCGATTTTCCTTTCATTGTGTTAAATAATCATGGTTTCCTGAAATTTGAATTTCTCTTTCCACACTTAGAGTACTGAAGTCCTGTTTGAAGGAGCATAGGTCTGGAATTACTTCTTACTGTCTTACTGACAGTAAGAATTACTGCAGTTACGTAAGATAGGCTTGAAGATAATTCTGTGTTCTATTGCAGTTTTATTAGCCTGGCTGTTGTAATAAGACTTAAGTATCTCTTTTAAAAGTGTAAGTAATAGTTTTAAACTAAGATTTTTGTTGGTGTCACTTTTGGTAGCAAATAATGGTTACCAGAGATAAAAGGTGGATGTGGTATGTAATTTATAGCTACTGAGGTAGGCATGAAATACAAATTTATGTGCATAAACCAAATTATATATTAAATTTAGTTAACAGTTCCACTATATTCCAGCATATTCCTGTATGGAAAGGTACCTACCCAGTGGTGATATCCTGTGACAGTTGACACTGATGTCCTTATTGAATCTCCTGTGCTTCAGCAATAAACAAAAGCAGCATGATCACCTAGTAGTGTATTTAATGCAAGCCCAGAAATGCAAGTGGGTTGTTTTATAGTCTTAACATTCAAACCAGAAAAATTGCAATGTTTGGTTTAGGCCTTTTTCACACTGTTTGGATTTAGATGCATTTAAAGTATTCTTAATTGATTTCTAGGTAACTTAGCTTCACAGGCTTCCCTTAAGAGACTTCTCAGAATCTGGACAAGCAGATATCCAGATGCTAAAATGGATCCTATGAACATCTGGGATGATATCATTACAAATCGGTAAAATTACATTCCTGGGTTAGCTTTAGTTCTGTCTGTTGAGTTCTGAGAGGTGCTTTTTCCAATGCTGCTTGTTTTCATAGCGGGGGCGGGGAGTGTTGATCTGGTGTATGACACTTTTTTTTTTTTAACAGTTGTAATAGCTCTATCAGTAGAACTAGTTTTTGTGTGACTAACTTGTGGTGAGAAGCAAAAGGAGGTTGAGCAATGGCCAGGGGATAAACTGTATTTTGATAGGGAAACATAACTGTTAATTTAGGCATTTTCTTGCATTAGTGACTACATGCACTGTGCAAGCTAGCCCACTTCAGCAGCCCTTAAAGACATCCACTTGTAATTGAGTAGGTTAGCTGCATTTAGCTCAGTGAAACACCACCCAAAAGGCCTGTCTGTTACAAATGAAAATACTTACCAACGTTGTAGGCAGTTCCAAAGTTAGGGAGTGTACAAAATAAACCCAGCCCTGTCACTGTCAGTGCTTCATGTGTTTATAGGAGAGTTAATGACCAGTGCTGTAATTAGAGACTTCTGCTGTGCAACTGTTGCTAGAAAGAACAAAGGCTCTCCAGAGACTCCTTTGGATTAGCTCCGAAGAAGTTGGAATGCTTTTTTGAATTTGAAAGTTTTCTGTCCTCCCTATGGTATCTATCTTCATCCCGATCCATTCTTCCAGTGCAAATCTACAAATTCTTTCACCTTTCCTGGGGGACAACTTCTTCAACAGCTCTGCTGATACCCACTCTGCTCTGTAACTTATTTTATTACCTCTTGGTGTCAGGAAAGCATGGCTACAGAAGAGCTTATTGCAGTTAAATATTATGCAGAATACCTGGTATGGTTTTAATCCTTTACAAAGTCTCAAAACATTCATGACATGAAGAGTTGTCAGTGTCTTAAACACTTCTATGTGCTTTTAGAAAACCTTTATCTCATCTTAAATTAGTGACAAAGGATGTGCCAAGCTCCACTCCAGACTGCAGTGCTATCCTGTGCATTGAATAACAGTCGACATAGTAAGAGATGCTATTAAATTAGATAGGACTAGTTGTAGAATGAAAAGGATTTAGCATTGATTCATGGCAGTTCCCTTTCAAAAATTGAGTACGGTTGCTGGTCTTTTCTGCAACACAAATTTCAATGTTTACATGTGTTTCGTGTGATATATGTTTGAATTGCAGGTTGACATAAAATACAGCCTGGCAGCTACACTATATAAATGAGACTCCTGTTTGTTCGTACTTCTGTCAGGTTGGAATGCAAGTTATGGCTTGGTGAACTTGGAGGTTGTAGCTGTGATTTTAAAAGAACAAACTAACAAAAAATCCCACTCTATTACGGACGTTTTCTAATACTTAATCTTATCAATTCAAGATTCTAGAATGCTCTCAGGGACAACCTGTCCCTGGTTATGACTTTCCCGACTGAGCGCTATCTTTAGCCTTGCTAAAGATGATTGCTATAGCTTGCCATTTTTTCTTAGCTTTGTTTATTGTCGGGCAGATCAACACTTCTGAATGTTCATTCCATTGGATGCATACCAGAGTGATTTGTACTCCTGTTGTCATTGTGCAGGTGTTTCTTTCTTGACAAACTGCAGGAGAAACTTCTCTGTGATCAGGCCAATGATAGTATGGAGGTGGATGAATACAGTGCTGATGACCAAATGGAAGTGGATCAGCAGGGTGAAGACATTTACTCAATGATTAAAAGCTGCAAATTTAACATGAAAATGAAGATGATAGAAAGTGCCAGGAAACAGGTGACTGTACTGTCTGATAGCTTCCAATTTTGTGAGAAAATACATACGAAGTACAGCTGGAAAAGCCTCTTAGGTGGTCTTGGGCACCTTTTTCCCAGGGCGGACCTTGTCTCTTTCTGACGCTGCTGTCCAGGACATTTTGAAAGCTCAAGAAAGGCAGTTCCCCAGTGAAAGAAAACAAGTGGATAAACGTTAATTACAAATTTGATGATAATTTGTCATTACTGGAAATGTGCCTGGATGCCCCTTTGATCCACAGATGGTTTCTGACACTCTAAAGGGCAGATAAATAAAGTACCTGAAGTGTTTCAGTCTTTAAATGAAGGAGTGCTTGCAACCAACATTATGCTTTCTCATTTACAAATAATCTCTTCTGTACAAGAAAACAAATCGAATTCAGATTGAATCAATATCATTTATTTCAATCAGCAATGATGAAACATTTTATGATTTGGGGGGGGTTATGGTTTTTCATGAATGCTCTTAGGTTAACACTTACATAAAGAACTAAAGCTAAGTGACTTAAAAATTTTGTTTTGGATCTGGCAGTTAAAATGGCTGTAACATAGCCTTCTTTGATGATGGGCCTTTGGTGTTTCAAGCTTGAGACAAGACGAATAATACGCAAGTCGAGGTTTCCCTCATCTTTCTGAGATGCTGCAGAAATCTGCACTCAGTGACAAGAGTTTATTTTGAGCACTGTAATAACCAGATATAATGTTAGTGCTGTGTTGACTATACACACTTAAAGGAGTAAATGAAAAATAAGCTTTCCTTTAATGTTACTTATATAAAACTTTGCATTAATACACAAACGTAAGTGATTTGCTTAATGGTATTATAAACAAAGTTACATTCCCCATATGTATTCGTAGTGCAGAACAGTTAATGCCTGTTTAGTCATGTGGATAGAATGCTTTTAATTTCCTCAGTTTGTCAAACCTCTGTTCTTCTCTTTTCCTTTTTCAAATTTCTCCATTAGTGCAAATCTGGTTTTGAATATGAGACCCAACAAGCAGTGGACCCCTCTTCATTTTATTATAGCTTTACTTGTGTTACCTAAATCCTCCTCCCTTAATTTGGTTGCAGAAAGGTTTTCTTTCCTCTTCAGATACATTATCTGAACATTCTATCTTAATTTAAATACAGAACAGCTTCTCAGTTGCCAAGAAGCTTCTGAAAAACCTACGCAAAGAAGCCAAAATGAGGGAAGACTGGCTGGTGAGGTGGAATTACGCCTATTGCCGCTTTACGCATAGTTGCAGCCGGAACCAGAGTTGTCCTGAACGCGTGCTCTCAGTGTTAAAAGCCATCTGCCTGCTTGGTAACAGCCTTCTCTTTGCTTCACATTGTTTATTATACAAAGCTGCTTTGTTGTCACATTACCAACTTTGTTTTTGAATTCCAACAGAAGATACCAAATCTGACTATCTTAGCAAGAACATAATGGCCTTCCGAAACCAGAATCTTCTTCTGGGTACTACGTACCACATAATGGCTAATGCTCTTAGTCAGGATCCAAGGTGCCTTGAGCAAATCGAAGAAGAAAAGGCTGGAAAAATATCAGTACTATCAGGAGAAAGTCTTGAGAGTCCTGAAAAGGTAAATAAGAGGGGAAAAGCTTTTAGGTATTTCAGTATTGTGATCACTACTTCAATAGGTAGTGATGGATACGGATAGATAAAGAGAATGTGAAACCCATCTGCTATTAGCAGTGATTTGTCCAGGAACACCAGCTAGGGGAAGAAGAAAAAATAAATTAAAAAAAACAAACTGTGATTGCTGTTTTGTCTGGTTTTTGCTCTCCTGGAGTTCTGCAGCACTGTAGCCTTTTTAATTGGGAGAGTGTTCTTGTGTTTCTCTGTTCTGCTTCTTGTGTGAAGGGGAAAGACATAGTCATGGGAACATGATCCTCAAAGAATGCCTTTATTTTGTCTGGGCATTTCTAAGCTTCATGCTGTCAGACTATCTTATTTCATAAAGAGATCTTTATAATACTGGTAATGATACTGATACACTTATCTAAATAATTTTAGTGATAGAGGGGAGAGGGGTTTTTAAGACAGAGTATATGCAGGTCATCTTTGCCTGTTTTGGGGAGGTGTGCATTTAAAGAATACAGTGACAGACTGTGCTGCATCTGAAATTGTATATGCTGTCAGTTGTCCCAGATTCTGTGGCACTAACTTCTTGTCTGTCAAATTTTTTGAGTAAGAATTTGAAGTACCACTGCTAACTCATTTCTATTAATTCCTAAAGCCACCATGAAGACCCTTAGATATGATCCATATCAGTATAAAACAGCAAAAAATTGTTCCTAATTTGTGGTTTTTTGGTTGTTAAAGAAAAGCAGATAAAAAAGAGATTCCTGCAAAAAAGATTTTAAATTTTCAGGTGTGTAGAAACTTGAGCAAAAGCTTAAGCTTCATTTATTAGCTAATTATTAGGAGCATTCTTCTTAAGGAAACCTAAAAGATGAGCATAAAAGCTCTTCTGTGTCAGATGAGTCAGACTGGGATACCAGATATTTCTGTAAGATTAAGGACCTTAGCCTTATTTTAGCTTAGTATTAAGCAGTACTGTGACCCTAGCAGTTTCCCTCTACCTACCTGAAATTCAAACTATTTGATTTCAGTTACAGCATTTGTCAGTTGTTCCAACTTGTTCTGCAGCAATTTTGTATATTGTTTAATAACTACAATAGCTAAAATGTCTAAGGTTGGTAAGTTTGTTGGCAATATGAGAACATATGTACTTGATTTATCAACATTCAGTTGTAAAGGATCTTGTCAAGTCCTTCATTGCATGAGCTGCATTAGAAACGTGTGATCAATATGACAATAATGACATCAGATTTGGAATAGTTTGATGCATGCTTTTTTAACACAAATTCTTAAGTGTAGCTGTAATGAAGATGTTGCAGATAAGTCAATATGAAAAAAATAGCATTTTTAATGTTTTCTGTTAACTGCAAAAACTCTAGTAACATTAACTTCTTTTCAGTTACAAAAATTCAACATAACATGTCCAAAGACTAATTGTAAGTTAAAATTAGTTAAAATTTTCCACTGAAAATTGTGGAAATTAATATTCTGGAAGTTACTGCTAGAAATAACATGCCTTTTTTTTCCTTTCTATCAGCTTTGTAATATCTAATACAGTTTTATCTACTCAAGATTTGCAACCAAGCTCCAGTTTCAGAAATAATTGTTGAATGCTACTTGCTAACGTGTCTTTTTTTTTTTTTTTTCTCTTACGGTTGAATTTCAGGTATTGGCAGGTCTGAATAAGAAGGCTTTTCAATGTTTCAGCAGTGCTGCGAGGAAGTCCGAAGAGGAGGTGCAGTCCCACTCCATGGAACATGTAGATCTGATGGGAGTTATTGATGCATATATGACTTTGGTCGGTTTCTGTGACCAGCATCTGCGCAGGGAAGAAGAAGGCTTGCTTGGTTAGTCAGGATTTCTCCTAAGCATGTGTGGTGGATTTATCTGTGATACGTGAGTTTTTGTGATACCCAAGAGATCTCCCTGAGTAACACAGCTTGAATTTAAATGGAACAGTTTGTCCTCCAGTTCAACAGTATTTATATTCCCTTTTTTGCCCCCACTATTACTGCTAGCTTTGGTATTAATGAATCACTCGTAGTCTCCCTCTCACTTATGAGAAATACATCATATCCAGCAGATGCTTCCCCTTGTTCCTTCCCAGACCACAGCAGTGCTGTATTTAAAACAGGCAAGATACCAGCAGTGATGCAGCTTCCTGATAAAGCTAATCCTTACAGTCCCCAAGTACATGTGTTGCAGATGTGTGCAGTTCAAACAGATGGGAAGGAGAACAAAGTAAAAATACAAAATACGCTGAAAAAAAAATACTGAATAGTAAAGATGGATGTTCCAGATGATCAAAGACATGGAACAAGTGATGGTGTTTCTGATAATTCTTGTTTAATGTCTCTTGGCAGAAATTAACACTGCAGATCTGCAGCTATTCCCAGCTATTGTGGTGGAGAAAATGATAAAAGCTTTAAAACTGAACTCCAGAGAAGCCAGGCTGAGATTTCCTAGACTGCTGCAAATAATTGAAAGATACCCAGCAGAGACGTTGGGTCTAGTGACACGAGAGGTTAGTTGCTTCCATTTTCCTGGCAGCAAATGTTGCTATAAATCGAATTTAAAGGGTGGGGGTGGAGGTTGAATGGATAGAGAGGTTAGACTGGTAAGTTTTGCTTCAGGTAAATCAGATAAATTTTATCCCATCATTGTTCCTTGTCTTTTCTCTAACTTGCTGAGTCTAATTCATATGGACAGAAACTTTTAAGAAAAAAGTTTAACTTTTTATCATTTTTCTGATTCCAAATGTTAGTTTGAGAGCTGCTGGAGAAAAACTGTGTTGTGGGGCTTTTTTTTCCTTCAGAACAATCTAGGTGGGCTGATAAAGGTGGTTAGTATTAGGGTGAGGAATGTATCTTATTTCTGTAGGCTGAGTTTCCTGTGTGCAGGAAGCCAGCAGCTTTTCCAGGACTCACTTTCCATGTCTCCCACCTCTCCCTGTTCTGCTTCATTCACTTCAGAGATTACTACAGCTTCTTCCTTTGTATTTACAACTTCCTCCCTTCCACGACCTGTCCCTCTATTGCCATTCCACAGCAGGATACCGTGAGCCAGGCTGCCTTCTCTGCTGTGGTGGGACAGATAAGCTGAGAGCTCCTCTCTGACTCATGCCTGTTCCTGCCTTGGCCTGCCCGCCTTTTCAAGCCCGTGTCATTGTGCTGGTGCTCACAGAGCCCCAGGCTCTGTCGGAGGAAGAACTCAAGAGAGACAGAAGCACGGCTTAGTTATCCCAAGAAACTGAGAAAGTAGCATAAATGGCTCAGGTGCACAAGGTGTGGCCACATGAAACTCTGATGATTCAGATAGAACCTGACACCTGGTCCAGTGGACAAATCTCACCCAGAAAAGGAGTTCACCAGGCAGTTCTTTGTCCTCTCCTCTGTTTTTCTGAGATAAATACTGACAACTGATCTTAAACTCTATTAGAAAGGTAGGAAGGGATGAGACAGCAGGAAGGGAGTTGGAGTCTGGCCTCTGGCTATCACAGGAAAATATATTGTAGTATTCCTTTCAAAAGTTATATGGTTTGTGGAGAGAAGTGAGCATGAAGTATATGGGGGGAGTGCTTTACTGAAATTAACATCTGTCAACACACCCAAACCTGTTTAAAGTTGAAGGAAGGACAAAACTGTGGCAGGAGTTCCAGTGTTCCCCTTCCTGGCTTTTTTTACTCATATCAAGATTTCAAACAAATGGCATTTGAACTATCCCTTTAGGTTTTTGAGTGGTTTGCATGTGGTGATCAAAAATGATAATATTGCATCCAGACAGAAAAGCCACAAGTTTGAGTATAAAGCCTCACCTTGATCAACAAACTGCAGATCTTTATAATGGAAAACCTATTAAGTAGCAGCGGTGGTGGTGGCGGTGGTGGTAGTATTAATAATAATAATGAAATCTCTGCTTCATTGGGGGATGTTTCATGCAACCTAGTTGATGTTCTGTTTCCTTTTCATGTGTTTCTGTTGGTCAGGCTGGGCCACAGAGAAGTTTTATTTGTTTGCTATGTTTGGTATTTTTGAGGAGGACCAAAATTGAAACAGTGTCTGTGCTTTTGCAGCTTTCTTCGGTTCCCTGTTGGCAGTTCATTGGGTGGATTAGCCAGATGATGGCACTACTTGACAAGGATGAAGCAGTAGCTGTGCAACATACTGTTGAAGAGATCGCAAATACCTATCCCCAGGCAATCATCTACCCTTTCATGATCAGCAGTGAAAGTTACTGTTTCAAAGATACTGCAACTGGTTGTAAGAACAGAGAGTTCGTAGAAAGGTGAATTTGCAATCAGAGTAGCCCTTTTGTATGTTTTTTATTCAGCAGTGGAGATATTTATTTATTTTTCCTCAACAAACCCTTCTTTAGGGGGCATGAGAAACATTAGAGGGTAATCTCATGCACACTGTGTTTTCATTTAACGGCACAGGGAAAACAGATACATAAGCTCTCTTAGTATTAGACATACTCAGGTTGGTGGCCTAAAGTGTTGATTACATACAGTCCCCAGGTTGTGGGAAGTTAGAATGTTTCCAAGATAAAACAAAAAGACCACAAAGAGGCAACCCCTTTCTCCTCATAATTCTGTGGTAGTCAAAGTTTCTTCTTCCTTCTCCTGCTCTGCTGAGGTAGAAGGGAAATGTGGTGCATGATTAGGCTCTTACTGTAGTTGACTTCACAGCAGTAAGAGTCAGTACCCATCAGAGATGAAGATGAGGCTTGCTTGAACACTTACAATCTTTCCAATACCAAGAAAAAGCAGATATGTTTAAATAGAATAGATGCTCCTACCAGACTTCAGAGAGGGCCAGTGAAATCGATGCACGTTATCTTGGGGAATGACAGCCCTTGGTTGTGTTCTTCTCTGCTTGTTCAGTGTGCAGCATGCGCCTTCCTCTACAAGCCCTCCCTTGCCCATTTTGCCATGCAGTAAAACCTCAGTTAATCCCCAGGCAGAAGTCAACTTTTATCACACAGTGCTGTAGAACCACTATACAATTTTAGGTGTCTTTTTGCATTCTTTTCAAATCTCTGATACATTTGCTGGATTTCTTGTGCTTCACAAACTGTATCACCCTTGAATAACTGTCGTGACAGAATGTATAGTCTGGTTAACGCCCATTTCTGTTGCAAGTATGCTTTCCACTGCCTCACCAAGCTCCTGTTTTCGTAGTGGGATACTTAATTAAAAAACTGGGAGCTGCATGGCAAGGACGGTCAATAAATTAACAGTCACACAGCCCAAGAGAGAATTCTGAGGCGGTCCTACCTACCTAACCCTAGATTATTTTACCAAATTTTTTAATATAGCAGACAATCTGTATCATTGCTTATCTGCAGGCTAGGTGGCGATGGTAGTTCCTGTTGTGTTGTGATGCACTTTTTTTTTTTCTTTTAAAGGATCAAGAATAAGTTGGACAGAGGAGGAGTAGTTCAAGATTTTGTACGCTCCCTGGAACAGCTCTCTAATCCCATAATGCTTTTTAAGGTAAAGTGGGTTTTGTTTGTTTGGTTTTTATTCCCCCTTCCCCTTCATTCCTCACCCTCTGTTTAGGAAAGAGGGTGCTGGGCGGAGCCTCCTGCAGTTCGGCTGACACCACAGCCGCAGGAAGCGGTTCAACCCAGAATCAACTGGTGATGGTGTCGGGTGCTGTCAGCAGCTTTCACTGGCAATGGTCTTCCTCCCTTATCCCAGCTGTCTGTTTTGTACTAGCCCTTTTCAGCTTCCTCTCTTTCAGGGTCTCTGCCCTGCCCCATGGTCAGTCTTCCTTAATCGTTCTGAAATCGTTACAGAATTATCATTTGTGGCCATCTCTATAATTTCTGACTACTTGCGTTCTTATGCCCTTTCCCTGCTTTCTGCTGGCCTTCCCTGTCTACATTCTGACTCCATTGTCCAAAGGATTCTCGTCTTGTGTTTGGTACCACTCCTGGCCCTGTAGAGGCTTTCTTAGTTTGCACTAGACCCTATGGTAGTAAACATAATTATCTTAATAAAGTAGAAACATTTTATTGAGAGACACAATGGAAGGGAAATATTTCCATAGCCTTTTGATTGCTCTTTTGATTGTCAAAAGACACGTTAATTGACTATTTATTAGTGAATACAGTAACCCAAATGCAATCTGAGCAGATCACTGAAGAGCAAGGGTCAGTACACTTTTTCTCAGTACTCATCTGTTTCTTTCTGTTGCAGGATTGGGTTGAGGATGTCAGAAACGAGTTGGTAAAAGCTCAGAGAAATAAAAATAAGCTTAAGGAAATGTATGAAGGTATGTACAAGAATTTGGGAAATTTAGAGACTCCTGGCCTTGGATTGCTGAGGAAAAGGTTTATTCAGGTATGTGTGATTACTGAGTAATGTTGGCATTGTGTGCTTTTCTAGAAAGCACTAGAACGTAAAAAGAGGGGACCAGATCACAGCTTTTACAGGTGCTGCAGGACTTGATGAGACAAGAGATCAAGTCAGGAATACAGGACTGGGATTTCTTTGCTAGAAGCTATGAACTTATTATAGTTCAACTTCCACTTCTGACTGCTCTGCAGGACTAAATGTTCCCTCTTACTCAGCTTCTGCCTCCCCTGTCCTGCATGCTGCCAGGTTCTCAGGGCCTGGGCCTCTCTGACCATCCGTGAACCTGCACAAGAATCTGGCCTTGTTTTTTTCCCTGCTGCCAAGGATGTATGAGCACTTTAGAGTGTTTTGCTGTATTATGCTACTCAAATTTGCTGCTGATACTAAGTTATTTAGGGTAAGTTATTCAGAAGAGTTACAACTATGAAGAACTAGAGAAAGGACTTTACAAAACTGACTGACATCTGAAATAGTGAAAGTCAGTGTAGAAAAATTAAGTGATGCATGTGGCAAAAAAAACCCCAAACCCTAGTTTATATATAAATTCTTTGGGGTTGAGCTAACTATTGCAATTCAAGAACAAAATCTTGATTTGTGATAGTTCTGTGAAAACATCAGCTGTGAATTCTCAAGAGCAGTCAAGAAAGAAAATTGGCTGTTGTTCTCTATTCTTAATAATGACTAAAACATGGATTTATACGTTGACATAGCAGCCTTCTCTGACTCTTGCTTCTTGAACAGTGTAGTCCTCGTCCGCAGTTCTCAACTTAGGTGTAATGAAACTGGACGAGGTTCAGAGCAGCAAGAATAATCAGAGGTACAGAGTAACCTCTGCACAAGAAGCAACTTCAGCATTCCTACAACTGGAAAAGATACAATGAGGCCAGATAACAATAAAGCTCTTAACATCAGGATTGCCAAGCATGAAGTAAATATTCTATGGAAGTGGCATGTTCAAAACAAACAGGGAGAAGTGTTCCCTCATTCAGTACACACTTAAGTGCTGAACTCCTGCTCAGGCTATTATGGATGCTTTCATGGGTTCGAATAGCAAGTAGACAATAGCATTGGGAGGGGGAAAATGCTTTGAGAGCTTTTACATGCAAATGCACACTTCTGGGTCCTGAAATCCCTGAGCTACAAATTGCTGGAGTCCAGAAGAATGATACTCCTGTAGAATCTGGCTGTATGCTTGTACTGTATGCGCATAACCCTGTGGCCAGGGCTAGGTGAATCCAGGTCTCTCCCATGTGGCCATTCTTATGTCACATTAGTATTAGATAAACTTAGCCAAGTGTCTCTAGGGAGATTCCTTCCCCATGAGCAGGGAGGGTGGAAGATGAGCGCAAGGTGGAGTTGGGAAGAAGTCAGGTGACAGAGCAGCAGAAAGGGCAATTAGGAGTTAGGGGCATACTAGCCCTTTGAATATGTTGCTGCAAGATAAGCTGGGTCTCTGATGATAATGACTTTAAACTTAAGAGTACAGGGATAAGAATTTGCAGGATGTGCTGCTGTCAGGGTGGGGGTAGAAGGAGGGGAGCAGCTGTAGGTTGAGCCATACAAGGTACAAGCACAGCAAGGGACCTAGGAGGCATGAGGACAAAGGCAGTCTGCATTTGGTTGTTGGGATAATTTGTGTGCACTTTGGCCCACTTACGCAAAAAAAACCCAGGGCTCTTTAAAAAGCTGAAACGTGCAGTGGTAGATGATACTGCAAGTAGTGCTGATGGAGTTTCAATTGTTACTGAATTAACCGAATAGGGAGAGAAGAGCAAGGGAGATGCTGGAAGAGGGGTAGTGGGGTTGTTCCCCTCTGTTGAAGGGAAGAGGGAGAGCAGTATTCCTTTCACATACTAGCAGCTGCAGGAGAAGAGGGTCAGCGTGTTGGTACACAGACTCTGAGCTCTTTGCCTTCATGATGCAGTATTCACGAGGAAACAAAGTGTACTGTGAGGATAACTGTATAGTTTCTAGGGGCCTTGCTGGAAAAAAAAAAGTTGTATGTCTAGACTAACACATTAGATTGCTCTAATACACGGAGTCCTTCAGGCTTGTAATCTTAATATGTATTATTTATATAGAATTTCAATTGTAACTTAAACAATAAGAATCTTGCATTTATTTTTAACATGAAATTCCAGTGATGTATAAATTAAACACTGTTGATGGATTGTATTATTTAAAATACAGTGTTAAGGCTATTAAATATTTGATGCTTTCAATTTTAGAAGAAGTCAAAGAACAGAACAGAGAAAGCAATTGAGTGATCATCTGGAAATAGATTTAAAGTGATAAATATGTTGACTGTAGCAGTCTCTTCTTCAGAAGGATAATATTTTCTGTATTTTCATTTACTTCAGTGAAATAGCTGTGTCCTTCATAGCTTGGGAGAAAAATGATCAGGCACTGAAAAAACAAGTGAGCTCACATATCTTTCCAAGCCGTTAATACCAGCGAGGTCCAAGAGCGGACATTTGGTTTTTCTAGAGCCTTGAATTATCAACACAAGAAGTCAACTCAGTTAACTACTTGCAGATAATACTTAACTTTGTTTATTAAATGGCTCAGTATGAAATGTCTTTGCACTTTTCCTTTATCAGGAGATTTAAAATACTTGAAAAATACAGTTTTATATATTTTGTACCCAAAATTATCTCAAAGCAAATCACAAATAATAAACGTGATAGTGCATAAAATATTGAAATGGATATTTTCTAGCATGACACAAAAAAATTCTCTTAATGCATGAAGCTCTATGACATGCTTTATGTATACATATAATATATCTTTTGATGGGCAAAAAAGGTATATATGGAATTAGCTAGCCTGTGTTTGCTCACTATGTAGTATGGTTACTGCTAGTTTTTAAAAAAAAAAAACAAAAAAAACCCCCCACAAAAAACCAAACTCAAAATCTGACAAAAAAACACACCTTCCATAAAGCACAGAATATTCATATTTGAGGGAGAAAAAAGATTAACTGACTTATCCATCTGTATTTTATTTTACCGTTTGTAAATTGAACATTTGAGGGGTTTTTGGTTTTTGTTGCAGCAGTTTGAAAGTGTGAGAAAATCTAAAGACTGGCGCATCAATTAAATCCTATATTTAGATTCATGATGGAATTTGTTTAATAGGTACAAATTTAAATATTTGTATTTTATATTAATATTTCACTAGCTGATCTTAAATTTATGTAAACAGATGAGGTATGTATATTAAATTTAATGAGCAGCATTATTGATATGCTCACCCAGAATCCAGCTGCAGCTGGAGGAGGTAAAAAGGGATAAGCTTCTGGTTTTGACATGGCAAAAAAGTTTATGATCTAATTCTACAGATCTTTAATATCATTGAATTGGTAAAATGCAGATATTTCTGTTGATGATAGCTGGTGGGTCTACGAAACAGACAATGAAAAGGTTCTGACAGACTAGAAATAATGGAGAAAAAAAGAACTGGAGTGGAAGGACAGTTGACGTATTTTAGGAGCTCAGATGAAGCTGTGTGTGTAGATAGGAAGGTACCGTTTTGGTGTTCTTGGGGAAGTTCCTAGCACTGTGTTAACAGGAGTCCCTTCTATAAATGAACCTCAGGCTTTTGGGAAGGACTTCGACCATTATTTTGGCAAAGGCGGTTCAGAACTGTTGGATATGAAGACTAGTGTGTTCGATGCGATTGTAACTTCTCTCCTCTCAAAAATGAACAAAACCCACAAAGAACCTGGAAACCTGAAAGAATATTCACCATGGATGAGTGAATTCAAAGCTGAGTTCTTGAGGAATGAACTAGAGGTTCCTGGTAAGTTCCCCTTCAGTGTTGATGGTGAACTGTCCCGAAGTTGCTGCTCTTGAGCTCTCCTTCTTATGTTGGCTGTATGGCCCCTCTGTGTGGCCTTACGCAGAGGTAGATTTTATCTGAAATAATTCTGTTCTTTCATCATCTCTGAAACCTGTTCTTAAGCTGTAGTCCTGACTTTTGAAATTGTATCTAAAATTGTATCTCTTGCCTAAGAACTTTAGTACTTTTTTTAAAGGCCTGACTCTAGGAAATCTGATATATAAATCTAATATATGTTTAAATCTAGTTCAAAAAGCATGTGTCCTCTGAAACCATTAAGAGCTGCAATTCTAACAGCCTAACAAGGAAATATTAGTAATTCAGAGATAAAATCATGTGATGTGTATGATGAATTTTTACACATTTTAAAATATTTTCTTCATAGGTATTATTCTACCAATTTAACAAACTATTTGGAAGTGTGTTCTGTTCTTAAACACACCTTAAAAAAAAAAAAGTTACATAGACTGATTGTAATTTTTTTTCTTCTATTTTTTCCACTACCACTTCAGGTCAGTATGATGGAAGAGGGAAACCACTGCCAGAGTACCATGCAAAAATCTCTGGATTTGATGAACGGGTATGTTTTTGAGTCAAAATCCTGTGTGGTATAAATTTGTGTCCATATTCCATTTGAAGAATTTGATAATAGCAAGGTTGCGGCTTGTGTATGCATCTTGCAGCACATAAAGGAAGGTCTTCAGCGGGCATTTGTTTTTCTAGTAGTAACTGAACAACTTGATTATGCCATCTAAGAATGACAGATACGCTTAATTTCAGTGATGATTCTGTAAGGCCAAGTCTTCTGTCACAAATATTTTGCTTTTTCCTGTCTTTTTCCAAGATAATTGTAATGGAATCTTTGAGGAAGCCAAAACGTATAACAATCCGAGGTAGTGATGAGCAGGAGTATCCTTTTCTTGTCAAAGGTGGTGAAGACCTGCGGCAAGACCAACGTATTGAGCAGCTGTTTGATGTAATGAACATTATCCTTTCCCAAGATGCGACATGTAGCCAAAGGAATATGCAGTTAAAAACTTACCAGGTCATCCCCATGACAACAAGGTAGACTTTTATCTTGAAGGGACAGAAATCCTTATGTTAACATCTATTACTGTTGGGATGTTGGAAAGTGAGATTTCTATGTGCCAGATTCTGGTTCAGAGTGTTTTGTCTCGGCTTAATTTTTTTTTTTTTTTCTTTTCCTTTTAAACAACACTGAAATTGCTTTGTCTGGAAACTGTTTTTCAGAGTATATTTAAATTGGTAGCTTTCAACCTTCTTTTAGCAGACACTAAAATGTATTGCTTCCTATTTGTGGTGTTCCTGTAAAGTTCAACTCTAAGCTACTTGTTCGCATCTCTGACATCCTTTGTTCCAGACTGGGACTCATCAAGTGGCTGGAAAATACTTGTACTTTAAAAGAATTCCTTAAGAACAGCATGTCTGAAGAGGAAGACATCAACTATAACAGGTGATGCTTGGTTTAGCTGTCTGCTCTAATAGAGACCAATACTAAAGGGTTTTTTGATACTGACAATCCTGTGGCAGCTTTTTATTTTTTTAAAAGAGTGAAATAAAAGCACCTATAAGCAAGGAGGCAGTTTGTACTTCCTGACCCAAATTAGTAATTGGCAACTGTTTGTTTAATGAGTACCATTGTACCTGGAATATCCTCCACCCAGCTTGTTTAAACAAGACGCTTATAATCATGTGTGACGTCATTATCATCACCATTTCCTTATCAGCAGATTGATTTTACAAGCAAAGGATTTTGATCTCTTGATTTGATCAGGCAGGAAATGGACATAGGTCAGCGAGGGGGGGAGTGGAGTGGAGCGGAGGGGAGGGGAGGGGAGCAGAGATGGAGCTATTCAGAAGCTGGTTTCAGCAGTGGGTGAGTCAGTGATGGGGGAAATTGGCAGCAGATGCACAAAACACAACTGTAAAAGAACACTCTCTGACTTTATACAAATGCTGGGTTTGAATAAATTAGCTTTCTTTCTCTTGATTGTAATTGGAGGATGAATATTTGTAAAATTGATTTAATTCTAGCATTTCAGCCTGTTTCTATCCTGCAGTTTAGAAATGCAGTTTTATTTACCAACATTGTTCTTAGTACATAATCTCTGAGTTTGTCAAAGTGTTTTATTTTTACTAGTTCTCTTGTTTATGGGGCAGGCTGGAGGAACCTCCAGTGTGGAGGGTGGACTCCAGAGAGTCTTTATTTCTGCAGTTAACTGATTTGTGAGCAGTTTAGGAACTGCTACAGTTTCTGTGTTCCTGCTGTCTGGTTCACTTTTGTGAACAGCAGCGGTATTATGTTGGTCTCAATTCATTGACTGGGAAAGTGGAGGAGGACTCACATGGAACCACCTCATGAAGGGAGAAAATTTCTAATATACTAAATGTAGAAGGTCAGTGTCTTTTTTTAAAGACAGTTAATGATTTATCCAAAAAAATTGCTTTATTTTATTGTTGTAGACAGACTTTCCTGTATGTTCTTCAGTCAAGTCAATTAAGACACTTTATATTGAGCCATGGTTGAGTGACAGCACTCAGAAAGGAAAATTATGATGAAATCCTTGCTGGCAATATTTTGGTTGGGGTGGGAGAAATAAGTTTCTGAAGTCTTGAAATCCTTTTCTTTATCCTGAAGTAATGGGCTACCCAGTCTATCAGTGATAAACACTTCTTAAATGGAAAGGATCTCTATATCTCAGAACATGCTTTGGAAGGAAGAGAGAAGGCAGGTGCTCTGCTAAGCTGCTGCTTCTCTGGAATAGAAGTTTAATGCCTAGTATATTTAGTTAAGATGGGAGAAAGATATCAGATTATTCTATAAGCAGTGCAACTAATGAAGACTCGCTTCTTACGGATTAACATCTTAAGTCCAAGCCCCCATTCCTCCCCTGTTCTACACACTGAGGAATGGACTGCCTTCCTGCATTCCCTACCAGTTTGGATGGACAAATGGCAGCACGTACTGTGGTAGGCTACATAATGCTTCTCAAATGGATACAAGACTGTGTTAAAAATATCTTTCCCTCCCTGGAGAAATTATTTTGGGTCTTTCTTCTCAAGGCAGCATCTAATTTTCAGAGTACCCATTGACAAATTAACACCTTTGAGATGTCTAGCGTTCTGTCAAGTATGACTGAAGTGTGTTCAAAGCTGGGGGGAAGGAGATGGGATGGATCAGCATATGCACTGAATGTATAAACTTCATTTCCATAGCAAGACTAAAATTAACGTAGACTGTAGCTTCCTGACTCCTCCTGTGCATAAAAATCTCATGGGTCATAGCAGCACACAACCTGCGGATATTTGAGTACAGAGTGGAAAGGTAGTACAGAGAAATCATCAGTGGTTTTTGTTTGGGTTTTTTTTTTTGTCCCTAGCAAAAAAGGACCTCGTGCTACCTATTCTGAGTGGCTGTCCAAGATGGGTGGGAGAGCACAAGGCATCTCTCGATACCATGTTATGTACAGGTAGGTTTTAAAAGAGAACTGCGTGTAAAATACAGAAGCTAGAGTGTACACACACATACACAGAGTTGTAGAAATTCCAGGAAAAATATGATCTGCATTATAATATGCTGGCTAGATCTGATTTTTGCCCATTTTGCTGCTTTGTCTTACTGGAGGTGCTCTGCAGGAGGAGTTTAGTACTGCCAAAATCCCACTAGAGCAGAGGAGTGCTTCCAGAAGCTTGCTCACTTCCTTAAGAAAGTGTCTAGAAGTAGATGCTCCTCTTCAACTTCATTTTCTAGGTGTCTTCTTCCTGATTATGTAATTAGGTAGGCTGCCTCAGAGCCAGAGCACCTCTCGAAGTTGGACAGAGAAAATCACTGTGATTCACTGAGAATTTAAGAATATTTGATGGTTTGGGTCCTGACTTGAGCATCCTCTCAGAGGAATTTCCACACCTGCCTAGATCTAGCACTGTAGCGGGGGGAAGTAAAGTTTCCAGTGGAGCACTTCCGATGAGCTCATAACCTGCTTAAGCAAGCATCTTGCTTTTTAAAGGAAAACTTTGACTCGTTTAACTGAATGTGTCTACATTAATACTTGTATTCAGATCCAGAATGTGCTTTTGAAGTAAATTCCCAATTACCCCCACTAACCTCACGTTGGCTTGCATTGCAGAGCTGTCCCCTAGTACGCAGCTTTGCTCCTTTCAGACAAAACTAAACTGGCAGGAGAGCACCCAGCGCATTCCAGTTCTCACGAGCATTTGGTTCCCAGGACCAGACATGGGCTAGGCCAGAGCAGTTGCCCTTCCTCCCCAGACGTCTACAGCATGGGTGTCCTCAGCACCAGCTATTTAGTTCTGTTGCCTCCCCTTGTGCTGCACTACTTTCTAGTGTCAATATAGCCTCTGCATGCTGCTGAGAGATTTAATACGGGCCTTAGTTTCTCTGCTTGGAAGAGACTATCCAGCCAGAAAGAGCACGGTTGTATTGCTGTATTAAAGCTTAACCCGTCGACTTAATTTGGGGGAAACTAGACAAAACTACGTACTGTTTTCTATTAAGAAATGTCACTCTTGGAAGTAACTGTTGGGAGAAAAAGAGATGAGGGGCTATTTTTAATATCAGATGAAAAATTTTGGGCAAACTCTGTGTGGCTTGCTGTACTGTTTACTGGGGTAACCAATGTGCTGATGTGGTCATCTTAACTTAACGTCCAGTGGGCTGTTATTGCAATAGCTAACATTATTCCTTCATTAACTTGCAGAAATGCTAGCCGCACAGAAACAGTTATGTCTTTCAAAAGAAGGGAGAGCAGTGTTCCAGAAGACCTGCTGCGGTAAGTGCGCTGTTAATGACTGCACATTGTGAAACAAATGTTAGTGTTTTATCTGTATGCAACAAGTGACTTCTGTTTTGTTAAGGCGAGCCTTTTTGAAAATGAGTACATCTCCTGAAGCCTTCCTGTCTCTGCGGTCCCATTTTGCCAGCTCTCATGCACTGATGTGCATCAGCCACTGGATACTTGGTATTGGAGACAGACATCTGTCCAACTTCATGATTAACAAGGAGACAGGTGGCATGGTGGGAATAGACTTTGGATGTGCGTTTGGCTCAGCTACACAGGTATTTGTTTTCTAATTAATTTGTTACAGCTTTTGCATTTATTGTGTGCAATTACACATGTATTCTCAGTACTAAATTTGATGCTCCTCATTTGCCATCACTCTGATGCAAAATAGTCTTTACAAGTTATTTCTAGTTAATAGAATAAATTCTCTGTTTCCAAATATTCTCAGGTAAGCAGGGAGCTATAGAGTTTCACAGAGTCTATATGGTGGTGTTTTGTGTAGTTCAGCCATGCTTTCAACTACTATCACTAAATATTCATGACTAAAGCTTTGATGTCACAACTTGGTCCTGTTCTACCGTGTTGCACGTTATTTTCAGTTAAGCGACAAAGAGGGTTTCAAAGCTTAAAGAGAACAAAATATTTATTTCCAATCCTTCTGTTCCAAAGCTTCTTAATTCTTGTTTTCTTTTGACTGTCCTTCTCCTTGGCTAGTTTTTGGGTGTGCCAGAGTTGATGCCTTTTCGCCTGACTCGCCAGTTTGTTAACCTGATGATGCCTGTGAAAGAGTGGGGGCTCATTTACAGTGTGATGGTGCATGCCCTAAGGGCTTATCGTGCAGATCCAGATCTCCTCATCAGCACAATGGATGTATTTGTAAAAGAGCCTTCTTTGGACTGGAAGGTGGGATTTTTCCTCTCTCCTTTTTCTTCATGTGAAAATTCTTAAACTGCAATAAGGATAAAATTGATCAAAAAGGAAGTATTTCTTGATGCTCGCTCTCAGTGCTCCTTTTATCTTTCTTTTTATATTGAGCTCTCAGAGAAACTGAACTGAAAGGATTTTAAATGACAGAATTCTATATTGATGGACAAAAAATAGTAGCACATGTCTGTTATCAGCGTACTGTTCTTTATCTGCTTGATAATCCTAAAAATGTGGGTATCTCTTGATCATGTTATGTCACTTATGGCAGCAGCATAAATATTTTCAACTTTTTGCACTGAGCTTCTTAAATTTGCGTAACACCACCATTTGTATCAAACTAATGATTACAGAGAAAAAATTCTGAAATTAGTTGCACTTCAGTAACTCCAGTTGTAAATTACATTTTAAGTCATAGGCAGGCTAGATATCATCTCATTACTTTGCCCTCCATTGCATCTGCAGTTAAGAGTTACTGGCTTGACTTGCCATGATCTGGCAGCTTAAAGGTCTTTTTAAGCATATGATTTATGATAAACAGGGCAAATTTGTTTCCTCTTTAGAACTTTGAACAAAGACAGCTGAAAAAAGGAGGCACGTGGATTAAGGAAATAAACACATCTGAAGTAAACTGGTACCCTTTGCAAAAAGTCAGTTATGTCAAAAGAAAGCTTACAGGTGCCAATCCAGGAACAATCACTTGGTAAGATGCTCTCCTTTTGCTTTAAACTACTCCACTAAGAGCTTTGGCAGTCTCCTGTGTCAGGTTTTGCTCTCTTCAGATAGAATGACAGCTAGGAAAAGAGAAGAGGCAGTCAGGGCAAAATTTCAACAAACCTCCTGTCAGAATTGTTTTGGTCCACATACAAGCTCTCTGAATCACTCTGCCAGCCAAAACACCAGATATCTCCCTGTGAGTGTTCTTGCTCCAGCTCAGGCCTCCTGAGCAGTTTCACTGTTCCTGGCAACACACACATCCCCACCCTGTAAGCCTGCTTAACTTCTCACTCCTCAGACCGCTGTTCTTTATGTTCATCTCCACAGCTTTTAGGCTAGGGGTAGTATGTAAATCAATATGCTTCTGCTGGACAGTTGCTTGAAATGGAGCCTGAACCAGCTGTATGGGAGGCATGGAGGTAAGCTGCTTCCCAAAAACATCAAATTCAAATCTCATGGCATTCTGAGGTTATTTATGTCCCGTCTAGTCAAGTCTGGCTCAAGCCAGAATGTCTTTAAAGTTCAGTTAAAGTACAATTAATCCCTTCCATCCTCTTCTAAAAAGACATTTTGGATTAATCAAGGGGAGCGGGGCGGGGGGGGGGGGGGGGAAGCAAAGAAAGCAAGCCTGTTCTAAAACCATACAAATACTGAAAAGTGCAGAACTTGGGAGGAGTCCCTTTTGCGGTCAAGGCTGAACTGGAAAAGGCAGCAAAATACTTCTTGCAGATACAAATCAGCAGGGTGGGTAAGGAGATAACAGCTTGGATGTGAACTGCTGCATCCTTCTTTCAGTTAGAGACCTTTGACAAGATTGAAATATTCATGGTAAGTATTCACTAGTAAAGGACACCTGAAATCACCGGTCTTCACTGGCCAAGCCTTCTACAGCTATTGAACAGTCTCCACATCTTGAAAAATAAAGCTGGATGAATCGTGTTCAAGTACTGTTTCATATTTAAAAATCCATCTCACATTTTTTGCTTGTTTCTTTTAGTAAGAGCTTATTTTGGTATTCTCAATTTTAGTGATGAACTACGCCTGGGCCATGAGAAGTCCCCTTCCTATAATGATTTTGCAGCTGTTGCTCGTGGTAGCACTGATCATAATATCAGAGCCAAAGAGCCAGAGGATGGACTTTCAGAAGAAACCCAAGTGAGATGCCTGATCGATCAAGCGACAGACCCCAATGTTCTTGGCAGAGTCTGGGAAGGATGGGAACCCTGGATGTGAGGGACTGCTCTCTAAAGTGCAGTCTGCCAGGAGGAGCGTCCCCTAACACACAGCTGCAACCAGATCAGAATTTTAAGGCCAAAAAGGAAAAAAAACCCTCTTAACCACTTTTATAATCATCTGTTAACTTGACTAATATGGAAAATAATTTTTTTTATTAAAGCTGTATTCAAACAGTCATGTTTGTTTTTTTTTAATATATATATGGTTCTGCAACAAAGTAGCTTTATTGTCTTTGTGTTAAAATCAATGTAGAAAGAACTGGAGAGGCTATAGAGCTTAAAGACTTACTTGAAAGGCACTGAGATCACTCAGAGGAAAGCACGACTCCATACTCTGCAAACTTGTAGGCATCCTTGTAGTGAAAGTCTGTGCTTTTGTCTTTTACAGAGACCTTGATGATAATCAACTGAAACTGTTCTGCAGATATATGTTATTTTGTAATTAAAAGTAGAAGATTTTTGTATCAGTTGAAACAGTGGAGCACATGGTAAAATTAAATAGCTCTAGATAACCATCCAGATACTTCAGGTGTTATTTCATTACTCGATAATGAGAAAGCAATGATGAGACCATGCCAGTTTGTTCCAGCAGATTGTTCTTTAACAATTCAAGGTTATACTCTGTTATCTCTGGCCTTCAGAAGCCTATACTCCTCATGTTGTGTTAATTTGTTTGGCCAAAGCCAGAAGCAGCCACAGCAGAGCACTGTAAGCTTTTTGCTGCAACTGCGGCACAGCACCATTGGGGAAGTTGTGCCAGATGTGGCTCTTCCTATCCGACAGCCAGTTTTCGGGTAACCTTGGTGGCAACTGCAGTGCAGCACAGACAGCAAGGGGGAGAGAGAGTTCTCTGAAATATTACTGTTGTTTATTACCCAGAATTCTTTGTAGGAGAGTGTTTCCATTGAGGCCTTCAATAATTATCATAAAAGGTGTAATAAAAATGAGTCTTTGCCCTTTCACTGCCTTACACGCTTTCCCTCCTGCCTCCGTGGCCATGGGGCAGTCCTGGTCTTGCTGAGGGCTGCCACTGGCACCAGTCTCAAAAGATTCTTTCAGCTGGAGAGCAGAGGAATCTGCCTCCTGGGTACAGCTCCATGAAAAACTCAGCACGGGGAATACTACTCACTAAGGCCTAATGAATAGGGAGGGAGTTTTTTTGTTTCATATACTTTCCAGCAACAATTACTATTTGTTACCTTCCTTCTTACTAAATGTGCTCAATTCTCTATGTCAATAGTGTTATGAATCAAGAAATTCAGAATCTTTTCATCAGATTTTATTAATTAAAAATATTGTTTGGCTGTATTTTTGTAGAGGAAACATCTATTTAAAAATAAAAATAAACTTTCAGATGTATACCTCATTTCAGAAGTTAATTTAGGGCACTTTAATCACAGAAAACATCCACATTTACCCATTTATACAGGTGATAATGGACAGCGGTTTTTTCATAAGTGTGTGTGATATGGTCTATTTTTACATACACTTGTGTAAGATGTCTTGGTGCATTTCATTCTTTTAATCTCTGGTATCAATAAAGACGGCGGCACTATGACTGAAGATTAGTTAGGTGGGGCACTCAGCTTTCACGTTGTCAACTCTACAAATAGAAGAAAGTTAATGCACAATAAAAAGCTACATAAAAAGGTGAGGGGGACATTTGGAAATCAAGTGGCTAGTCGTACGAGGTGTTTAATTGCACTTTTGGCACATACCTCAGATACTTACGAGGTACTTTGACCTGTACTGCTGAGGACAAAGTTTAGGTTTATAGTTTAACGAGGCTCGTCTCGTAGGACTTTTGATACCTTCGGCAGCCGGAGATGTTTGTGCGCGCAGCAGGCTTCCCTCCAGCGCCAACCGAGGCTTCCTTGGCCTCCGGAGCGGAGAGCGCAGCCGGGCCCTTCCAGGGGAAGGGGGCTGTGGTGAACCCTGTCCCCTGCCCTCCTCTCCCTTTAGTCCATAGGGAAAGGCCCTCAGGCCAGGCATGAAAGCCTTCAAGATGGGTGAAAGTAGCCCTGATGGTGCAAAAGAATTTAGAACGTGTCCATGATGCTTAAAATAGTTAAAATTTCAGTTATGGCCATAAAATAAGTGCTGTAATTTGAAGCCACAGCTACATCAGTCCTACTAGTGGCATATTCGTCAAGCTCTGGTGTTGGCGAAGCAGCAAAGCACGAAGCTGCTGGGTTTTCATCAGCAGAAAGACATCCCCTGCGAAGCAAGCGGAATTGTCCTGATGGAGCCTTCCCTGTGCAGCTGAGCGAGCCTGAAAATAACCTCTGACATATGTAAATCACAGCTGCTATCCCTGATCCTGACTGAAGAGTGCTGCTCTCAGTAAAATACGGCAGTCAAACGGAAAGGCTGAAGCCAGCCCATGAAGCAGCAAGGAGAGTACTGACGCAAGGAAAACCTCAAGTCGCTGGGCTCAGTGCTTTACGGGATGGGTTTGTTAGGCTTCCAGAAAAGAATAAGATGATGCGCGGCTCAGAGTCGGAGACTGCTTCAGGTCTCATGATACAAAACAAGACTTAGTAACTATCCGCAAGCACAGCAGAGTTATTTCCTTCTCGGATTAAATAACCAGATGTGCACTATATCTGGAAGTTCATTAACTGCATCTAAAAAGCTGTGTAAACTATTAGCATATATTCTCAGTAGGTTTTTCTTAATGTATAGAATAATATTAATGTTTAAGCTAGTCCTTACCATCCCTGTCAATCCTACAATTTGCCTCTAACCAAAAATACTACTACTGCTGAACACGGAGGAAAGCTCTGCAGCTGCAGCCTGCAGTCTCCTTCCCCAGCTGAAGTTCCTGCATGCTGCTTCTCGTGCTCAGGATTTTCCCTTAGTCCCCATCACCGCCCCCCGATTTAAATGTTATCTTGAGGGGTCTGTGGCTGAGATGCAGCACAGCACCAGCACGTGCTTGGGCACGGGAAGGAACCTACGAGCTCGCCACAAGAACAATGAATTAGGCTCATCTTCAGCCATGGAATAAGGGTTTTCCTACAGCTCTTCTGGCCTCACGCTGAGGGCTTTGGCCAGCCGCTTCCTGAAGTCAGGTAAGTAAGCATCTACATTTAGAGGCACTTCTCCCCAAACTTCATGTTTTTCAAAATCAAGGAGTTAAAATAAGGATTTATTACTGCTGCTTTAAAACTTCCCCCCCCCCCCCAAATACTAAGTGTGAGGGTCTGCCGAGTCACTTAACATGGTGTGCCTCATTCGGAAATGACCTGGGTTTTAAAAATTTCATTTTTAAGCTATGCTGCTTGTAAGAAATGGCACCTATGCAGAAAGGTCACACCCTGGCAGCCACCCACAGCACCGAATGGTGTCACTACTCTTATAGCAAAGCTACCAAAGAGCAAGCTACATCTCATGTTAAACCAACAGTGTCCAGAGAAGGGTGTTCAGGGGTTTTTTGCTGCAAAAAGTTTTGGGAAGGAGTGGCCATAAGGGACTGAAAAAGATTCAGTTACAGTCTCCACATTATTTACAGGGGCGGTTGTTTGCTTTTTTTATTTGCTTGGGCTTTTTTTTTTTCTTTTTTGATGGGACAGGAGAGGGTAACGCTCATTCTACCTGTCCATTAAACTCACAGTAAATGATACTGTGCAAGATTTCATTTGGTTAGGCAGAAGACGTAGCTGTGAAGTTGATCTCACAAATCTCATCCCTGCTGGAAACTCATGCAAGACCTGTATTGGGAAAAAGTTCAGAGCACCCACCAAAGAGCTTGAGAAAACGAGGAGCGCAGGGTCTGAGGCGTCTCGCTGCTGCAGCACATGGCCTTTTGGGAGCCCGGGAAGACTTAATTCAGCAGTTCAGCAGCCACGGGTGCAGCTGAACCAACCCAGCCCGGGCTGGCACCGCCAGGGCTCAAACGCCTGCAGGGAGTCAGAGCCCAGAGTTTAAAAGAGCTAAAAAGAAAAATCCTTTCACTTACCGGCAAGTTCTTTGGCCGCTAACAGTGGGGTGGCCGCAGGCTGGATCAGTGCAATGAACTGACCCAAGTGAGCTCAAGTGACGAGCAAAATATTGTTCCAGCGATTCAAGACAAGGGAGAGGCATGAGCCCTGGCAGAGGTGGGTCTGTCCGGCAGTCACTGCTTATGAGAGCCAACGCCAACCTTGAGGACGTACTGTCCCTCCCTAGGAGTGTGTTGGCAGGATTTTTGACTCTCCCCAGACAACATGCACCTCTTCATCTGCATGTCCCGTTCCCCGGTCAGCCCGCAAGTGCCCTTCCTGGCTTCTAGCTGTTGAATGAAACGATCATCGCACTCCTGCTTCTTCTTGGGGGGAGGAGGAGAAAACCAGGCAGACGACCCCTCCATCTTTTTCCCCCTTGTCAGTTGGCTCTTCGTCACTATCCAGCCAGCCTTTCCCTGTGAGACCCCATGTCGTGAGGTGTCCCCCCGGCAGTCTTGCTCCACGGCTGCCTTACCCCAGCCCACGAATCCCCCAGGAGCCGGCGTCCCGCTGGCGCTGCCTCGGCGCCGCAGCACCCCAAGAGCAGAGGAGGGCTCCGGAGGCTCCGCAGGACCAGCCCAGCCTCGCCAGGCTGTCAGCCCTGCTGTCCCAAAAAGTCCTGCACATCTGGCTGGGTTGCCAGAGGTGAGCACGCCGAGGGGAGGACGGGGAGGATTAAAGCCAGGCTGAAGTATTGCCCCGTTCCCTCAACTTCCCTGAGTGGCCTGTCCCCTATTTATGAGGAAAAACTAGTCAGAAATACAGTGTGATGTAATTCCTGTCCCTGAAGGGCTCAGGGTCCTGGTGCTTCTCTGGGATTCACAGCTGGCATTCCAGAGTAATTCAGAGTTTTGTCTTTTCTCTGTGAAGGCTCCTTAGAGAAAGATTTCTTGTCCTTTCTTGCTGGGCTGAAATGCTCCTCTTCGCCTGATTTGGAGCAGGAACCTCAAACAGGTTTTAAAGAAATTACTCTGAAATTCAGATACTCAAAATGTTTTTTATTGCTGTTTAAACTTACTGGATCCCAGAGACAAGCCATGATTCATTGGGTCAGGTACTCAGCAGGAACGACTGAGGGAATCAAGGGCTTGTCTCTGCTTCACTGCTCATGAAATTACTGATGCAGATGGGAGCAGATTCAGCTGCCGAGACGCCAGACGAACCCACCCCAGGAAACAGTAGAGCATGGACATAGTCCTGCCTCCAGCCCAGCGCTTTGGTAAGCGACAAGTATCACTTACTGACGTGCTCCCGGATGCTTCGCTGCGGGTGTCCTACCACCCCAGGGCTTCACACCCTGCACAGCACGTGGGGGAACCCCCTGAAGTCACACAGCTCAGGCTCAGCAACAAACACAACTAACTTGCCTTCCAGAGGACAGCTCTCGCCGCTTGGTTTTGGGGGGGGTCAGGTGTCGACAGGTCTGACCACGAGCTCTGAACACGCCTCCAGGTCCTGAAGACACTGTAAGCAAAGCTGCACCCGCTGTGATGGGGCTTAGGTGTGACATGGGTGGCAGACACTGAGGCTTGCACAGGGTTTCCATGCCCAGCAGGTCACCATTTACTGAGGGATTTTTAGAATCTAATTGCCATAGGGCAGGGTGCCCAGTGGGGGCCGGGTGACCTGGCTGGGAATTGCATCTCTTTTTTGGAGTAACACATGATGGGCATTAAATGAGACTGCTCAGGCTGGCGCAGTTGCACGCCAACGCCGTCTGATGACCAGCTGCCCTTTCGGGACAAGGACTTCAGTGAGCTGAAAGCATAACACAGTTCCACGTACAGTTAAATGAGATGCTTTCCAAGACAAACCATAATTTTATGGCTACAACAGGTGAGACGTATCGCCTTCCAGCAATCAGCAGACCCCGTGGCAGAGCAAGGAGGAGAGAGTGGGTGTCACTGCCTTGCACTTCTGAACGGCCTTCCCGCGCTTCATGCACCCACCTCTCTACACTTCATGCAGAGGAAAAAGCTCCAGGAGCAGCACACGAGGGTCGCGGTTCCCTGCCACCGGACAGCCAGGCCAGGGGCAGGTGACGCAGAGTCATGCCACGTGAACGTACCTCAGTGCTGGAGGGCAGAAAGTAACAACACGCAGAACCGGCTTTGGGGAAATATTGGTTTTGACGATGTGGGAAAGGAATATCGTTTGCACTAAAAAAAAGAAAAAAAAAAAAAGCAACACTTCTTGTGTCACTGTCAAGTTCAGTGCTAAATGCTCATGTAGATAAAAGTTGCACGATCAAGCCTCTGATGAGCAGATCAAATCAAGTTTATTTAAACACAGCATCTCTGCAGGGTTAACTGCAGCACTAGAGTTAAAAGCAAAGCAAATCCCCTCCATGTGAAACCTTACCTGCCGGATGCAAAACCTCACCTGCCAGTCAGAGCGCACTTATCCTCATCCCATAAGCCTTCCCACGAGGAGTTTACGGCCAAAGGGAGAGCATGTACCAGTCCTGTCCCAACTATTTATGTTAAAATACACACCCCTTTGATAAACAGCTGCGTTACTGCAACAGCTGCGGTAGCGGCAGATGGAGCCCTGCCCGGAGCGAGGCAGCAGGCCCGGCATGACCGGCACGTACCCACGGTCCCCAGAAAGCCACCTCCGAGCAGCACAGCGCTCCGCGGGGCTCAGCGTCACGCCAGCAGTGTCATCCGAGTGCTGGGCCGAAAAGTCAGCGGCTGGGCTAGTCTGACCCAAGCGTCATAAATCTAGCCTGGTCTTCTGGAAAAAAAAGTAGATAAATCTTAAAAGAGAATTTTTTAAGTTTTTTTTTGTGTGTGTGTGTGTGTGTGTTTCTTTCATAATTCAGTCAGTGGAGCACCTGGGGGTAAAGCCAGGGTTTAGAAACTGTTCTGTAATGAGACAACTTACTTACTTACACATTTCACGTATTTGAAATGCAAATATTTTCATTTCTCTGATACTTGCCAATTTAATAGTAGTACTTTATTGGATGCGGGGGGTGTGTGTGCATAATTACTTACCGTAAGTTTTTAAAGAGGCTTAATGTCACGCAGGCATCGTGAAGCAGCTCAAGATGCCTTAGAGACCCCTTTCCCACCAGAGCGTCCTGCAAGAAGAGGTCCAAGCTGCCACCCTGTCACTGGTGGACGAGCGGGGGGGGGGGGGGGGAATTTACAGCCCTCTCGGGTGAAGAGCGGGAGGAGCGGAGCCTCGGGAGGGCGCTAGGGCGATACACAGAGAGACACGCGTGGGGCAGGCAGCATCCTTCCCGTATCGCTTCATCCAAGGCGCCGCCGGGGAAGTGTGTTGGGGGGGGGCGGGGAAGAGGGGTGTAAAGATGAGCCTTTTCCGCTGGCCCGTGTGGAATTAAGCAAGGAAAAGGGAAAATTAGCGCTCAGCCGGGGTGTTGCAGGGGGGATGGGGGGGCCGGTACCGGCGTCGGGGCAGCCTCCCGGGGGGACGCCCCCGACCGCGGCCACCCTCCACCGGGAGGTGGCAGCTCTCCGCGGCGGGAGCCCAGCCTCCGCGGCCGCGCACCCCACCCGCTCCCGCCCCCGGGTCCCCGGGGGTGCCGGGAACACTCGTTCCCCGTCATTGGGGCAGGAGGCGGGGCCGGGGCCGTATAAGAAGGGACCGAGCGGGCGTTTCGCTCCCAGGTCCAGAGACGCCCTTGTCCCATCCCCGCCTCCCATCGCCGAGCGCGGCGTGACCCGAGGCCGGATCGGCCCCCTCGGGCAGGCGAGGCGACGGCGGGACGGCAGCAGGAGCACCCGCACCGGCAGCGGCAGCGGCGGGGGCGGCGGGACGAGCGGCAGCAGCGCTCGCAGCGGCCCCGCTCCCCACCTGCCCGCGGCGGAGGCTGGAGCTGCGATCGTCGCGGAGCGGCGGCTGGTGCCCGCGGCCCGGAGCCCCCGCGCCGCGGCCGTGCGGCGCCGCGTCCCGCTCGCCGATGAGCGCCGCCGCTCTCTACAGCCTGGACTTCCCGGCATGCTATAAGAGCTGGTGCCTGGAGCCCGCCAACTTCTACGACGCCAAGGTGGGCAGCGGCGGCGGCGGCGGGCCGGGTCCCGCCTGCAAGCCGGGGGGCCGCGGCGGCTGCGGGATGAGCGGCGAGGAGGCGGGGGGCGGCCTGGGGGGCAGCGGCACCAACCTGGCGGAGCTGAGCGCCGCCGCCCCGGCCATGTACGAGGACGAGAGCGCCATCGACTTCAGCTCCTACATTGACTCCATGTCGGCCGTGCCCAACCTGGAGCTCTGCAACGACGAGCTCTTCGCCGACCTCTTCAACAGCAACCACAAGCCCGAGCGGGGCGGGGACTACGGCGAGTACTTGCCGCCGGGCGGCGGCGCCGGCCGCGACCCCGCCAAGGACCTCGGCGCTGCCATGACCACCCTGCTGGGCGCCGAGCCCCGCACCGCCTCCTCCTCCTCTTCCTCCTCCTCCTCCTCCTCCTCTTCCTCCTCCTCCTCGTCCCGCGGCGCCCTGAAGCAGGAGCCGGACTGGAGCGACAGCGACCTCTCCTCCTCGCTGCTGCCCTCGCAGATCGCCACCTGCGCCCAGACCATCATGAACCTGAGCGGCCAGCCCACGCCGCCCACCTCCCCCGAGCCGCCGGGCAGCAGCTCCCCCTCCAGCTGCAGCACCCGCTCCCCGGGCCCCGCCGCCGCCGCCGCCGGCTCCGGCTCCGGCCCCGGGTCCGTGTCGGCGCAGGGCGTCCCGCCGCCGCCGCCGGCGGCCCCCGGCGGGAAGGAGCGCGGCGGCAAGAAGTGCGTGGACAGGTTTAGCCCCGAGTACCGGCAGCGCCGGGAGCGCAACAACATCGCCGTGCGCAAGAGCCGCGACAAGGCGAAGCGGCGCAACCAGGAGATGCAGCAGAAGCTGCTGGAGCTCTCGGCCGAGAACGAGAAGCTGCACAAGAAGATCGAGCAGCTCACCCGGGACTTGACCAGCCTCCGGCACTTCTTCAAGCAGCTGCCCAGCGCCTCCTTCCTGCAGCCCGGCTCGGGCACCGACTGCCGGTAACCGGGGCGGGGGGGGGAGCGGGGACGGAGAGACGGACTCCGGGAGACCGTGGATAACAAATACCTCAGGGGGCCGGGCCGGGCCGAGCCTTCGCCGGGCCGAGCCTTTGCCGGGCCGGGCCGGGCCGCGGCGCCCCGGGCCGGGCCGGGCGCGGGGAGGAGGCGCGGAGCCGCGGTGGGACCTGCCGGCCGGCGGCCGCTTCCTGGATGTTGTAGCGACGTGGGGCGATGCCTGCGTCTTTCACCGAGAAACTTGCAAAAAAAAAAAGGAAAAAAAGCTAAATATTTTGTTTGTTTGTTTGTTTTCTTCTCTCCCCTTAAATTATTTTTGTAATGGCAGTTTTCGTCTTTTCTACATTTTACTCATACCGATGCAGCTATGGTACATCTGTTAAAATGATTCAAAACCCCATGTATTTTAGACAGTAGGATGAAAAAAAAGACTGAGCATGCTCGACCTTTTATATCAATTTTTACAGCGTTTCTAAGAACAACAATAATAATAATAAAAAAAAGCATTTAAAATCAACCCTGCTCTCGTTTGCTCTGTGTCCTGACAGCAGCGGGGCGGCGGGGGAAGTTGCGCTTCCCGGGAGCTGCTGCCCGCTCGCAGCGCCGGGGGGGTACGGGGGGGCTTCCAGGAGCTGAAACGGGGAGGTTGGGGGGGGGTGAGGTGCACCTTTTTTTTTTTTTTTTTTTTCTTCCCTAAAGCAGCCTAAGGGCGATGCAACGGTGGGAATCGCTGGGAGACCTGCACGTGGTGGTTACAAAGTCTTGCTCCCCCCCCCGGGGAGCTGTTGCATCGCCGTGCCGGAATGCTGAGTCAGCGGTTGCTGCTGAGCTCACTTGGGGCTGAGCAGCAGTTGCACTGCAGGAGGGGCTGCTCTTTGGCCAGGACTCTTCCAGAAACATAGCCTTATTAAAAAAAAAAAAAAAAGCATCATCCGTGAACACAAGAACACCGTTAGTTAAAATTCCTGGTTAAAAAAAAAAAAAAACCACAACCAAAAAAAACCCTCGAAGCAGTTTCCACTCCAGACAATGCAAAGCTGCACCTACACTAACCCGCTCCTAAGTTTGAAGCCGCTGCGGTCCCACAGGAGATGCTGTTGCAGCCACGCGCTTCAGCCCGCTGTAGGCTATGGACGGGCAGGAGCTGGCCGCTTTCACTGGTCACCGCTAGTGACGGCAAGAGCAGACAACAACGCTGATCCCTGACTGAGTGACGGTATTACGGAAGGGTAGGCAACTTGTCTGAATATTGATAGCGCACGCACAAAGATGACAGCATCTGTAGGGCGCTGGCAGAAAAGCGGCCTGGTACCACAAGCATCTCCAACAGCCAGTGCTTTGCGAGAGAGAAAAGTCTTGCTGGTTTCAAAGGGGTGACCCTGGCCGCGTACAGGGCAGTATCCTCTACACAGGAATTGGCCGACATCCCCTTTTTCCTTATGACGGGGGGCAGGTCAGAGACTGAAAGACTTGGAGGAGGGGGGAAAAGGGGGATTCAAAAGCTGGGTCATTCCTTTAGTAATCATGACGTATCTGACTTTCCACTATCGGCCTCGGCCGCAGGAACGATCAGTGTAGCAACAAGTTTGCTGTTCCTCTTCTGCTGGGTAGTCATGTGCTGGACCTGTGCAAAACCATTCATTCCTCCTCCTCTGACCTGTACGGGTTTTTTAAATACCGAGAAAGGGGAAGGGGAAAAAAGCCCTAATCTCTGACTGAATGCTTAACATTAATTCTTGCATCTCAAACAATGCACACATAGGAAGATTTTGATATTATCTGATTTGTAATCCATGTCTCTGTACAGTCGGGGTGAGGAAAGTTACGTGGCCTACAAAGCAGTTTGCTCGTTACCCGTAACAGAAACTGTATAATGAGACACCCGCTTTGTGGGAAGCTACAGATAACACAGTACTTCTCTGCTTAGAGACCAGTTAGCTGTAAAACATTAACTTTATATAAGCTTGACGCTTCAAAATATAAGCTTTGTTCAAATCTCTGTCTTTATAACATTTATTGCAAGGTGATAACAAATGCTACAACTCAGAATTAGCACACAACGCGGTGTTTTGCAGCCAGTGGTAAGTCTGGAATCCACTGATAAAACTCAGCTTAGACCAATATTCACTGCCTATAGCAAAGTATTTATTTCAAAAATATCAGTAAAATATTTTCCATTGACACATAATAAATACAATATTATAAAAAAAATTGACAACCATTCAAAACTTCCAGAACAAGATGTTTTACGTACATAAACAGCAAACATGCCAAAGAAAGAACTGTATTCTTAAATTCTGAACTGATGTGAAAAAGAAGAGTTCAGAAGGTTGAACAGAAATTTTTATATAGATATTTTTTCAGCGTTAGCACAATGTGCTTTGTAAATCACAGTTTTAATAAACTATCTTAATACTTATCACACTTGCATTATACGTTATCTGTGGCACTAGTTAACAGATAACCACATCACAAAGTCCACAGATACTATAGTAGCTGACTAGAGTTCAGCTCAGTGTCTTGCTGCTGCTTCCAGAAGAACAATTTCCTCCAGTGCAACACAGTTGGGGTGGCTGGTGACTGAGTGGACGTAGCAGTTCAATAACCCCACCTCCTTTCCCAGCACGCTCTGCACCTCATAACTCTGCAGTGATAAAAGCATGTTGATTAAAACAAACAGTCCTGGACATTCTGTTCTAAGCAGCATTCAACTGGGAAGATGCCGGCTGCAAGGTCCTCTTCCAACAGACAATTTTTTTTAAGGACTCAAAAAGAAAGGTGCGTTAGAACTGATGGAAAGAATGAATATGTTAGATTTTCAATAATTAGATCTCACTCCTGCTTAAAGTGCTGCTTCCCTACCAGGCTTTCAAAAATGAGCTGTTTAAAAAAAAAAACCAAAAACAGCTACTGTGACTTCAAACTCAATTTTGCTGAAGCATAAGCTACATGTGCTCCCTTTATCTAGCTTTCTGACACTGGTAGGAATTCACATGTGCTAGCAATGTATATATACATACTATATATCAATTATCTTAGCTAACAGATCCAGTAAAGGAAAAAATATTTTGTAACTCTTTTTACGACACCCCCCCCCCCCCCCCCCCCCCCCGCTTTTTACTTTGTGTTGTATCATGCGTCGTTCATGATCACTGGTGCCTACACAGTCCCTTCTGTCTAATGATCGAGTGGCAGTTTACCCAGGAGTTGTGCCTGAGCGAATTTGTAGAGACTGTACTCTGTGTGGAGGAGAGGGATGTGAGGCTGGGATGATTTCTCTAAGACGAGAGAGCATGTTACCAGAAGAACTGGTAACACCGATAGCTGATACCTTGCCCGAGAGAGTCTCTCTCTCAGACGGCAGGTTTACATCCATTTCTCTCCTCAGTGGGACTTGCCTGCGACCAGCCTCTGACCATGCACCCTGCTTTCATCTGGGCTGTGCGTTTGTACAGGTATGTGATACCCACATCTATTGCCTGATTCAAGGTATGAACAACCCTTTTCTTCTTTTTTCACAGATTGTTTTTACTCCAGCCCAGTTCTGCAGTCCAATTCATCATGCAGCTGCACAAACAGCTATACTGGTGTAACAGAAGGGTTGTCACAAGGTAAGGAATAAGTGGCCAGGGGCAGTGGCGGCTAAAACCAACCTCCCTGCCAAAAGAAGTGATTACAAAGCTACACCCTTAGAAACTTTAGCAGCATTGGCAAAAAAATGCCACCTCAAGTGGTATTTCTTGTGATTAATCTTCGCTGAGTTGTGCTGCTTTTAAAATGCAGTGGTTCAGAGACAGAAATGCTTATGAAAAAAAAGGAAAAAATTATCCCTGCATTTCAGCTAGGGAAAAAACCCCCTGTTTCTAACTTGCCAGATTTCTAAATACTAGCATTATAAAAATTGAAACATGAAAAAGAGGTTGTTTGAATTCTATTAACTCAAAAAAGAACTACGTTTTGTCAGTCTGTAACCAAACCAGACACATTGTGTAAAACTTAGCAAGACTTAACTGCTATTAAGAAAGCAAACATATTTTGGAAATTTCTTGTATCTCTTTGCTTAAATCAAATATACACCCTCCAGCATAAGAAAAATAATTTACGATTTCAGAGCAGCATTCCACTTTAAATATTATCCATAAATCCCATTAAAACCATGGAGCACATAATAGCAAAATGCTAGAAGATTATACAAGGCAGAGAAAGCAAAATGACCCCGACACGTGTCACCTAACCAAAGATATTTAACTAGGATCATTAAACAAGACAACGAGCTGACCTTTGCTCCCTTCCACGTGCAATGGAGACGGGGGGATCTTGGGATGTTAATTGGACTTAATCACCCTCTGAAGGTGCCGCTCCTTCACTGCTGACCATCCGGCAGCCAATGCCAGCCAGGCACCTACCCAGGTGCCTCCCTCACCTGTGATAAATCTGGGTCACTGTGCCAAATGTCAAGGTTCTTCTGATATCTCAGATTAAAGGAATAACTACTTCACGATTACATAAACTGTACTTCAGCCCATGGATCCCCGTGGCTTACGTGTATTTCATTCACGCAATTATAAAGTACTATTTTGCATGCATTTTGCAAATTCCTCTACTATTACCGCCTGCCAGTAGTTTCATGGTTGTGCTATTAGAGAGTAGTTTTGGTTTACAGGGCTTAGAAGACCAGCCCCAAAAGGTGGGATGCTTGAACTGTGTTTGCTGTCTTTGGATCCTCAGCCAGAAAATGGAGTTAAGCCCAGCACTGCCCGTCGCAGCTCTGAATGTCTGGACATAGTCCTATTTGCAGATAGCTCTGCAGATCTGCAGCTGAGCTAAAGCTGTCTACATACCCCATCTGTAGCACCCCTCTTCTAAAAAAGGGGGTGTCAGCCTGATGATAGTCACGCGATAGCAAAGCGTCAGCAGGTGGAAGGTGGGATTGCCAAAGGGTCCAGCCCACTCAAATCCCAGGCTGGACATGAAAAAAAAATTCATTATTTCTAGTGAAATCCCCTACCGCTCCTAGTGCAGTTCTGAAATGAGCTGCCTGGAAAGGCAGAATCTCCCTCCTTCAAAGTTTTCAAGACCCTGCCAGCCAAAGTCACGGCTGACCTGCCTGCGCATTGGCAATAGCCCAGTGTGAGCGCTAGGTTGGACGATGACCTCCAGGAAACCCTTTCATTTCTGTGATTCGAGTATCTTCCCACCTGATTCACGTCTCCTGTACTCTGCCTCTACACTAAGTTATGTAGTTTAACTTTCTTTCCTCAACATTCATTATACCTACCCCATCCTCATTGGCGGAGAACATCAGGAGAGAAGAGATTGTCCTTTGTAATAGCTGGAATGAGAAAATAAACAGGTTTTGTTCATGACAAAAGTCTTATGTGTGCAAACATGTTCTGTTCACAGGTTAAAACAGTCACATTGAACAAAGATTTATCGTTTTAATATAGAATGGTTTTGTTTCCCTGGCCAAGAAAACAGAGGAGAGGTGACACAAAAGATGTTCAGAATGGGAGCCTAAAAATACATGTTCTTTTTAGGCTGTGGAGACTGAGGTTTCCCAAGGCCCAGCCCAACAAAGCCCTTCAGCTGGACCATAAAACAGTTTGCAAACCTCAGGGTGAACTCGACGACTGTATTGTTTGAGTAAGATCTGGGAACTGCGTCCTTAGTCCAACGAAACACAAGTTTAGTATCAGATTAAATTATGGGGTACTCTTACATCTTTTAATTTGTCTTCTGACAGAGCTGTTTATAAAAGCGTGGCTTAGAGTACCTGTGTGTCTGCATATCTAGCCTCACTATACTCAATACACCGAAGCTTATTTCATGCCATACCTTTACTTTTACTGTACTTTGAGATCGAGATGGACAACTCAAGAAGACTTCCAGCTGCATTTTCAAAACCGGTGAAATGACAACTTCAGAGCACTGGCTGCAATATAGCAATCCTCTGAAACACACAAATAATGATGGAAAAACATATAAAAATGGAAAAGCTATCAGTCATAAATCAAAACACACAAAAAACCAGCTAGCTTATTCTCTAAAATATTTTGCCGGTAGACTTCTAGTAGGAAAGCCCTGGCAGAGATTCAGTTGATAATAACAAATAGAACTCTTCTGTCGGTAGAGCTAAATAACTCTCTTGGAGCACCTAAACTCTTCTAGCAAAAGGATCTTCCTTTTATAAGTTTTGGCAACATGGGGGGAGGTTGCTATTTATAGTCACTCCCCTTAAGCAAATATTAATCTTATAACCTTCTAAAAGTTATGGTACAAGAAAATTTGTACTATAGATTTGGCCCAAGTGACTTACTGATTTAGGCCCTCGTTCAGCAAACATTCAACATTTTCAGCACATACTTAAGTCATATGCATAAAATTAAGCTCAGCTGTAAGAGCTTGTTGGAATAATGTCTTAAATATTGATGCTACATTGTTCTTCAAATGAAGCAAAAGTGTCCTTCACAGTTGATATTTTTTTTAATCGAACTACATTACTATGTGAATGTACACACATCCTTATTTTTGCATGACAGTATAATATAGGACAACTTTTTTTTTATTTTCAGCCTTTTTCCCCCAGAGGCTATACATAACAAAGCATAAGCCATAAAGCTTCTCATATTTAGGAAAATGTTCTCTATTTCAATGGGATCAAACCCACCCAACTTCTCCTTATGCTTTTTGTAAGCTTTTCCACTAGGAAGAACCCCACTTTCCTTCTTTTTACACTCTGACTATTCTCTTATCCTCTCGTGTTTTTATCCCCTCAGGTATCTCAGTCCCTGCAAGAGCAAGCTGGCTAAGCAGCTGAAGGGGAGGTTTTCCAAGAACATGCCAGTGTGACGCAGGTTTAGCATTTCACGTGGTAACAGGTCCTGTGGGATCAGTCTTCACATTTGGGACAGTTGTACTCCCAGAATTATTCAACATCCTTTTTAGAAAGGTTATAAATCAAATAGGTCTGAAACGCCACTCTTTCACACTTCCGTAAATTACAGCAAAGATCACAGTTCAATATAAAAATGAGGTGAATTGGTGGTACACAGGGTAACGAGGTAGCATAGACAAACACAAGAAGCTACTTTTAAAGGAGCTTAAAATCAGACCTGTGATTTACATGGATGTTTATTAAAACTAATATTATAATGCAGCGGGCTATGAAATCTTTGTAAGCAATACTTTAAGATTAGTTTGAAAAAAAATGTGATAACTGCAAATTTAAACCATTTCATATCTACTTGTATCTTTCTTAATAAATTAATCTAACCTTGCTGGTTTTATCAGTTCATCAGCAATAAAAATACTACGTCTTAGTTCTAGGAAGGAACAAAGTGCAGCCTGTGCCTGCAGGAATCATTGCATCACCTATTGCTGTTATGGCTACATCTGCAAAACACCTGGAGTGCTCCGGAGCATGCTGACTCTCACCTGTCCTGGGGACACAGTTCCAACTTTCCATTGCCACATCTGTCGCATGTAGGCCAGGAGAAAGCAGTGCTCTCATTAACTCCAACAACAGTACCTGCAGAAGATGAAATTCTTACAAAATACTAACAGTAAGCTAGCAAACACAGTCACTCCTGGCTTCACAGCAGGTTTGGTCCTTTCTGACTCTCAGCTTAAGAATAAGACTTGTTGGAGCAAGCATCAGCTCTTCCAACAATCTCACCCCCTTTCTCCTTTGTGCCTCCAACAAGGGATGACAGTATGGCAAAGTGTGTTACATTCTAAAAATACCAGAAGGTAGATAATTGATAATAAACTTTCCAAACAAGTTCAGCTCTTTTGGTTTGGGTTTTATTGTTTTTCTGATTTGTTTTTGTTTGTTTCTTCTCTTTCTGTTCCTCTGATGTTTCCTTGGCAATAAACAGCTATAAAAATCATCAGGTCAGACAGCATGATACCAACATTTAGGAAACACAAACCAATGAGAAGACCCAATCCCTTTCGAAAACAACGATGCAGGTTAAATTCCATTAACAATGGAGTTATTCTTCATTTATACTGATTTAACAGAGATTAGATCTGGCCCACAGATTTAAGTGTGTGCCTAAGAAGGGAATGCCAAAGATACTTTGGACTAATACAAAGGGCCTTGCTAGTTTTGGCAAGAAAAAATATATTCAGTGTTTTATGAGAAGCCAATAAAGAATGTATTGTGTGTTATGATAACGATATGCTGAAATTATAAGCATTATTTATGAAGAAAATACTTCTAAGTATTTTGAAGCATACAAAGTTGATCACCTTGAAGAATGAAATTACACTAAAATAAACCTTCACCGGTACAACAGAAGTATAGACTAAAAATTCCAGCTCCTATTGAGCAAGAATCTCACAGTTTTATTTATACCACATTCAATAAAAGAAACCCTTGGAGACTAGGGAGCATTTACACTGTCTGGTCTGTAAGACAGTGTGTTAATCCCTTGCTTTCCCGGTTCTCCTGGGACAAGGACTGACAGGAAGAAGGGAACTACACATAAACAACAAAACTGTAATTTTATTTCAGAATTCAAAGGACAGCAAGTCTGAGGGTCGGGAGACGTACTTCTCAAATACAACATTTATGACCCAAATTCTATTCATGTAACGAAACAACATGGATTTCACTGACAGAATAAGCAATTCTGTGCATTTAACCCCTTGCACTGTTACAGGAATAACTTTGATTCTTCAGTTTTTGTACATTGAGAGTTTCCATCAGCACTTGCTACTACAAGGTAAGATGCTTTCTGCCACAGCATGGGCATGTTTCCCTTGTTCACGGAAAAGAAAAGCTACCGATTAGTTTGCTGAATATGTTTCCTTTTTTGTTAAAAAATCATTTTAAAAACAAAACAAAATCCCCTTTTCTGACAGATCTCTTTCTCTCTAAGCCTTTTAACTTTCCCCCAGTTGTGCGCTGTATTGCAGCTGCAGGGTGCCAGTGTGCAACTAATACAAGTACATGTGAAGGAAATGAATCAGGATCACACTGACGAGATTATGTCTAGTGGAGAGGTTTATTTTGATGACAACATAGAGTTCCCTCGAGAAAACCACCAGAGTTCACTGAAGTCAGAACAAAAACAAGTGAAGGCAGCAGCAGATGTAATAATCTAGTGACAGTCTTGTGCATCCTGCATGCAAAGTCATTTCTCAAGTTTAAGCTGCTGAAATTGCAGCACATCTGTATTAGGTTTGCGTGGCAAAATTTTGGTAGCAGGAGGGCTACAGGGGTGGCTTCTGTGAGAAGCTGCTGGAAGCTTCTCCCATGTCTGACAGAGCCAATGCCGGCAGCTCCAAGACGGACCCGCTGCTGGCCAAGGCCGAGCCCATCAGCGATAGTGGTGGTGCCTCTGGGATAACAGATTTAAGAAGAGGAAAAAAGTTACTGCGCAACAGCAATTGCAGCCGGAGAGAGAGAGGAGTGAGAACATGTGAGAGCAACAACTCTGCAGACACCCAGGCCAGTGAAGAAGGAGGGGGAGGAGGTGCTCCAGGCGCCGGAGCAGAGATTCCCCTGCAGCCCGTGGGGAAGACCATGGTGAGGCAGGCTGTCCCCCTGCAGCCCAGGGAGGTCCACGGTGGAGCAGATATCTACCTGCAGCCCGGGGAGGACCCCACGCTGGAGCAGGGGGATGCCCCAAGGAGGCTGTGACCCTGCAGGAAGCCCACACTGGAGCAGGCTCCTGGCAGGACCTGCGGACCCGTGGAGAGAGGAGCCCATGCTGGAACAGGTTTTCTGGCAGAACTTGTGACCCCACGGGGGACCCACGCTGGAGCAGTCTGTGCCTGAAGGACTGCACCCTGTGGAAGGGACCCACGTTGGAGCAGTTCGTGAAGAACTGCAGCCCGTGGGAAGGACCCAAGTTGGAGAAGTTCGTGGAGGACTGTCTCCCGTGGGAGGGACCCCATGGTGGAGCAGGGGAAGAGTGTGAGGAGTCCTGCCCCTCAGGAGGAAGGAGCGGCAGAGACAAGGTGTGATGAAGTGACACCAACCCCCATTCCCCATCCCCCTGCACTGCTGGTGGGGAGGAGGTAGAGAAAATCGGGAGTGGAGTTGAGCCCAGGAAGGAGGGATGCGTGGGGGGAAGGTGTTTTTAAGATCTGGTTTTACTTCTCATGACCCTACTCTGGTTTGACTGGTAATAAATTGAGTTAATTTTCCCCAAGTCAAGTCTGTTTTGCCCGTGATGGTAATTGCTGAGTGATCTCTCCCTGTCCTTATCTTGACCCACGAGCTTTTTGTTATATTTTCTCTCCCCTGTCCAGCTGAGGAGGGGACTGATAGAGCAGCTTTGGTGGGCACCTGGCATCCAGCCAGGGCCAACCCACCACAACATCTTTGTCAAGACTCTGGATTTTGCTTGATGTTCACAAACCTTTTGGATATTTTCCCAAGATCCTGCTTTTAAATGGAAACGCACATAGCCAAAATTCAATTTTTACCTCTAGTCTATTTTTATTGGTTGTGGCTGACATCATTAAGAAGAGACTGATAATAGGATGACACCTGGAAAAAGAGGCCTCTGATGAGGAATGCAAAGAAAGGCTGTGCATTAAAAGTAACATTCTGGTTGAAACGTTCAAAAAACGAATGTGTATAGTTTTTTTCCAATCAGTTACCCTGATTAATGGACAGGAAGGGGAAAAGTTCAATCAAAAAGAGAAACCTAGGTAAGCTGATTGACCCCATCTTGTTCATACTGTTAAGAGGGAACCTGGGAAAAAAACCACCCCTGAGTAAGGGTGTTGGGTATGAAAATAGCCAACGTCAAAATTCAGTCACTGGTGGTGAGTTATATAATAGGCAAATATCATTAATCAAGTAATATTGGACTAACTAGGATTTGCTCATAAGCATGGTTAAGAGGAAAAACAGTTCTGTGCAGTATGAACTGCCAACATTTAAGTCATCCTGACTGCTACTGTACACCAAAAAGAGGTTAGAAATTACTTTGCAATGCATAGTCATAAGAAAATAAATCTGTGAGCTGGGCTCACAGGTGAGAACCACAGACTCATCTTTAGAAGAGGAATAAACTTCCCAGTAGAAAGCAACCTCAGGTGTTCACACATCTGTTGAAGAGCAACACACTCCATCCTGGAGCTGGTATGACTGGACCTCTCTGAAACAAGGATTTCTGACAAACTTGGTGGATCTGCTTGGATTGCCACATTGTCCTTTTAAAGCTGGGCCAGCTATAGAGCTGTACCAGGTTGCTCAGGGCCCAGCCTTGAGCAGAAGTTAGGACTGGAGGAACTTCAGACGTTCCTTCCAACCTAACTTATCCTATTTATACACCTTCCAAAAAATGACCAATCTACCTAAAACCCAGCAGGCAGCATGGCCTTTGTCCCTCCCCAGTCCTGGCACTCCTGGAGGCTCTGACACTGTGACCAATTGCTGTATCTGTGGATGGGGACTTGAACGACCCCCTGCATTTTTCACTGGTTAAAAAGAAGTTTTTCTAGGGAAGGTTGAGCCTGCTGAATCCCTGAGCCAGGAGGAGCAGCCATGACTGCAAAGGAGCAGGAAGGAGCACTACTTCAAGAAGGAGTAGAGTAAAGCCTTTGCAGCCTTTTTGAGTGTTAGGTGAGAGGAGGCCCACGTACAGCATACGCAGGTGACCAGAAGTACAGGAATTGAAAGGAGGGCACAAAGAAAAAGAATGAACAAGGTAATACTGCTTCTCATCGCGCAAGCCAGACTAAAAACTCTCTCAGTTAGGAGACAGAGACGGTGAGTGAATTTTAGGGATGATAAATTTTCCTTCATGGGCTACTCTATCAAATACATATTCTCCCACTAACAAAGTAGGGTTAATGCTATTAGTTTCAGTTCTTCAGTAGAAAGATGTAGGCAATAACTAACCAAATTCCAAAACACTGGATATATATCTTAAATGCTATTAAATAATTTTAGTTACACATAAAAGTGAGAGTTGTCATCTATATAAAGCATTAGCATAGGTATAAAGATGACACTTTATATTCTACATTGGTACAAATGTGTGGGAACATACTGATAACAGCTACCCTGGACAAATTTCAGATGAAGCAAGACAAGGTTGCAAGATTAATTTCTCCTTTTGCCATTCTTCCATCTGTAATACAGAAGAGGGAAAGCGTGACACCTCCCATGTGTGTAAAGTAAGTACTTGTTTACACAATAGATCACAAAAGTGTATTTTCTTTGCTCCACTGGAAAAAGAAAGGACAGAGAAATATTTGCTTTATCCTACTACATACACTATCAATGGGACAAAAGGCGACAGGCACTTCTTGTACTTAGTTATAAAATTAAGAATGGAGAAGTGATAATGCTTAGCATAAGTATTAGAGAGGTTTAAAAAAAGCCAAAAAGTATTTCACACCCAGTGACAGAAATACCTTTCAAGTAACTCACAATATTGATGTGAGATGTACATAACGACCAAGGCTTTGAGTGAAGTGCCTCTAGTTGTGCTTGTTTTTCATTATGCAGCGTTAGTGTTCACTGCAAGGTGCTTATATATTAATCACAGAGGCACTGCTAACCTGTGGCTCTACCATAAGAGAAGGTATGTTTAGTAACAGCTTTGTGTGGTTTCAAACTGTCTTTTCAGCGCATCACATTATAGCTGGAAGGATTCATTTGTAACCATTATTTGCTATTATTTTAAAGCTCATTTCAAGTGCTCCAGTGAATACTTGAAGGTGTAAATGTAAAACAGTATCAAGAATTTTCTGCAAGGGCTACCAGAATCATAAGAGTTAGATTAAGAAAGGAAATTGTCTTTAAAAGCCAAGAGTTATTGGGCTTTTAAGGACTTTTCCCTATAGGCACTCTAAAACTGGGAGGTTTAAGAAGCTGACTGGACAAAGCATTAGAAAATACACAAGTAGGAAATGTTTCTGCATGATTAGGAAATGTTAGAAAATACATTGTAAGAAATGTTTCTGCACGGTTAGTGGTTCGACTGAAATACTAGACAAAGCAATGATCCAAAGTGGCTGGTGAGCAAATATTAGCCAAGTTACGCTAGATGACTATGGTGAAATATTAAATTGCCCCATTGCAGAAAGCTCCAGGGAAATCAGACACTAACCCCTACCATTCAGGATCTGGCTAACGTATCTTATCCATCTGCCTAAAAAATATTAGTATACCTTACTGTCACCAACTCAACAAGCCTGATGTGAACAGAAGGCTCCTGCCTGAAAGAAGATGGTGAAGGGAGGAATATAATAAAACAGATTGTGCATCAAACATTTATTCTGAGGTATGAGTGAGTGGGAGCAGAGCATGGCCAGCAAATGGCAAACAGAGCCCACAAAGAACTATAAAAACTTAATAAAAACTTAAATATCCTAATGACCCACAGGAATACTGTGCTTTCTTATCCCTCCATGCTGTTTGTGCAAGAAATCAGTACAAAGACCAAGAAGATTAAAGTGGGCAGAAATAATTAACCACCTTCATTTCAGGAAAGGCTATACAAACCTTTTACAGCACAAATGGAGTTGGCCTGTGTTGTAGAATCCAGCTCATCGAGTCTGACAGGGCCAGTCAGCTCACTGAGGTCAGCACCGGCAGCCGAGTACAAAAGAGGCTTTTGTAATAAGAGAACAGTACGTTCAACACAAATAATCCTACCTGCCAACAAAGACATTTCAACTCAGTACAGTAACAAGGAAAAAGGTGACCATGTTAATTGTCATGGCCAATAAAGACAACGACAGCTGCCAGCTACTAAACAGATGGATAGACTCCATCAGGTTTTCTCAATGACAAAATACTTTGCTTTCAGTGATACATGTATCATGCTCTCATTACACTTTGCAACTCCCAGGCAAAAAACATGTTTTAAAAATTCGAACATGGCAGAAGAGAGTCCAATTCCACTCTAACCGCATCACACCACACTGCCTGCAAACACATTGTTACTGTCTATTCCCTGGTAATAAGCTTGGGCACCCCTTCAGGTGGTCTTACTTTGTTTCAAAGATTACAAAGAGTAGGTGCATGCAATGCTTCATTCTCCAAAGCAGAGATTTTTGCTTCAGGACACACAGCCATTTACAAAGGTTCGTGCTTGCAGTCCACTTACATTTTGAAAGTGACCAAGGGACATGCAAGTCTCTAGATGCACCCTCTTATTCCTTTTAGAGGTAGTAAATTCAATAAAACAAGTTTCTGCAAGAATATCAAAACAAATGAAACCAAGTTGCTTAATAGAATAGACTATTTCCATTGGAAGGGACCTACAACGATCATCTAGTCCAACTGCGAGTCTTTGAGTCTTCTATCAGCAAGTAAATTTGATTGACACTGGTCATTAGATTCAACAGCCATCAGGGAAGACTGACAGAAATATTGGTGGACATACAGCAAGATCACTGAATCTCTCCTTTACTTTGGAGATTAAGCCAAAAATGTAAAAAAAAAAACATTATGGGAAAGCTCTAATTACAACCCCTTTCAAATTTCTTCCCCAAACTTAGAATGTCTCACCTTCATCTGAGAATGAAAGTCTCTGTAGGTCACATATTGCAGTGTCAGAGATTAGGATGCTATTTCAGTTTGATTTCAACTGCTTTAAAACCACACGTAAAGCTTACCGTTTCCCCACAGCACATCCTTGAAGAAGACGAGTCGCGAGGCAACACTGAGAGCTTCTGTGATTTCCGTACTAAGAACACAAGATGCAGCGACTGACACAGCAACAACTTTTGGAATCATATGAACCACATTTTGCAATGTAGAGTCAGTCACAAACAACGAAATCTCTCTTTGATTTATAGGAACACTGTGTTTTGTCTACGATTTCAAAAAAAAAAAAAACAAACCACAAAATTGGAATTGAGTTGTTAATTTTTAGTAGAAGGAAAGACTAAAATAACACTCTAATATTTAAATAACTAATAAAACTGACAGAAATTATTACATTTAGGGCTCGTACAGGATAATGAATCAAAGCTTTATTGGAATTTTTCATTATTCATTATTGCAGACACCAACATCTCTACCTTAAATTAACTTTCTGATGTTGATCCTCTGGAATCTTGGCTTTATCTCTACCAACTATCATACTTTATCAAAATTCACTTGAACTGTACAAGGGATTTGAAAATATATTTTATTTAAAAATTACTATATACTATATAGTACCTACTGTATATAATCTATGTTATATATTTATATCATAGATATGATATATATATATATATATAAAAAGTTCATTGGCTGTTTTTATGAGCAAAGACTTACATAACTTTTGCCTTAAAAAAAAAAGAAAGGCTATTGCTAGTACTAATATTATTTCTCTGTGAGCAAATTTTCCGTGTACTGTTATCTGATTCCCAAGAGCACCAGTCCTTGTTTAATAGCTACTATTCAGTCCTTGGTTAATAGCTACTGCAAGTTCCAAAGTAGAGTGTTACAAAGCTGGAGTTTTTTCTTTCAGTTGAACAAACATCTCTAAATATTTGAATGATGCATAGAAATAGGGAAGTAGACAACTCGCAATTAAGAGACATAGGAATCTGCAATGACAACGTAAGTTTTCTGCCTAAGACAGGTATAAAGGTGTGACTAAGTTACGGTATATCACAACTACCAAAGTCACAACCAAAATACCTACATTTCATCTCAGCCTTCATATCTGAAAATAATTATCACAAAATCAGTAGTGGTTTTTAAATTTTTGACACTGGGATGATGAACAGTACAGACATTACATACACATCAGTGCTTATTCCAGGGTCTCTAACAAAATCAGATGGATTACAATTTGACGATTGGTGCTCTTCTTTTTTTTTTTTTAAAAACACAGCTTTTATAATATCTCTGTGTGTATGTGAATTTTCCCAGGCTTTAGAAAAAATGGGTTTAATAATAAAGCATATTTCACATTTACCAGTCCAAGCAACTTGTGAATTTTAAGATTCTAATATTTTAAAATATTTCACTAAGATTAAATTACTTTCTTAATTTAAAAAGTTTTTGTTACTATTTTTAATTAGTCTGCTGATTAAAAATTCATACTTAAAACATTTAAATGAAAATTAAATTCTACAATGATTGGAGAGACACGTATCATGTAAGTATTTTATTCTCAAAGTTGCATATCTCTAGCCTAAGGTAGTGCAATGAGAACCCCAACTTTTTGTCTTTGGTTGCATTCAAACCTTGAAACTGTTAACCACACTAAAATTAGCTTTTTGTTCATGCTAGCAGCTCTTAGAGGAAATGCAGTAATTGTAAATAATGACTGGGAAAATTCATAATTCAGATATTATGGTTATGCCTTAATACAATATATGCTGCCTATTGCATTGATGACATTTCTTTGCCTAGTAACTACATACGTTTGAGTACCTCCTCTGCATAGATAGCATTAGGACAGCTTCAAAGAAAGAATTTTTACAGCTGTCCCATGAGAATTACTAACACATTAAAAGCTGGCTTTCAGAAGAATCATCCAAAAAGTAAATAATAATAACAGCAAAAATCACAAGTTAGTATAAAATCATCATCTTGCTATGTGTGACAATTTGTTCTGAACAGAGAGGACACAACAGACAAATAGCAGCAGGATTGAGTTATAAGGAAGGACAGCTCCTTAACCACAGATGGAATATATTTCCTCATATTCCTTCTGTACCACAGTACAGATTCTGAGGAATAATAAAAGCATATTTCCATTCCTCCTTCACACAAATAAAGTATCTCAGAATACTGTAGCTACATAGAATAAATACTATTTTTTAAAGTACACTTGAATTAGCTCACTTAGCAGATTATCTAATAATAATAAATCTGCAAAATAAACCAAATCATAGTCCCTTCCTCACTTAGTATGACTTGACGATTTTGCATGTGAAGGATATGTCCTCTTGGCAAAGGCAACTGTAGTAAACAAGCTGCTGTTTGTGACCACCTTCTGGCAGGATTAGGCAAGCAATACACTAACAGCAGGTAAATACCTTTACATTCCTAGAGCTGTTATCCAGAAGCATTATCCAGCAGTTATCCAGAAGTTATGCAGAAGAATATCTTCTATTGCTTTTCCAACATTACTTTCAAAAAATTTATGAGCACTCATGTTGTTCACTTACGAAAATTTAGTGCTTACAGTTCAGTAAGTGAACAGCCATTAAAAAACCAGCTAAAAAACCTCCTAGTAGCAAGAACAAATCACAGACCTTTGTTTCTGCTAGACAAACTTCCATTCTTCAAAATCACATCTGTTCTTGCATGCTTCATCTTTTCTCTAATTTAGTGATGAAGTGCTTCTACACAAGAATACTGATGGCCCAACAGCATCTCAGATGTTGACATTCCTGAATACAAAAATGTTTGGCTAGGATACCACTAGTCTGTAATTTTATTTTATTTTTTAGTAGAACAGGTTTCTCGGAAATAGAAGTTTAGGCATGTATGTGTCCTTCTTTCTGTTAGCACCCTAAAGACCCCTTCAAGCTAGCCCTAATTTCACGTTTACAGATACTCTGTTAAATTCTCACTTAGCATGGAGAAAACACAAGCAATACCCCTCATCTTGGGAGTTAAAAGCACTCCCTGCCTAAAAATCAAATCATAACTCATTGGCTTTTGAAGCAGAAGGGCAAGACCTAAATTAAATTTATGTCTTACACTGGTGGGAAGCATCTCCAGCTATTTTGCTGGCCGTTCTGGAATTTCTTTGTCTTTGGTTCATATGCTTTGATTCACACTTTGTTTCTTGTGGAGCTGATGGACAATTGCAAATTATTCTCCACCAGAATTCAGTGCTGGCTGTACTGAGGATCCAGTCGCCAGGAAAAAATAAATAAATCAGCAACAAAAAATTCCTTTAACTACTGAGGGAGTTAGCAACATTTTGAAAGAAAATTGTAGCATCATTCAGAAACAAATAAATGAAACATATTTATAAGCTTTCCAACATAGTATGGATGGCAGATGTATTTACCTAAGAGTTCCTCCTTTCTACTAACTGGACCATAAAAGCCAAATTTGCCTGAGGGGCTTCTACTGAAGTCAACAAAAATAGTCCACACACTCGCATGCAAAGAGCAAAACTGTATTTTTATATAACCATCATCTGTTAAATTCTATCTCCAGACACTCAACTGACTAGGAACTTTTCACTATGTATCTAAGGATAGCATTTAGCTATAAATCAAGTCTCAATGGAATTCCTGCAAGCTCCCTTACCAGGGTGCAATATTATCTCTGGTTAGATAGCAATTTATCCAGAAATAATTCACTTTCTAGACTGGATGGAATTGAAACTGGAGATGCAGTTCATTTTATCCTTTCAGAAGCATTTTAGACCTGGTGATAATTCTGCTTATACAACTCTTGAAGATCATCCAGGAAGGTTTTGGGTTTTCCCCTAAACAAGATAAATGCCGGCTTCTTCACATAAACATTATGTTGATTTTATGTTGAATTCATTGCTAAATGAAAAGATTACCTGCAGCCTTAGATACAGCACTTGCGCCCAAAAGCTACAACGTTCATTACAACCATTGATCTGAAAATAGTACAAAAACAGTGAATGAGACAAACATGATACCAGAAATCCAGTGGAACAAAGTATTGGTTATCTGACTTGTAAAGCAGATTACCTGAAGAATTTCCTTTAGACCATGAACAGCTGGTGGCTGGTACAAATTAGAAATCTGTTCTTCCTCATCCACTTCCACATGTATCTCACCAGACTGAGCAGTAAGAATATAACAGAAGCTGGGAGGAGGAAGATTAGTTGTCATCTATTAAAAAGTAAGGAAAAGATATGTGACCTTAAAAAAAGCACTTTAATTTGGCCAGTTGGGTTTTATAGTAATAGCCAAAATGAACCACACTATTTACACTTTAAGAGGGATGGGGAAACAAAATTATATGGTTAATACCAACGACTCTCTGAAGTAGAAGTTGAGTTAATAAACCGACGTTCACAAGTTATAAGTGAAATCAGCTTGTGAATATCATTCTTTCCATAATCTGACATTGACCCTCATCACAAAAACATCTCATGATTTGGCACACTTGGCAAACACTGCGACTATTTCAAGGTGTTTGTTGTTGGTTTTGCATTTTTTTATTACATGGTAGGAGTGCCCTGATTACTCTTTTATTTTAACATCCGTAACCTTTCTGAAATTTGGGGACTTTTGCATGTGGGTGGGTTTTTGTGATAGTAAACAGCTGCCGAACTTTTAAAGCTGCCAAATTAAATTGAGGACAGCACAAGGAGATAATGAAGAACAGGAACGCAACAGCTACAAGAACTGCTCTTTTTGTGTTATGCCAGATTTTTCTTTCCCCCTTATAAAGTACCGTGACGTAACAACTTTATCAATCACCACTTAAAGAGGTCCCAAGCTAGAAAGGCTTCTCAGGAAAAAAAAGACAATGCTAGAAAATAATTTTTATTGTGGATATGGTAAAATATTCTTCTAGCGATGTTTGTTGTTAATAAAGCATTTCATTTAATAAAAGAAATATGAATGTATTAAAGACAGCTGCCCACCCATTAAAAAAAAATCTGCATAAGGAAAAAAAAAAGCAAAAGAAGTTGATACCCAAATTCTGTTTGCCTCTGACAGCACTAAAGAAGGTATTTGAATGTACATATGGCTCAAAAGAAATCAGTTCCACAGATCTCTTCCCAACAACGTTATCAGCATGCTGGCAATATTATTTATGTACCTATGTATAAAACTGCTTCCATAAAACTGTGCATAAAACTATACAGTTTGTGTCAAGAAAAATGTATCTCAACTGAAAAAACTCCACTCAGCCAAAAACCTGCAGCAGTAGAATGCAAGTTGTGATCCTCCATGGAATGAATTAGTGTTTCAAACCCATGACAGAAGTGTAAAGTGCATGATTATGGAAAGTTTCCTCCATTTTTAGATTGCTAATAAAATAGAGAAAATGAAGAACAAATGAGAGTCATAACAACGCTAAACAACATTTAGGAGCTTTGCTCCATCCGTGGATACCCTCATTCTGTTGTCCATAGTATTTTAATGAACAAAACAATGCATTCCTCTCAGACTTCCGAAACGTCTGGATGAAAGGGAAAGTCAAGGTGAGAACAGCCATTTCACTCAGTTTCAGTCTTGGTTTTATATATAATCAAGGACTGAACTTTTTATTCTTCAACATAAACCCCGGCAAAATGCAAAGAACACTGTACATTGCAGAGAAAAGATTCTCAGACTTTAGAAATAACTAGTAATATCCACCTTTAATGCCCTCTGGCTTTGAAACTTGTTTATTTCCAGCTTTTTCTTCTTTTCTAGAACTTGCATCCTGATTGACTCCCTTAGGCTCTTACACAAATTTTTAATACCACAAACTTCTTCCCCAAAGAACAGCCTATACAATAACAGCAGGACAGCACAAGCACTTGGCTACCCAGAAGCTTCTCAAATGATCTTGTATTACCAAAATGACACTTGATATGACAGAACTCCTTTTCAAATACAGAAGCTAATAAAGGAAAATTAAAGATGCAATTTTAGATTTGCAAATATATAGTAACACACTTTAAATCCATTTTAATACCTCCCCACCCCCTAAAATCAGAGTAACATTCATTACTTTTTAGAAGATTATTTTTGTGTTCATCCTTCGACAAGTATCAGTCAAAGTCATCCTAACTAGTAAGAGACCCAATTCCAGCAGTCAGTCTGTCTTCACAGAAGTTAATCTTCAGAAAAGTGCTTTCAAATCTAAGGCTGAAAAGTACTTCAAAAGAATGAGTTAATATCCTTGTATATAGATTTCTCAGCTGGCTCCATGCTATCTAATATCTCTTTCCTCCTGCAAGGAGAGGAGAGGAGAGGAGTAATTTGTCTGGACATCCTACCATTCTAGCTCTAGAGGATTAATAAGGGGCTAATTGTATCATTTTGGAAAGATGCTGCTGATCCAGAGGGCTTCAGGTTAGCCTAGGAGGTTGCCAGAACCAGTAAAACAAAACTCAGTAGCTAAAGAGAGGGAAAGAATCTGATTCCCAAAGTAAACACGATTCACTACCAACAAAAATAGTAGTTGTGAGTGAAAAAATACATTTCCATAATAACAAGACTTACCATTTCAGAGGCTTGACTTTGTCCAGCAACTTTTACAGGCACTACTGGAGGCCACAGGCTGTCTATCAAACTAAAAAGTCCTAACGCCCTTCAAAAAGACCAATAAAATCATGTTTAAAATGTTTTCCAGTGTTATACTTTATATTAAAAAGATTCATTAAGAAATATAATTTAAACCATTGCATGATTATGAAAACAATTTTAAATCATATTTGTTTTCTGGAAGCTGGTTTTGATTTGGTCTAATTAAATCTCCATCATTTCTGCTGCAGGGTGGAGAGGGAGGGAAGGGATGTATCACATTCAGTGACAAGCAAGCCGTATTTAATCCTTTACCATGAACAGCCTGCTACATGATAAAATTCAGGGGAACTGGGGTAAATGCTAGCTTGGGAAGGACACAGATACCAGTACAACTTATTTTTAAAAATAGCTTTTAACTATTTTAACTGATAGATTTAAAAAAAAAAAAAGTTTTGCTTGTAACGTTTTTATTTCTTGCTTTTCTCTAACAGCTGATTGTAACTGCTTTCAGGAAAGTCAGCAATTATCAGATATGGAGAAACAGACAAGATTTTGTTATCTTAAGAACATGTGCTGAGGACGGTCTCCTTCCTACACAGCTGCTCATTTAGTTATGATTTGTATTTATTTATTTTGCACATTTCCCACTTTTAATTTAGAATAAATATAAAATTAACAGCCCAGCATATTAAGGTAAAGCATATTTAGCAAGCAAAGCTGTAATGTGCAGCAGTTCAGTGGCTGCCTTGTCAGCTGATATGGCATCCTTGCTGGACAGGCAGGAACATCTGAGGGAGAGGCCAAGAAAACAGCTGAGGGAGGGGAAATAGCTACAGATAACCAACTTGGAGGCATGCATTTTTGAGTTAAAGCTCCCAGTTATCTTGTCCTAGTTCTCTGTTCTGTGTAGTTGAAGCACAGAGATCTGGATTTTAACCCCACACTGCCTCCAAGAACAAGTTGTCTGTTCCTCCAATTAAGAAAGCCACCATTTCTGAAACAGCTCTAAAAAATGAAGTCCAAACCTTGCTAAAAGTAATATTAGCTTCTGAACTCAACTGTTTAGAAGGAAATAGCATACTCTGGCACAGGGCTGAAGCACGTTGCAATATGCTGCTTCTCTTCAAGGGGTCACAGAAACTTTCCTTTTAAAGTTCTGCTTTTAGCTCACTTCTGCTTATTTATTTCTCTATTTCCCTAGTCCTTCTCCAGATCCTGAAGTGCTTAGACTTTGGGTGTCTATAGGCAGTGAACTTCTTCCCACGTTTCTTCATAAAGCGCCAGGTATCATCCATGATTCAGTGTTAATAGTGACACCTTTGGACCAGCACTGTAAGAAGTTTTATGGACACAGATCTCAGAGTGGTTCTTGTGGAATAAAGCTTGTGGTTCACGATTCAGGTAACAAGCTGGCAGATTAAAAAAATGATGTTGCTACCTGTAGTCATGTTCTCTACGCTAATGAACAGACCAGAAACACAAATGTGCTGCTCTTCTACAGAAATGAACTTCCTGACTTACATGGCATCATCGCCAAGTCTGTAAAAGGAGAAGGCTGTGCTCAGAGGCTGGGCTTTTTTGGTTCGTGTTTTGTTTTTAACAGTGAGAACATTACAACTAACAGTGAGAACATTACAACATACAAAGCAACACTTCTTAGGTATTAAAGAGACTTTACAGCAAATGACCACTTCTTGAATCCTTGACTGGGGCGAGATTTTCTGTCTTGTATCGTACAGAATTATATCCTCTCTACAGTCACAGGAGGGCCAATGCCCAGAGGAACAAACTGGTCTTGCTAATTGGGACATGAAAAAGGAGAGTTACAAAAAGAGAGCATAGCCTCCCGTACAACTCAGGCAGTTACACAAGTGGCCTTCCTCACACAACACGCAGCATGAGGGCAAGGACAAAGCGTGGGTATGAACGTACCGCAAACTCTGTGTGTGTGTGTACACAGAGATCGCATACTTATCAACTTAGAGCAACTAAGCTATGTTGTTGCAGTGAAGATATAAACACCTCTCCACACAGAGCTTACATTGATCCCTCATCTGTATTTTTAAGTTTGCACAAGGGACAGGAAGCTGTCCCTTCTTCTTTAGCTCTATTCCAGCTTGCTACCCCACATCAGAATGTCTAAGACATTTTCTTCTATTACTTGTGTCCTTTTGGAGAAGGACATCTACTGCTTGAACTAGGAGCACTTAATTATTAGTAAAGGACAGTATTTGTTTACAAACAGGCAGAGGAGCAGCATTGTGTAGAGAGCGTCTCCTGAACGTCTTGGCCCCATCCTTTGCTTTGACACCAGTCAGGCAAAGGGCAGTGACATCTGCCACCCAAAGGATTTGGATACTTGTCTACCAACAGGACGTCCTCTCCTGGAGCTGTCACTGTATCAGTCAGTGTCCCCGGTGAGGAGCTCCCCTCTTGCTCCACCCATTTCTACACCTCCAAGAAAGTTAACGCTCTCTTTACCCTTATGGACTTCGACTTAGCAGAAGGGGGAATGAGGTGCGGGCAATGACAGTGGAGAAATAGCAAGACATTGTGTCCTCCTCTGTAGAAAATCACTATCGTCACAGAAAGAATAAAGTTCATTCTCTTTATTGCCCCAGCCACACTCAAATCCCACTTCAATCCGACTTGAACAATGGGTTTATTTTATCCAATATGTGTATCCTTCAGTTATAGAGTCAGGACAAGAGATGAACAGCTGGCTCTGTGCTACAGTGAAGGGACATGGTTAGCTCTCATGTGCACAAAGAGCCTCTCTGGCTACAGAAGACAAAATAAAAACTTTAAAATTTTGCTCTGTGAGTGTAATTACTTATCACTTAAAAAAAAAAAAAATTTGATCATAAAAGGACAGACTTCTAAAAAAGGAAAAGTAGAGTAAAAAGTGAGAAGAAACAGGCTTAAGGCTAAAAAAAGAACATGTAAAGTATTTTGAATAACCTTTTTTTTACTTCAGAGACAAGGACACTATTGTAATATTCTACAATTTTTCTTTGAAAAAAGAAAAAAAGACTGGATCCATACCAGGAGAAGGACAGAAATCATCTATCAGATTCTAAATGGCAGACTCAACCCCCTACTTTCCGTGCCAGACTGAAATCTATGTTTGGTAAAAAACTTTTTGTCCCATACTGAATATGTAGATGTCCACTGTTTATCACCACCACAGTAAGACCACCAGTTACTCCAATGGAGTGTTACAGTATAGACTTCCATAGAAGTATGGACTTAACGACAGGCAGTCCTCTACATAGAGGTACTCTTCTCTAAATCTGCATCTTCAAGCTTTGCTTATATAAGGATACTTTTATATATATGTGTGTGTGCATGTATATACATGTAATATGCAAAATAATTCTTTTTAGTGTCCTTAATTGTTATTATTATTATCCAATGTGCTCAAAAGGAATCCCTCTCAACTTAAACTTTCCTTGCTGAACTTTGGTACATCTTTTCTCTGTATCCATAAATGCAAACTGCCTGCTGTGTACCCAGACAGCAATCAGAGACTTTTAAAGATTTAATACCGTTAAACAGGCTAAATACATGCCTAAGAAAATGCAAAATATACATGCAGAAATTAATCCTGACATATTTAACAAATCATCTTAAACTACTCCGTAGAAAAATTACTGGAAGATAGCGAGTGATACTAATAAACTAGCATTTACTTTTCCCTCCCCACAATTCTTGCCAGAGCTGATGACTGTGCTGCCCTGTACAGAAAAACCTGCTTTCATTTGCTCACCTAACCACCTTCCTTCTCAGTTTCAGAGCTCAGCAGGAGACAGAAGTCACCTTCTGCTTCTAACCTTCCTGGCTTGTTTTGCCCTTCACTGCAGTCAAATGGCATACATTCATATCTGCACACATGCACACACGTTTGCTCTATGATTTTTGATAAAAACATACAAATAAAGAGAAAAGCTGTTGTAATTATATTTAGACACCCAGTACAGTGATAAACCAGTATCTACAGCATCAGCACATTTACTCTGATCCTGTGGAAATTTCATTCATTTCATACTACAAGCCACATTACAGAAGTCAAGAAACTTCAAATTTTGATGCTTCAAAACTGTATTTCACTGACTCTGATCTGACAACTTATTTCATAACTTAATAAGAAGATTTTGTTTATTTCTCTCACAAGCATGAAGTTTCACCTACAGTGCCGGACCAAGAACTTTGCGTGTGACATGCCTGATTCAACTTTTAACATTACAGCTTATAGTTTGGGGGATTTAAAAATTTTAATAATCATACCACAGGTTCAGGGGAAAATTACTACAGGGAGAAAATATCAGCAATATCAAAGAAAGTAGAAGGAAAACAATGCCCACAACTAGGAAAAGAAGAAAGACTATGTAAGGTTTACAGTAGGAGACAGAAGAAAGGTGCTAGGATTCTCCTCCAATGTCTTCCACAGCTTTGCTTTGGGGACTTAAGACTTGGCACTTCTGTTTCCTCCTCTCCTACTCTCCCAGTTGTAGTCTAAACTGAAACAGTTTTCTTTTGGCAGTATCAGTCTCAATTATGAAGAACTCAAAAATAAAGCAATTCCTAGTCCTCTGTGAAACATCTCCTTGCTCAAAACTAAAAAGAAATTCAGTAATAATCACCTAGACTACATAAGCTTCAACTAGCAAAAGACAAGCAATCCAAATATAAAGCTGATACTGTAGGCTAGCTCTCCCTTTAACTGACCTATTAAGATCTTGCAGTGCACAAGCTATGCAACACCATATTTTCTCAGACTTGAGTAATAAAAGTAACAAAATCATAAAGTAAAAATCTGAGCCTACTAAACCAGCATCTCAGTCAAAATACAAACAGGGAGGAAGGGTTGCTGGCTTTTTTCCCCTAAGTTTTGTTTGGATATATGAAATTATTTTGTTGAATAACTTATTTACATAGTTGAATAACTCAATTTTCTATAGTACATTACAAATTACACATACTACATTAAAACACTGAAATTATAATATAAAAGTACTTTTGATTCAATATGGATACGCCTATGTTATTCTCCAATGCTGGTTACTAAACAGATTCATGACAGAAGCACTGAAGATACAAGAAGCAGTCCGTGCTTGTTAAAGAGAACAAAACTCAGGGAAAGTTAATTTCTGATACATAAGCAGTCATCAAAAATAATAAAGAAGTAATGCAAATATTCAAAACTTCAATGTGATTACTGAAATTATGCTTTAAATAGAACTCAACTTTTAACCACAGCAATTACTGAAGTGTTTCAGGACCTCAAAACCTCAGAGACGTGGGTGGCTCTTTTAGATGGCAGTCTTTTTGGAGGAGGGAAAACCAAAGGAAGTTATGACTTCCTTGCTCGGCGGAGAGTTCTTACTACTACATTTCCTGTCAACGTCCAGCAGTTGAAACACTTTCTTGTGTAGCAGTTAGCAGTGATCCTCTTTTCTGAGTGTAAAGCAAAAAGAAGAGAAAGTATACAGTGAAGAGTAGAGGAAGAAGGAGAGAGATAGAGGCCAGAGAAGTATGCGACTTAAATAGGTAGAAAAAAAAAAGAAGAAAGAAAACCCTCAGGCACAATAGTGACCAACACTACAGACAAATACAGGGAGATTTCAAATTTCAGTGCCTAACATTTGAAAGTTTAAAATGACAAATGACAGAACCAACTTTATTTGAAAACAGAAATTTCTCAGGGAAACATAACACTGGTTGATGAACTCAATATTCAGAATCTACTTAGTTTAGATGAAAATGCAACAGATAGTACAGCCTGGCATGAATTAAAGGTAGGGTCAAGTGCCAAAGCTTATGAGTTGATGTATCCTTCAAAGTGTTTTATCCTATCCAACATAAGTGTGGATTTTAGCACTGTCCATGCAACAGTTGCATCTTCTTTTGAAACTTGTTAAGCATTTTTTCAATTTAGGGTCAAAATTCATACTGACACCCTGCGTTAATTATGTATTACGTTAGAGCATTTCCTCTTCCTCCCTCCATTTTTAAATTGGTGTCATCCTTCTGTTCCGCTGAATAGAAACTCTTCGTATTTCTACCTTATAAGAAAGCATAAAGAGGCGAGGCAGGTCGCTCTGCTATACTCAGCAGTGAAACAACTCGGTGCTTGGCAAATCAGGTGAAAGACACAAATTGTCAAAATCCAAATTATTATTCTGTGTAGAACTCCAGTCAGGGCTAAAAACATAATATTCTTGTCAACAAAGACAGATATCCAACTACAAAGTTTATCCCAGCTCACTGAAATTAATTTCTGGTAGGAAGCAGCAGACGATGACAATTTAGAAGTTATTCCTGAGGCATTTTAGTGAGTGCTCAGGCCCTGCATCTAATTGCATCCATCTAGTTACTGGTTATACCAGACATACCTGAAACATGCCTGGGATCTATTAAAATAGGGGGGTTACGTGTTAGTTGTACTGCATATAGATTCTCAACCAATATTCCTGCCTCCAGCAGTAGTACACCGTCAAAATCTCACTTCCTCTTTCTCAAGGGGCTGAATTTGTAAGACTGACATCTGAGGTAGTGGGAGGACAAGGGAGAGAACATACACCTCTAAGGAGCCAACACCACCAGTGGCAGATCAATGAACATTTTTTAGTCTTCTCTCTTTAAACCACCATGTCTTTCTTTTTCGCTGATACTAAGCGTGCAGTTCAGGGAACAGTTTTAGGAAAGGCTAGGAGACAAGTATGAATGAGAGGGTGAAGAGAAAAGGTGTCAAGAAACAGATACTGAACCACATTTGTGCTGTTAATTCATCTGCTACAACACTGGTTCCTACCTTCTTCAACAGCCTCATGAACAGACTAGAAGAACTGCTGGAAGTAAGACACTGAACAAGCCATGGCAACTTTGCCGTGACTTGGCCATGCCCACCTGTCTTACTGGACTGCAGAGAGAAACACCACTTCCTCTACTGGAGTACAAAGGGAAGGATTTCTTGCAGGGATTGTTTTGGGAAGTATGTTTCATGTTGGGTATGGGACTTGTTCTGAAAATCACCTGAATCAATGAAAGACCTTCAAATGACCTAGTACGAGACCCTAGTACTTGTTAAAGCACATGGGTATTCAAAAACAATATTCAACATTACCAGTGTTTCTCTCAGTGTAAAATTACTATAATTCTAATTTTTCACAGGGCTGATCTTCGTCAAGATGGAACACGGTTGTGAAAGTTCTCATCCCACTTTTCTTTTGGAACACAAGTGTTTTCTTACCAGGAGAAGAAATGGGTTTAGTTTCTTTAGCACATCTTACAGTACAGGTCCATTCCAAAGATCAAGTCAGGTTTACAGCCGCGTTTTTGCTTGGATGTAAAATACTCTTTATTATAGGTTTTTAGTCCTTGAAATGTAACTTCAGCTTACATCATTCATTTACTGGAACGATGTTAAATAGTACTTTAAATTAAATACTTGATGATGAGTATGGATGATGGCCTGGAAAATTTTTTGAACAGTAACATTGGTCCATTGATGCAGAAAGCTTGAGAATCTCTTGCATCTGTTAAATGAAAATCTCCTCTGTCTCATGGAGATACTGAGGGAGCACTCTGTCTCTATAAGAAAGATTACAATCCATGCGACTGTGGGACAACATGGACATATGGGATCTTATTAGCCATTCCTGGCTTTCTCCAGATCATGTGCTTCAAAGGCACAAAAAAAAAAAGTCATGACTTTTCCCTCATATTTCCTATATTTTATTCCCTTTTATCCATTTTAAAAGCCACTGTCAGACTCCAGGAAACAAACAGTTTAAAAGCCACCTCCTTCCAAAAAGTAATTGGTGTTCTCAAAAAAAAAAAAAGGCAGCAGTCTTTCTTGCAGGGCAGACCACATAGTTCTTATTCACTCATGTGCTGCAAGCCAAGGTTGGGCACTCACAGGCATATCCCATCATGTGCTCAGATATACCCCTGGCTGTGGAAACCCATTTATCCAGTGGCAATGAGTTCTACAGTCTAATTATGCTCTGTGTGAATAAGTACTCCCTTATATTTGTTTCAGCTATGGCTTTACTGTGGTTTCCATCACACCTAGAATGACACAAAATGTGTCCCAACACTTAAAAGTAATAACAAGTTATAAAGCAGAACTTAGGCTAAAACAATTAAGAAAAAAATAAAACCCTGAACAATTCCCCCACCCACCCATCTTGTACAATGAAATCACGTTTTAACTACTGCACTGTCCCTGAAGCTACACTAGCCTTTTTCTTTTAATGTTTCCTAGCAGGGTTACCACCAGCACAGCTCCAGCTGAGCCACTAGCATTTTCAGTAGTGTGTCTTCTAATCGTCCTCAGAATAGCCAGAAGTAAGTTACTGGTGCTTTGAAACAGAATTTACATTAGAAAAAGTCTGTCTCTTATTAGCTAGGCAGAGTACTGGAAACACCAGCAGCCAGTTGTAAAACTTCATTTGTATCCAGAATTCCAAAGCTATTATTTAATTTGTTTGGAAAAAATGTAACTTGAAAAAAAAGCCAACAAAATAATTAAATAAGAAGACTTGTTTGTTATTAAAGATCCATAAAAATGCAAGTAGGCTTGAAATCTAAAGGATCTGAAAATTAACACTGCAAGTACATAAAAAGAAAAGCATACTGAATAGGGCTGGCTGGAAAACAACAATTCCATTTTGCTAAACATTTCAAGGCTTTGAAATTTGTTTTTGTTCCAATATGAAACAAAAATGAGACTTTCTGAAAGTTTTCATGAAATAAGAATGAGAGAAAGAATATTCACTCCCTCTGGACCTGAAAAAATCTTCCCAACCAAATTCTCTCCAAAATAGATAATGTTTCCATGAAACATTCTGGTTTTGATGAAACAGCATTTTTCAACAGGAAAAAAAAGTGTCAGCAGAAATATCATAGCCATTCTAACAGCGAAGGCTTATCTAGATCGGATACTTGTAGGAATAAATTATGTTGAGAATTGAACCAATCTAATCATATTTATATAGGTCCCCACGTGAACACTGTATCACTTGCCTTAGAAAGATACTCCGTAAGATACTTGATCTATTTAATTTTTTTGTCTTCATTAAAGATATTTTATTTTATTCAAAGAATGTAAAAGGAATCACAAAATAAGCAAAATCTGAGAGGTACGGTAAGTCAATTTGTTACTTATCTGGGGGGATTTTTCTATAAACCTGTGGACATTCTTATTCCAAAATAAGAATGGCTTTATGATTTGGAAGATTTTTTTTTTTTTTTAAAGAAACTTAAACTGTGCTTCCAAAACCATATAGACTTAACTGAATTAAGCTCTCATATACTAAGGGAAAGTCTGTGCTTGAAACTTCAACCCATACTGGGAAGCACTGTAGAAAAACATACTGTAGTAAACAGTTCTGCAATGAAAGTGAGGTGAACTAATGTTTTGAAGTCTTTGAATCTACTGAAGAGGAAGAAAACACTCGTGTTTTATATGAAATATTGCGTACGGTAATTCTTCTCTATTCCTTTCTCTGCTAAGTGTGTATTTGTGTGTTAGCTTATTTATGCTTATTTTGGAATATGGTTGGCTGAAGTACTATTGGATGCCCCCAAAATGGCAATGAGGACACTTAATTGAACAAAGCCAGATTCAGTTGTTCCAGAGAATATTGATCACAGAAATAAATAAAAAGGCAGATCACCTCTGCCTGCCACAGCATGTAATACATTCTCCCATGAATTGTTCTCACCTTCCTCTTGTAGTTCTTTGCAAAATTTTCATTCCAGCTAAGCAGCAGAATTTTCCTTCCCATCTCCTGCAATACTGCTCAATGTCATCTGCAAAAGTCAGGGACTGCAGCTGCACTTCACTGAACATACCATAGGCATCCTGGACAAGGAGGCATAACCTGCAAAACATTCCTCCGTTACTCATTGGCTTCTGTTCATAACAAACTAGTTAGCAAATTTCTGAGAACTATATTACAAGCTTCAGGACAGGGCTTATCCTCTACAATATCTGGAGAATTCCTACCAAATAATGTATCAATAAACAAAACCAACATCATCAAAGGTTTTCTCATGTGTATTTTCAGGAGGTAACAGGGCCATGAAATAGAAAAGCATGACTAAAAAAAAGCGTAAGGGGTTTGCGCTGGGGATGAGATCAATTAACTGCTATGCACTATGTGGTTTGTGTACTTATAAAGAAAGACTGAGTTTTTGCCTTACTTGAGGTGAGTTCTGCAATGCAGACAGAGCAATGATGCAAACATCTATGTGTGTGTGTATAAATATAAAAATTCTGCTTAGAAGTAAACAAAGCAACATATTTCACAAGTAATAATCACCAACACTGAAACTGGCAAAGCTAGCATTATATTTTCTACAACTTTTTTAAAAGAGTCCTAAGGATACAAAAAAGAGTGAAATGTCAATTTTTCCTTTTAAAAAAAAATCTAACATGAAACTGCAGATTAGTATATTCGATATTGGGTATGAAGAAGCCCAGAGGAACTATTTTAAGGAGGTAATTAAAGAACCTGCTAAACAAACAATTTGATTAAAGTAATCTATGGAAGTAGGGGCTGTAGGGCTGGGAAGTATTGCTTAACCAACTTGCTGGCATTTTGAGAAGATATTACTGTCATAGCAGATAAGGCAAAATCAGTGGATGTCATACCTTTAGATAGTCAAAAATGCATTTCACAAGATTCTGCACCTGAGATGAGCAGCCATGATAGCATGAGTCATACAGTGCTGGAAGAAGGAGGCTGCTGTCTACAAGATTGGCTTAATTGCCCCAGAAAGAGACAGTTAAGTGCAGAAACTTTTCAAAGGGAGACAAAAATTACCTTTGAGGGTAGCGCATACATCATTATTTCTAAATAATAAAACTCAGGGGTGCGCTAGGCAGCAGAATTCATTTCATTTCAAAGGTACATGCCAAAACTACCTTCTCCAGAGCTGCACCATTGTTCACAGAAAGCCAACTCCAACTGCTTTTGAAGCACATCATGTAACATACGCACCCTGAAAGCATTCAACAGTAGTCATTATATCTTTATAAAACATTTAAAATGAAATGAGGTCCTATATTTCTCTGGAAGAAATCCATATATTTTCTTCGCAGGGAAGCTTAGGCACATGGAAGACCATTAAGCACAGTTTCCTTGTTCATTATGAACTGCCTAACTTTGGCTTGCACCCTTAAGGGGGCTGTATTCAACACAGGATACAACCCCAAAGCTTTTCAGACATCAGCAGCTGTGCAAGCACCAGCTGAGAGTCCTCATTTTTCATATTCTGGTGCTGGTTTTGAGGAGCAGGGAATGGGAGGACCGAACACAAATGAAGGCTCCCGTATTTTCCCCGTATCTTTAGCTACAAGGGTCCCACACAAACAGGTAGAGAAAGCTTAGGTACAATTCCTCCACAGCCTGCCAAGGTTAAGAATTCCTCTAGAGATGTGAAACACTGCTTCTACCCTGAGTAATGACAAATAGGAGGAAACCAAATGCTGATGTGATCTGTAGGCTGGAAGGATACGTACCCTCATCTCTGGGATGAGTGGTGTTCCCAGCCTAGAAAGCGGGTGACTGTCCTAACAATACAAACCCGTGTCTTCAACAGATCTATCACTCTCTTCGTTTTCTGTGTAAAACAATCTGTGAGATGCCTTCTAGATCTGTATCACAGGATCATCTCCAACTCAACAGAACAAAGACTGATGTGCTATGAACATGACAGCCCAGAAGCAGAAATACTACGGTTGCCTGCCACTTTCCATGTTAGGACATTGCAATCAGTTAAAAAATCTCCCCTGAGTTTTAACTGATTTGACTGAACCTCCTCATGCTATTGTTTTGTTTGGAAAAACGGAGCTAATATGCTCTGGACATTTCTGAAAATCAGATTGAGGGGAACAGGAAAAACAAAGCAAACAGTTTTGCCTATGTGAACAAAACATTCAGTAATGGTTAATTGTGAAAAATTAGGCCTCTGTATCTTGGAGCAAGCAAGGGCCAACTGAGTTAGTGTCTCAGATCTGATCAGTTCAGCAGTCTCTTAACTGATCACTGGAATTTCTCACATGTTTAGTGAGACATAAGTGAACGCAAGTGAGTCTCAGACTAGCTGGCACCAGGCTCATATTAAGTCCTCTGGGACATATTAATTGCCCAAATAAAATTAGCTTGGTTGGTGCCGAAGACATCAGCCACTAAAAGTGCATTTTCCCAGTCCTTTTAAGCCAAGCAAAGAGATGGCTGCTGTCAGACATGGGAGTCTCAACTACCCGCATCCTTGGCCACAGATTTCCATCTCTTTGTGGCGGCAGCATAAATGGCTAGGACAGGAAACCGATCTGACCAAAAACATACTGTGGCCAAATAATTATCATCATCAGATCAGCTCCTTGAAAATTAACTCCGTAGAAGTAAACTCCTATTTGCATGGAGTACTACTTCTAGACAAGAATGTATTTTCCAGGCAGGATTAGGAGGCTGAAGCTCCCACTCCAGCTGTCTAGCGCATGTAGCACAACATCCCAGGTCATATGATGGGAGAATGGTCATCTTATGACCAAGCTTGATATACAGAAGTAAAGGAAGAACTGTGTAACTTGAGGCTTAAATCACTAATGTTCCCATTCGCACTAGTGACGCATTCATGATTATTGGCATCATGAAGAAACACAGAGCAGCAGAACTTATTGCATCAGACTCCAAGTACTTTTGCTCTATTAGGACCATACACGTGAGCAGACATCCACTATACTACACTTGTTCTAACAGTATCCCAAAGGTAGTCACAGTTTCTCTGCAACATGCCTTTAAAATGAAAGGTATATATTCACTGACTTGGAAGACAGAATTTCACAAATAACCTTCAAATGCCCAATTTCAGACTAAAAGATGAGGAATATCCCAAACTAATGCTATGAAGAGAACTTCACGAACACATCTTCCCTGCTTCAGCACACTTTTAAAACAGCACAAATGCATGGTGACAAAAACTTGAAATATTCTCAACGTCATTTGATCTGTCTCACACTAATTTAGTAGGTAATGCTATAGGTATTTAATGATGAGTGACAACTGATTTTCCTACTTAATGACTATCATGAAGTCAGCTGAATCCCCCATCAGACTCAGCGATGCATTTGGAGAACTATTCTCAAGTTCTCTGAAACTGGTTCTGTTCCTATGGATTTTGCAGACGCTGTTAGCATTACTAACAGTAGTTCAGCTGCTTTTGGAGGCTGTTGATTCACGGCCTTTACCTCCTCACCAGCATTGTTTTTTTCTTTGATTTCACTTTATTCCCAGAAAAGTGCATTTGTTTTATTTTCCCATGTTACAGTGTTGCTCTCACACTGCAGCAAATGTTCTTGCAAATTAAGTTTTAGCAGCAAGTCTAACTGTGATTAAAGCAACAGTTTGTTCCATGATTTTTCCCCCTTTGAAGCTCACTACCAGGATAAAAACCCACATCTAAATTATGAGACAAGCTGCAAAACCAAAATTAGCATCTGCCCCCAGGAATTCAGCATGTTTTGTGCATACCTATCACAAATACTTTTTTTTCTATAAAATGTGGTGTTTGTACTGAATCAGTTAATCAGCTTGAACATACCTTTACCAATGCCTTGTCAGTATGCATAGTAATGAACTGTTAAAAAAAAGAGGGGCAACATCTCCATTTTTATCAGCAGTGCTCATGTAGGGAGGAAATAAGGGCCATGTTTATTTTGGGGACAACAGGATGCAATCCTGTGTAAGACCTGAATTTAAAATATGGTTTTGGAAACTGAAATTTCTCGTGCAAAGGAGCAGAGAATTCACTCCAGGAGCAAGGGTTGGCAGGAAAGCCGGTAGAAGAGTGAATGTGGGAGATGTAGACTAAGGAAAAGGTGAAGTATGACTCATTGGTAATAATAAAGGGGGTGAAGATAGGGAATGATAAGAAGCGAGGCAGAGATTAGCCTTTTTTTTTTTTCTTTCTTTTTTTTTTTTTTTTTTTTTTAAGTAATGACATAGTAAGTCTCATGCAAAAGCTTGGGAAGATTTTGTTAATTTGCTAATAGCCAGGAGCAAGGATGGGGGCTGGGGGAAGATGAGACTGATTACTGTGCATTATTTCTATGACTGTGCTGATCTTTAGGACAAAATGTCTCCCAGTAGAAATCTGGAGAGGATTACAGGATTACTCTGCCATGCCCTTCTCCTAGTTAGTCACTCCTCATGGGTAAAGGGTAAAGCCTTCTTTTACTATTACTTTTTTATGCATGAAAAATCGTATCTCTCCATACTGCTGCCTTGTACCGGCAGCTGACTTTCTGCAGAGGTAAGGGTGACAAAAACCCTCTTCAGCTTTGGTCACCTCCAGCCTCCTCAGCAGCTAGTGGAAAAGAATAAGAAAAAGAAGATCTGCCTGCAGAGGACATGAGAGCGCACGGAGGCCAGAACTGACTGATGACACAGGGATTGTCTTTACTGAGTCTTGTGAAAACAAGCAGCAGAAATTTGTCATGAACAGATCTTAACTAACAAATAATTGTTTTACCCTTGGGTAGGAGGACAACCACATGGCCCACAGCAGCTCTTCTGCGTGCATAGCTAAGCTGTGCAGTACAGCATGAGGACCAAGACAGCCAGGCAAATGCCACCACCACCTTGGCAGTGCTCAGCAGGGACTTCGTTATTTACTCTTTCTTTGGAAGGGAGGGAAAGGGGAGAATGGGGAAATGCCTGAAAACTAATTGGATTGTATTAGCTCTGATATTTGCTCATTCTTTATCTTAACCATCCAAGAGACAGCTGCTGCTGCTGCTTTGTTTGTCAGAAGGATTTCTTATCTCTTTGAGGTGCGGTCCTAGCAGAGGCATAAAGCACACGTACATAAACACACATAAACAAAAACCCCCTCTCCCTTAATCACCAGAGGCACAACACTACCTACACAACTCCAATTCAGCAACTTGTCTGGTCAAGTCTCAAGGTGGAGCTGATTAACTCCTGCTAATATGGCTCAGATTCAAATTGTAACCTGCAGGACACCACCCTACCGGGATTTAATTTATCCCTACCTTATGCGCTCCTTGCATTCACCATACCCATATTATCTCAAAAAAATCAAAGTTCAGGGCACAGGTCTAAACACACAGGGACAACCATCCACCTCCCCCACCCCCATGCAACACCACCAGGATTTCCCTATTAAAAGCACCGTATTCACCAGATCACACACTGCTTCACCTTCCCTTTTGAAAAGTATGTACCCGCTGTAGCCTTCTTTAGGGAGACACAAGATGCAGAATTTTCTGCTCAAAATCCATGCCATTTGCTGTCACTAAATAGTGAGTGAAGCTCTACAGAGCATAAGTATGTATAGAATGATACAAATAAAAAATAATGATGATGATGACTAGCCCCTTCTATGCATAGGTTGCAGAGGTACACAGGAAAACACAAGCACTGCTGCTTCCAGTTTATAAGGGGAATGTCAAGCTCAAAGAATTCTGGTCATGACTCCAACTATAGACGTTTCTAGCACCTGGGCTGTGCTCTGGTTTGAAGCACTGAGGTGACCAAAATAGCAATCATTTTCTGTGAAAACTGGAGGTTTAAAATTTCTGAAAAGTGGAGTTCATGATCATGTACATTTTTATTCAGTAATTGTGGAAGGACCCAGAAGGAAAGAAAGGAGAAGGCAGTTCTGGAGTGCTGGACCTGAGAGAGCAGGAGCAGTGCACACAGTTAACACCAGACACACCAGTTCCTTCCAGCAAGAGACAGGCTGTCCTTGCAGAAGTATTGATGGACACTGCACATGTGACAGGAGCATCACCAGGGCAATGAGCAAGTCTTATCTCAGCATCTCAAATAGAAAATATGTAGCAGAGGTCTCCCTGGTCTCAGGAAAAGGATCTTTTTTTTTTGCTGGCACTTCTTAGCAAGTGTGTAACAGAGTATTTATGTAACGAACTTTTCAAATAACTCACTACAGTAACTATACCAAGCCCATTATCTTGGATTTTCCTTGTTTTTCCTTATATTTATATACATATGTTAAAAAAATGAAAAAGACTGAGAAAGGTTATAAAATAACTTGCTTATTTTTATTCACTTCCTTGAATAATCACTTACTTCAATACAAACTGGAAAATCAAATGCAACTTCCACAAGGTCTTTCATGAATCCCCGCCTGCTGACTGCTTTTTCCATTTCTTCATTCAGGTTAATCCTTCCACCTACTATTTTCTGTCTATGACCTGAAGAAGCAGCACTTCTGTGAGAAATGGCTTTTGTGCGTAGGAAGAGACCTATATGAGCCAAACGTATCAGCAGGGCTACCTTTTTAATGCAGAACATGCATGTAGAGAATGGAGCTCCACAGCACTGTAAATGTTCCCACTCAAAACATGGACCACCACCTGCCTGGTGGGAACTACTTACAACTTCTCGGAACGGGTGTAGCACAAAAACCAGACAGCTTTTCATACTTGCAATAACAACCATGGCTTCACACGTGACAATTTTTTCAGCATAAACCATTTCTTCTATGAAGTTTTCACGTGGCACCAAATGACCTTTTTAAACTCCCCATCTGACACTGTCTCTAAGTGCACTTTCAAATTAAACTGCTGATGTGTGTGTTTTATTTGTACACAGAATTTTACTCAAAAGTAAACAAAACATTTAAAACCATAAAAAGACATTCCTAACATCCACTCAAACACAATATGGAGCCTAAGCTATAATTTCAAACAGTTACAGAGTTGCATTTGAGAAATATTTTCAGTATCATCCGATAGCGTCACTTATCTCAGATCCATAAATGAGTATTGAAGTTGTTCTATATTAATAGTTTAAATCCAAAGTAATTATGCTATGTAAGTAAAAATTTATAGTGGTGGTTGGCTTGGAAGACACAGAAAGTTAAGGAAAAATAACTTCCTAAGCACTGCCTAAAAGTTTGTATAAAGGTTTAGCTGCAACAGACCAGTAAGGCCTTCCTCCCCCCAGATCCCCCAGGCATCTCCACACCACACTGCACATAATTTACGGTCCTTCTGCTAAGATCCATTCCATACAGCTTGTTACGTAAATAAAAATACTTTTGGGTGGTAACAAAAAAGCAAGCACATCAGATTATCCCAGCTTGTTTTGGGCTCACTATGCTGTTAACTGTAGTTGGTAAAAAAACAATAATGCACACACTCCTCAGGTTCCTCAGTGTACCATTATTTCAGCATGGAATCCCATTACAATCCCTTGGTTATTTCTGTATACAATTCAGAGAAAATATTATTTTCCTGTATGTCATGATTTACTACTCAAGAGTAAAACTGTACATTTAAGAAACTTACAGGGTCAGCTGAAAACTGCAAGTCTCTTATGGATGATCTCCAATAGAAAAATCATGTTCCAAATATAACGTGTAATTACCACCCAGCCATTTAAAGTACTTATCTATGAATCTGAGGAGGGGTTCTTTGTTTATTTTTTTAATCTTAAGACTTCGTAATTATTGTTTTGGCATCCAAGAATTCTAACAGTCGTCAAGGCGCTGCCAAAAGGTTTTCTCTTGCAAGGTGCTCAGCACCCTCCTTTCCAAGAATATCAGCATTCAGTTGCTGGTTCTGCCAACGTTTCGCATCATCTTTGCCGCACTGTTTCCTCCACGCCTCAGTTCCTTATACGTAAAAATCAGAATAAAAGTCCTGTCTTCAAAGGGTGATCTGAAAGCAATAGCTGAATAATATGGTGGTATCTAGGAGGGCAGGTCCACAAAGCCTATTCTATGTGCTAGATCCCATCTGAGTTGGGGGAGGAGGCTATATATACATATGTATATATAGAGAGAGGGCTTCCTTGCAGTATCAAGCCATTTCTTCTGCGCTACAGGGCTTACAGAACTCTCAGCTCCCCCTGCAAAACCCACAGCAAGGGCTTTACAGAGTTACAGCATCTGGAATGAAGCAAGAACACTGTAGCAATGGTACTGGGGTCCCTTATCTTTCAAGACCATATTATTTGTGGATTCACCAGATTTACTTCTGAACCACACAGACCATGAATGGAATCCTAGAAGATTTTATTTTAAAAAAAACCAAAATGAAGTGAGTATTTAAAAAAATAACTGCCCATTTCAGAAAGCACAGAACATCCTAAAACGCATTCTTGGTAGTATAGCATTGCACAGGTGCTTCCCCAGTGCATGTGAAAGGTAAATGAAATATAACACTGCGGGATTTCTTACAGAGCTGTGTCTGTATTCAGTAAGACATTCTGCTGTTTCAATGCCACATCATCCCACCGAACTAGCAGAAAAATATAATATTCATCAAAATAAAGGGCAGAACAAAGAGCAAAGAAGAAAAGCAGGGTCCACCGTTTCTGTTTTTCATTCACGCTGTTTTTCTTTGCTTTAGTGGCTGCCTTTCCTAGGTGTGTTTCTAAATGAGGGAGAGGGAGCGTGTTTGTGTGTGCGCGTCGCGTGTTTACAAGAGTTATGGTAGCAGTTCTCAGCAGTCCACCGAGAGTTCTAGGAAACGGCCCCTGTTATTTTATTCTGGGTCAATGTCAGCTCATGTCAGGCAGTAAAGATCACACAGGACAGCTCGCTCCATCTCGCAGTCCTGGCCGGAGGCCTCAATGGGAGAGGGAAAGGGAGCGAGCTGCGAGTGGGCGGAGAGCCTTCCCAGCACTCTACCAACCACCGCACGAGGAATTATGATAAACACCACTCTGGAAACCAGATACAACAGTACATTGTGTTCTTCTTCGGAAAAACAACCAGACTTCGGCTCACTTAAAGTAAACAGTTAATCCTGTTTATCTTTTTTTTTTCCTTCTTTCTTGATGAGTTGTTAACAGAACAATCTCTTCTGCAAAGCAACTAAGAGATCTGTCCCTTAAATTCATACTGATTTTCTCTTCCTTCAAGAAAACAAACAAACAAAAATTCGATATGTAAACTTTCTACTATCGGCAAACAGTGTGGAATAACAATCTTTCTTGGCTTAAAGTGACTTAACAAAGCGATGCCAAAACTGAATGAAACCTTTCCCTCACTTACATATTTTATTTTGGAAAACTGAAGTCCCAAACAGAGCGTTCTATTCATCCCTTTTAACTCTTCCTTTACTGACAAGAACAAGCAAAACTGGTTAAAACAAAAAAAATCAGGATGCGTGGTGTCCTCGCAGCCGGAGTGCAGGGTGCCTGCGGAGTACAGATTAGCTACTGAGCAGGGCAGGGGGGGCTGTTCCCAGGTTTTCTCCGGGAGGTGAAAAGAGAGGAGTCAGGCTAATCGATTGCAACTGAGGTAACAAACTGTTACCCTCCTTTCCAAAATATATGCTTACTGTGCAAATTCATGATGTCTCTGACTTTCAATATTAAGGTTGATTAATTAGAAAAGCAGATGGAATTGATTATCTTGTTTTGCTGGAGTCACCACAGTCTACCTATTAACTACTTCTTACTGGGGACTCCAACCGAGTCCACTGAAAGCTACAAGCTTTTCCAAAGGGAATTCTAATTTTTAGCACTCAGGAGTTTAAATAGTTCTGAAAGTCAACAACGAAAGTGTGCTTAACATGCCCAGTCAGTAAAAGTTTGTTGATTTAGCTATTTATAATCATAAAAATACATGATTTGAAAAACTGAAAGAGGAGAAGGAAAATATTTCCCTGTTTTATTTTTACTCATCTTGCAAGCTCTAAGATTCTGGGTTTTGCTGTGCAACCGATGTCACCAAGTGCAAAAATGTAAATTCAGGTCTGGGAATGAAAGTCTGATTTTCAGGTTTTATTCTTTAAAAAATATTTTACACGTAAAACTTTTATATTTTTTATGCTTTTTCTGCCTTGAGATCTTAATTTATTTTGCATTTATTTTCAAATCTTTTACAGCAGTTGCAGAATTTACATTGCTCTCATGAGCTCTAAAGGGACAGAACAGGACAAAGCAGCGTTATTTCCCATTGCAGAAACCGGGCTGGGGAGGCAGCTGTCAGCAGGCTGGGGCCGGAACCCCAGAGGAGCAGCCTCAGGACTATCCCCCCCAGTCCACCACTTCGCCCACCACGGCCTCCAGCCAAGACTGGAAGAGCCAGTATGCCTCCACCCAAGACTGGAAGAGCCAGTATTGGCAGGACAGGACTGCTGTTGAACACTTCATCTTGCTCCAAGTGCACCCTGTCATTTAACCCCCTCCCTCCCAGTGCTGCACCTGCACAAGAAAAGCATGGTTGCTCTCTTATGATCGTGGGTTTGGCCCGCCAAATTTGTCCCCAAATTGATGGGCAGTCCACAGCGCTATCTATGAAGGACCCAACTTATGCCGAGGTGCTGCGGCTCCGAGCAGAGTGGCTATTAGCTGCAGGACTGCAGGGGAGAAGCAATGTACTTTGGTAAAACCTCTCTCTCAGGAAGCCAGAGGTGAATGTGGCAGTGCTACGGTCTCTGCTTGTTGGAGAGGCTCCTGGGCGTAGGAGAAGAAAGCAATAAACCTAAAGTGTTTAGGGTGCAGTTATAATCCATGTACAAAAGAGGACTCCTTTTGGCTCCCCAAGTTTTGACCCCACGGTGGCTGGCCACCATCACGCCCTACTTCAGGAGGGAATGCATCAGCCAAGAGGAATGCAGACGAGAGGTGAATCGATTGGAGATCATTAAGAGATGAAGCAACAGCAGGAGAAAAACGTGGAAGGTGAAGAAAACAAAGATCAGGAGGAAATGTTCTCTGATACTACCTCTTTTCCATTTCCTTTCTTACACCTCGCTGTTCTCCATATCTCTGGTAGTTAGAGATTAGGGGGAAAAATGCCAGCCTGTGGCAAAACTAGTATAATCCCATGGATGGCCTACAGGCATTACTGATGGCGCGCTTTCCCCAGACACGTTCGGATTTTTTATATCAGAAATTATGGACACAACAAGTGCTGCTGAAAGGGAAGTGCAGGTGGCAATAGTTTTCCAATTTGAAAAAAAAAAAAAAAGTTTTGTTACCCTTTTAAGCTTCCATTTGAACTTTTCAAAATGAGAAATCCCATTTTCCATTATAAGTCAAGCAAAGCTTTATAAATTACTTTTAAATAAGCAGTAGGTTTGGGCCATTACCCAAACCTCACTCAAATTAACATCTTTCCATTGATTTCGATGATCTTCCTTTCATGCCATAGAGCAGGCAGAGGAAACACCTGGGCAGCATCAGTAGCACTCCTCCACCTTGATTTCATTCAACCATTCATGCAAATTCCATGTTTCTCTTTTAAAACTATCTAAACTGAACACCGGTCAAGGATCAAACACTGGAGTAATTTTATAAACATCACACTCAACATTTCCCATAATTTCAAGGAATCATTTTTAGCAGGATCAGAACTTGAAACACAGCACACAGTACATAAAAAAAGAATCTTAAATCTGCCATATTCTGATTTTTTTTCCCCTTTTTGCTTTTAGTTGGGTAATCTTAAAACCTACATAGAGAATCTCTCACTTCTTTCATTACTTTGGTTATCTTTGGGTGCATATGGAGATTTCAAATATGATGTCTGCTAGTGAGAAGTGTCCTAAAAGAAAAAAACTCTACTACAGCACCTTAATCACCATAACCCTGCACAGATGATCGTCTTTATTTTATATCTCATGCATGTGGAATACTATTTTATTATAATGACATAATCAGTCATTACACTGGATTTCATAAAATAACCCTGGTCAAATACTGAGAAACTAGAAGTGTGGTATACTTGATTCTGATTTTCCCTTCCCCTATAAAAAGAAAACAGTCCTGAAAGTAAGAATCTGTTCAAATAGAAGTACAGCATAGTTTGTTCTCATTGTTTATATTCCAAGGGAAAGAAAAAAAGAGGACCAAATCTAAACAAAACTACAGGAAGAGTTTAGAGAGACAAAAGATAATCATGTAAATTAGAACTGGATTAGGGCCCTTAGTAAACCTATCTATTCATGCCAAAAGAGGTGATTTAATATTCTGTGGTTAAGATTCTGGTTTTGTGTTTTATCCAAAAGAATATCAACAATAGCACATTGTTCTCCTACCACCATGCTGGTGTTACAGCCTCTGATGTGATTCAGCACAGACTTGAAGGGAGAGGCACAGCTAAACGTTTGGATTTTCCTGAGCTGTCAGCCTTTGCGGGCCAGCAGGAGATACAACATCACAGCCAAGATAACAAGATACCTTTTGTCTTTAAAACATGCAGTTTCCTGTTGATAGTATTCTGTATTGTCACGCTTGTTGTCTCATCCTCTTTTTCCTGTCACACAGTCCTTCTCTAATTGAGACTTCACAGTACTGCACTGAGGAAACATTAGGACAGGAATTACTTCTTCTGCATGCCTGTAGAGCATCTGATACACCACGGTACAAGCCCTGATCCTCACTGGAGCATCAGTGTCACAAAACCAGATCAAAGGTTTGGCGTAGCCATTTAAACATCAGTCGCTGCTGCTTATCCTTCTTAACCACAGGCAACAGGGCTAGCACTTCTATTTTCAGAGTACTGTCAGCATCAGCAGTTGCATTTTTCCCTCTCAGGCTCTCCACCGAGTAGGATCTCTTTGCATCAAAGGGTCTCAAACCAGGCTACTAGGCTGCTCCTCCAGCCTGGCTTCACCCCCATCCCCAGAACGAAGCATTGAGGAACCATCAGAAGGAGGTTTGAAGGTTGCTTCAAGGGGGTTCCTTCCTACTAGACGTGTGATATAAGATGCAGAGAACCACCAGCATGTAAAAATGATGATATTTCACACAAATATAGGCCACATTTTCATGCATGTCATGGGACACAACGTCCCTGGTGTTATCTCCACTGCCAGGTAATGTCAGACACCCTTGATTTTGGATGATGTGACGCTATGCAACTCACGTACTCCTAAGGTGAGGCATAAAAAAGAGCCTAAATTTAAAACATGGGAATATGCTAAAACAAAATAGACAAAGCCTCCAAATGATATTCTCAAGAGTAGGAGACAAAATGCCTACGTTTTAAACAAATGTGCTTTCTGACCAGCCATTTTTCAAACATGTTTCCTAACTTACACCACTGCAAGAAGTGTGAAAATATTAAGACGACAAAAATAAAATAAATGAAGACACAGTAAGTGAATCCCACTTGGATCAATCTAAGCATTTTGTTTTACCAATTTTAAAAAACTAAGTTAAAAAATCATAACTGAAACAGAATTTCTAAACAAGTGGTTTCAGAGTAGGAAAATGGCATTGTTTCAAAACATAGCATTTCAGCAATGTCACAATTTTTCAATTGCTTGTACAAGCTTTTCCTGAGAAGTTTTCGTTTTTTTACAAGATGATCTGACAGAAAATTATTTCTTTGAAAAATTTCCAACCATTTTTCCTAGAAATATTTTTTGAAACTGTAATGCAGTAACTATTCATTAATTTTCAAGGCTTTGTTTTGACAAAACATAATTATCCAGCATACCAAAGAGTAATTATCCAGTATGCCTGTAAGTAGAAGCAATGCTGGACGATGAGAGATGGAAATGCAATATATATATTTTTCCCCTTCTCTCACAATAGCTGAAGAAATATATTTGAACGTATAACTTCTTTTTAACCGGCAGCAAAACTGTAGGGAAAGCTATAAGAAAACGTCTCCTGCGCGCAAATTTTAAGTTACAGAACTTACACAAAACAGAAGTGAATTTCTGTGCTTACATCTCTTCCTGGTTGCTAAAGATAGCCTATTAAAGCTTAGGAAAAGTGGAAACCTAGTGGAAACAAGGTAATTTTTAAATTTAGAAAGCAAAAATAAAAAAGCCTGGGTCTCTACAGAAAACCTGGAGGTTCAGACTGCCAGCGCCATCCCTGGAGGTCCAACGTGACTATGGCTGTCCTCCTGGGGGGCTACCGGCTGGGGTCCAGGCCCTGACCCTGGACAAGGTAACACGAGGAGAGACTGCGGCCTCCGGATGCACCCGAAAGGAAGGTACGAGGCTGCCGTGGGAACAGCAGCCTGCCTGAAAGCGACTGGGCATTTGGGGGCAGCCGGTGGAGAAGCCCAGTGAGGATCCTGAACCTCGCTAAGAAAAGGGGCTTTACTCCAGCCTCCTCTGCTGCCCTACCTTACCTTACCTGGACTCCCTGCCAGGCGCGAAGCAGTGCTGACTCCCACCAGCAACCGCAGGATCTGATTTGAATTTTACAGTGTAACTGCACCTATGGATTTCAAAGGTGGTTTACGTGCATTTCCAATGAAAAGGGGGAGAAACGCTCGTGAGAATTTTCTTGGAGAAAAGGTGGTAACTACAACCTGTACCCCATTTGGATGTGTCATTATCACTAATATGAACTCTGAAATGGCAGCAGGCATGAACCGTATTTCACTGGTCTTTTTAAGCCAGTTACCCAAACAGGTTCGTTTAATGGCAGTCCCACAAAATATGATAAAAATGTTCTACACACAGAAGTAGATTTTGGATTTTTTAAAATTTGTACGGAAGTCTAATTCACCACAAACTTTCCTTTCTTGACCAAAAGACATCTCTGTAAGCACAGTTAGTTGTAAACAAATATACATGTATAAAAATACACTTTTTTTTTCATATCGTGTTAAGCCAAATATGTACTCACAAAAGCACAAAAAAGCATTTTGCTTCAGGGGTACATTCCCAGCTTAGCTTGACCTGATATGACAAGACAGGATGCCCAAGGAAAAGCTTGAAGATTGAGAAAGCACTGAAAAGTAGCAGAACAAGGCAGTACGAAGAACTGACTTTCTTTAGAAAGGCTAATGCTTTCCCAGTTGCCAGCCAAATTAATGCTGAAAATCATATACCACATATTCAATGTTTTTTGAATAATTACATTTTTATACTCCAAAAAGTTATTTCTCTACAGCACAGACAAAGATTTATGTTCTTGTAGGGCAAACAAATGTGGTATCATCTGATTTTGGATGAGGCACCAAGAGAACATTTAATTTCATCCTACAGTTGTTTAATTCGAATTCGTAAGTCTCCCTGTCTTCCCACATCCATTTCCCCTTTCTCCCCAATCTGCCATACTACATGTGTTTTTCACTGCTGCACATACTGACACCAAATTTCAATATTAGCTATCAATGAAACACTCCCGGTATTCCTCATTTTTTCACGCCACAGTGTGGACACTAGTTTTAATGCTACTGGATTAAATGTTGGGACTTACATAAAAAGTGTATTCTTTGTATGTTTTATAATATAATTTTTAATTATTATTTAGTTAATATTATTAAGTGACAGGGAGCTGGGGCAAATACAGGTATATGAACAACATCCAACTGATGAAGTGGCAAGAATGTTTTGTAGAAGGCAATTATATTTCCCTAGTGGGCAATATTGTTCTCTAGCTAAAATACACCTGTTAACAAAAGATGATGGTAAGCAGGGTAGCAAAAGAACTTGAAAGTGAACAGAAGTTATTTCTGCTTTACATGCATGAGTCAGCAACAGAGTTACAGAAATCTTAAAGCATCAATACAGATTTATCTTGGGACTCTGGTTAACTTCTATAGCGTCAGTGCTTATAAACCTTGGTAAGAAAGCAAGCAGCTGCCAGGTGCCAGAGAGAAACACTGTCTGCAGTTTTTCCAAAATGAAATTGTAGGAACAGCTTATCACTTCTGAACAACTACTTCAACACCTAGATAGAGGGTGCCGATGCTGGCCTGGAAGGACAAGCACTTGGGAAAAGCACTGTCCTTACCACCTCTATTTTTGCCTACCTGAAGAACAACAGAGACAATTCATCTACTTAACAGTGCTTATAAGGTGTTATTTTTTCAGGTTTAGAAACACACAAATAGAAACTACTGTTACAACTGTTAAATTATGATAATTACCACACTGATCTTGTACTGACTCAGTTTATTAAAGCTGCCAGAGAAGATTGCCTAACCCTGACCACTGCGTTAAGAGTTATGAAGTGGTTCAAACTTTGAGTATTTGCAGTTGTGGAATGGGTTGCATGATTTCAGTATCATGATGGGTGAAATGGAGCAAGGGGGAATGGATCCTCTGGACTTTATGTCCTTTCTAGTTTTCTTACCCGCAGGTTGACTTGACTAACATTAAATTGGAAAACAATTAAAGCATCAGTAGACTATGTTTCATTTGTCCTGTTCACTGGGCAAAAAGGGACCAGGCTACACAATTTGGGAGGAATAATTAATATTAAAATAGACTGTATTTACATCAGAATCTTAAGATATGTTCTTTACCTATTTACTTCTCCTTTAGTGGCCATAAAATCTCCAAGGACATTAAAGGTTACCTTTGATACTTTAAATACCCAAAGTAAAAACTGCTAGAAATGATTTGGCATATATTAAAAGTATCTCATCACATAGTTTTACAAGTGTACAACCTAGCTGGAAAAATCAGAAATGGTAAATTGTGGTTTATAAAAATTATACAAGGATGGTTACTGGGTAGCCAACAAAGCTGTGTGTTGCCAGAAGAGCATCAGTGATTTCTCCAGAATTCATCACAAGAAGCTTCATGCTTTCCTTACTTTGCATGTTGGTATACAGGTAAAGAGATGGTTCCACTACAGAAATACCTCTCAGAGTTCCAACTCTCATGTAACTTACATCATGTAGATGGAGATTTCAAAATAATTTATCTGAAGCCTACACTGGGCAGTGATAAAGTACCATGTATTTACACATCACACAAAATTACTCAGAATCTTATCACGGCTGCTCACAAAGTGATGGTCCCAGAAAGCAAGAATATTATCTTGCAGCACTGCAGCAGCATTTTAACGTACAGTAAGAAACTTCCACACAAGCTTTGCACTTCACCAGGTTTTAGCCAGAAGTTTTCCCGAGATGCAACCATGCCAGGAGGAGAAGGCAAGGAATACCCTTCTATTGTCTTTCCAAGTCCTTTCCAACACCTCCATATAATCAAATCAAAATACCACAATCTGTGACGAGGCCAGTTTGCAGTATGTGGGTAAGACACAGAAGAATGCCATATGAAAAGAAATAAAGACATTTACTATCTCTGATGACATAAGGCTATATTAATCTAAGTAAAACTGCTCAAAGAAAACAGAAATCAGAATTTGCAGCGCTCCGGGTCAGAATACTTGGTCTGCCTAGAAACAGACAAAATAACCTTCCATGTTCAACTTGCTTTGTGTAAGATTTATGATATTAAGAGTGGTTCTGGATTGAAATTTAACATAGGCAATCTCAGGAAACAGCAAACTTTTTACATTGTTTTCAAATTTCTGGTTGAGTAATGAAAGAAATATTAACATCTCCACCTACACTTCCCCACAAACTAAACTTTTTAATGACCAGATTCAGCAAGGAAAATGTCCAGCTTCCCATGACATGCATTTGAGTGCTCTGTAGATTTCAAGATAATTTTTGTTTTCTGTAGTGTGTCTTCTTAACTATGACTTGAAATTATGTCCACTGAAGGATTTCTCTATCAAATCATAAAATTCTGTATTTTTCATGCTCTGCAAGAACTGCAAAATTTTAAAGTAAACATTTTTTCCATATGCAGATGTAGGTAGATATATAGATCCACACATATATATATCTCCATATCAAACCTGCAGACTGAAAATACTATTTGTCAGGAGGTAACAACATTTAGCACCCACAAACTAAAAAGACCACAAATCTAGCATCCACAGACTAAAAACCAGTTTCATGTCAGGAAGTATTCAGTGGAGATACAAGATCAAGGTGTATCTGCCCTACACAATTGATTCCCCAGTCCTAAGCTGTAGTACACTGTCCCCCCTCCTCCCTCATAACTGTGATGGCAAAACAGGTTGAGGCAGCATGAGAAATCAGATCAGGGAACTGATCTAGCTTTAACAAACAAATCTCAGATGCAAAAATAAAGGTATTTACCTGGAGTACTACATCCAGCTCTGCAGTCCTCAGTACAGGAAAGACATGGACCTGTTGGAGCCAGTCCAGAGGAGGGCCACGAAAATGATCAGAGGGATGGAACAGCTCTCCTATGAAGAAAGGCTGAGAGAGTTGGGGTTGTTCAGCCCAGAGAAGAGAAGGCTCCAGGGAGACCTTATTGCAGCCTTCCAGTACCTAAAGGAGGCTTATAAGAAAGATGGGGATGGACTTTTTAATAGGGCCTGTTGCAGTAGGATAAGGGGTAATGGTTTTAAACTAAAGGAGAGTAGATTCAGACTAGATATAAGGAAGAAATTTTTTACAATGAGGGTGATGAAACATTGGAACAGGTTGCCCAGAAAGGTGGTAGATGCCCCATCCCTGGAAACATTCAAGGCCAGGTTGGACAGGGCTCTGAGAAACCTGATCTAGTTGAAGATGTCCCTGCTCATTGCAGGAGGGTTGGACTAGATGACCTTTAAAGGTCCCTTTCAACCCAAACCATTCTATGATTCTATTTTTCTTTTGCATCAGTTTGCTGATGTAGCATCACAAACAGCTGTTCCAGCTCAACTGAATGGACAACTTGGCATGTAGTGGTGACAAGACAGCTTGCCAGGGAGAAGAGAGGTGGGGAGATGGACGTGGAGTGAGACTAATTTTAAGCCAGTTTAGAGGGAGAGAGAATAATTTACCACGGACTTCCTCAACGAGAGATCATAGCTTTGGTCATACCCGAGATGAAGCAGAAAACCAAATGGGCCTTCTGCCGCTGGTTGAAGGTCGATCACTACCCCTCTGCCTCAAGTGTTTCTCCTTTGGCTTGGTTTTGATGGAAACATTGGTCTAAATCCCCCACCTTGTAAGAATAACTCTTGTAAGAATGATTTTTACACAGAATATTTACATGAATTATAGCATACAATGTATCATTAGAAACAATATCCCATTTTAATTTTACAACTGCAGACAAGACAGACCAGTTTAAAAATGTAAGCTACCTAAAAGGAACAGCAGAAACACTTCAAAAACACTGAAAGCCAGTCTAATGGAAAACATGTTAAAAATCCTACAAAAAGTCTATTTTTTTGCATATTTTAAAGTACATTTAGTCTTTTCGGTGTGCCAATGTGCATTTGCAGCTATACTCTACAAAAACACACAAACACATAACCTAATTTCCCCTAGCAGAATTAGTTCACTAACACTGAATATTTAAAACAGTCTTCAAATGTGAAGTCCAAGCTTTCAAACTCAAATTTCAATTTGTATTCAAGCGCCAGCCACTATACTTCTGACTCATATTTCTTCTGATGTATCTTCCATATAGTTTACTGAATTTGTTCAACTCACCTAAAATTTCAAATGTGGATGCTATTTAATGGTCTGCTTTACTGACTTTCTATTTTATTTCTAAATAAATTTTACAAAAAATTTGTTTAAAAAATCCTCTAGTGATATCTGCAACTGCTGAAACATGCTAGAGTGAAAAATTATTGTGTTCAAATTAAGGTATTAACTTTAGCATTTCCTTTTCTCAGACCGAGGCAGATCAGCTGGTAAATAAGACTGTTGTAAACACCATTTCCTTTAGTTTATCACTTTGTACTTGCAAGAATTACAGTTAAATTTTTATTTTACTTTTTCATAATAAGCAAAATACTACCTATTTGAACATTTTACAATCAGGATGTAGTGACAAAACAGCAACATCTCTCTTGCTGATTTAAAGGGGAAAAAAAAAGAACAGAAATACCGTTTGCTGTTTTTAAAGAACTAAATGGATATAAATTGTCAGACTCTGGGTCATCACTAAGCATAGGCCAGAGCATTGGCACGAATTACTGTGTTGTGAAGCCTACAAGCTTTATTTGGTTTTTAGTTCACATTCCTGTAGAGTGAGACATTCTTAATTTGGGAGAGCTACGGGTAAACATTTATGGGAAAAAATTATTAAATATTTCCTTTCACAAAGGTAGCAGGCAAAATAAAAACAAAAACAACCCCTCTACAGAATGTTAAAGGTGGTCTTTAACTATCAAATTCAGCAAGGCAAATGAGGTATCTATGCTCCTTTTTTACAGGCACTCAGAGCTTTTATTATTGGGAGACTAATCTTTCCTCCACTGTTTATCCTTCACAAACTCATACTATGTTTATTTTCCGATAGGGACAGCATTATCCATATGTGAATATGCATACCACATAGGCTGCTCCATCATATGGAGATAATAGCAATTATTCGGGTCTTATGTACACTTGCACTTAGATTTAGCACTACAGAGGAAGTGAAAATACTTACAAGGGTAATGATACTTATTACAACACCTGATGTAATACATAACTACTGGTCACTTCCCAAACCTCTCACTGAACTGCAGTAGCCTTTGAGAGCTGTTTGTTGCAATTCAGTTTATGACACAATGTTTTAAATGTTCTTACTCCAAAAGACTCTTGGAAGACGAAGCCCATCTGAAGATTTTCTCTCTAAATATGAAATATGTTCTGCCTGCAGAAGATTTCAGAATTTTAAACAAATGCGAAACACAGTTTATTCACCCTGGTGAAAGAAGTCATCCTGCAGATGGGTCTGAGGCTCAAGAGGACAATATGCACAGTTGTAGCAAAAGGCAGAATACAGGTTTTTCTCCTGGCTTTAGCCCTCGGCACTACAGCTCATTTGTCTAAGTTAAGTTTGAGAAATCTACAGGGACACCTAAGAACATATATCAGATATGTTTTGATCAGTGTGTACAGAGAACAGAACGTTACTCTAACTCTACAAGCAGGAACATGTTGGCCTGACTGTATGTGGATCAGGGCTATCAAACCTCTCTTCCTCCTCTGACCAAAGAAAGATACAAACTTTCTCTACAGAAAATCCAAACACACATACACCACCCCTGCTGCACTTTAAACCCTATGTGATTTTGAACTATTACAAAAATAGAAGATCGTCTCCTCTTCTTCCTTATATCTACAAAATTATGCATGCCAAATGGCTTGTGAGCTAAGAGAGACCAAATGCCATGTCCTGCTTTCCTAGGCATGCAGATGGATTGCATTATCACTAAATTAATGGCTTTCACATTATTATTCCAGGATTAAACCTGCATCATTTACACCTCCTGACTTCAACAACTGTAGGGTAAGATGCCCATGAAACAGACCTATTCCAAACATGCAGTTAACCCAAGAGCAGTTCCTGAATGTAGAGCGCATGGATACACCAGAGAGTACATTGCTTTCCCCCGCAGCAAATAATTTCCAAACCTGCTCTTCTCTGGCTCCTTAGAAAGGGTGCTCCTCTCCTGATCCCTCTCTACTTGTCAAGACTGAAGTCAAAAGAGTTTGCACTACATGGGCAAATCTCCGAAAGCAACCCCATAGCTCCTTCCAGTCAGGCTGCAAAGACGAGGCAGCTTTTCCAAATTTTATCATGATTGTGGTAGGGCCAAAGTTTTATTACTACTTCCAATATTTGATGCAATTTCCTATGAACTCCCCAATGTAGCTCAAAAATAATTCTGGGGCACCATCAGTATAGCAAAACCTAGGGCATATGTATTCCTGAAATGTTAGGCAAACATCTAGAAGATTTCTCTTTGTGGATAATGGTGTCATACCTGAAAAGGAAAGTCAGTAACAATAAAGCAAATTTTGCTCCTCAGATGTCCAATTGAACAATATGCTAAAGATTTAACCTTCCCAAAGAATAGACAAGAAATATATGGCAGAATTAGTTTCACAGCACTGTGTGCCACCACAGCTATGCATCAAGATACCATACAGCTTGGCCTTTGAGGAGAGCACAAAATAATTCAAAAACAGAACTGACAGGAGGAAAATAAACTGCTTTTTTCTGGGAACTGAGCTATGCTAAATGACTGAGCCTTCCCAAAAAAACTCAAGTACCATACTTGTTTGACTGTTGCACTAGTCAAACCGTCGCCTGTTTCCCAGGGAAACTGGGGGTATTTATTAGCTGGTATTATTAGTCATGTGACTTCAAACATTAATCATATTTGTTCAAAAAAGTTGGTGCAATAATTGCAGCTTCTTACTGATGAATGATAAAATGCTACATTCCACTTCAGTTTATTGAAGATTCCAGAACCCAGTTAACTATTTCCTAATATATCTAAAATATAGCCAAAATGAAGTCTTTTTTAAAAAATTAAAAGCTTATTTACATGTGGCTTACTGTATTTCTTCTAGGAAACAATAAAAGGGTAAAATGCTCTAACAAAACATCAAGATATTATGACACAGTGAAACAGATATTCCTACCTGATTGCCACACCTTTTAAAATTATGTATAAGGAGTCTTTTGTCCCCTGGTTTTTGGAATGTCAAGCAACTCATAAATGATAATCTGAACCTAAATAAACATACACTAGTTAAAAATTCCTCATTTATTTAGAGCATGAAATGAATTATTACTTCAAGTATTCGAATAGCAACATCCTTCCTCAGTTTCTTCCCTAACCTCTCTTTTAAATAGCCAACCTAAGCTAAATATACCAACAAGCTAATGGCAAACTGAAATTTTTAACCTGTTTACAACATTCACCAGACAGTTTTAAATACAATCAGAAAAGCTTAATATTACTATCATTATGTTAGATTAAAGCAAGAAGGTAGCTATACGTCTTCATGGCAGGAAAAACTGAATTGTAAGGATTTATTTTTTTTAGTATTCCCTTAATGCAATTGCCTCAATTCTTGTATTTTGACACTCTATCAGTAACATCAACAACTGTTAGCAGAGTTACCAGTGGAAAGATGAAGAAAGTAAAAAGACCCTGACAATATAATCAAGACTTAAAAAGGCCTACATGATGAAAGGTTTGTTTTTCTTTTTAAGAAGAGGAAAGTATCTTCACATAGGGGTCACTTTACCTTTCCTTCCCCTCCTCTCATGACACACCTATATAAGCTTAAAAACGTTCTTTTATTCAAAGGAGGGTTTCTTCAGTTACTCATAAAGAATTACTCACTCTTGGCCAGTGGTTTGTATCAACTTAAGAGAGTAACATGAAGAGATGTGTTTTTAAAGTGGGAAGATCCCAGCAACCCACAGACATGAGCAATGAAGGTACACACATTGAAACAGTGTGTACATGAAAGAGTAGATGAGGGGACAAAAAGGAAGCAAAGTCAAATCTCAGGTCAATCCACCATGAAAAATGGCTAAACCAGAGTTCAAAGAATTTCTTGACAAACAAAGAAAAACTGCAATGTCCAGTAGCCCCTTCTCTCCAGCCCCCTTAAGTAACAGATAGTTGCTCTCAACCAAAAACATGCTGTTTAAATACACAGTTTCTCCTACCATCCCTCATTATCTGGTCAGAATTAATTATTATCTGATTAATAAATTGTTACTCAATTACCACTTAACCCAATCCCCATCAATTAATCCTAGGCACACCTGTCAAACCACAATAAAAAAAAATTATGTTCATCTGCTCTTCTTTTCCCACATTCTTCTTCCCCTCCTCCCTTTTCCACTCCTCCCAGTTTAACACACTCTGGGATTTATTCTCCTGTATCAGACCCAAGAACTAGAGAGTCCTGTATACCTTTTCAATACAGGGTGAATAGGAGATGCTGATCTCAAGCCTACCCTCTGCACAGAGTATTCTGTTCTCACCTTTTTGAAGAGTGTCAGTGACTGCTGCAGCATTTCAATTCCAGCAGAACTCCTCAAAAAGTGGTCCCACATTGCCCAACATCCCTTGACTCTTGCTACTCCTCCAATGCTACTTTTGGGGGTTCTTTTTAATCTCTCAGCCCCTTTCAGAGAAGCAGCTCCTTAGCCCAGCCTCATTCATTTGTTCAGAGAAAACTTTTATTCACCCTGAATGAACAAACTGCTTTAAACATGAAACAGTCAAAAGAAACACAAATTCCTGAATAAAATTTTAATCACTGTACTGCCCTATTCCACATGCTCTGTAAGTGGTACATATTGTATGCCGCATGCCTAAATGATTTGCATATAGTGCTGACATTTTTTATGTTCCCTGCAATGTTTGGAATACCACACTACACAGGGTGCAAGAAGATAAGATCATTTATGTAAGCAAAATATGACCTTACAAGTGTGTAAATCCTTTATTTGCGTATGCAAGAGAAATAGCTGTGAGCACCAGGACTATTTGTATGTGCAATTATTTGCTTTACATGGCACATCAATTCTGCAAACAAATAGTGACTATTTAGCAATATTCATCTCTTTCTATTGTATAATACTGAACTGGGGAGACAGAGAGAAAGATAAGACTTTAAAGTCCATGGATAAATACTATACTGACTGCAAACTTAACTAGTATAGAAATCTCAGGTTTGCGCTGCAAGGACAGAAATCCATGGCTGACAAAACAGCAGAAAATGGAAAGAGCAGCCTGATCGAAAAATCAGAACTGCTAGAGGCTGTGCTGCTCTGGGAGAAAATAGGGGTCTAGAAAGAATAAACACACAGCTTATACGTATCATTCATACGTATAAACCCACACATTCTAAGTACTTTTTTTTTTTATCCATAAGGCAAATATAAATAAAACTTACTAAACCTTCCTGCATTAGGAATCTGAAGGTGGCAAGGTTAAGCACTCTGAAATCAACAGATGACACATTCAGTTTTTAGTATATATATTCTGCACTGTAGGAAATCTGGTATTACATCTCCTTTGAGTATTTTGCACCTGTGCTTCTCAACATATGGTTAGAGAATATCTATTTGTATTAGCAGGGTCTGTAGCTTGAACAGTCTGTTACCTTTTGAAGTGGGGGACATTTGAGTCCCGCTGCTGTGTAAGAGTGGAAAGCTGTCAGCCTTGGGTCTGACTATAGGTAAGTGCCACCCAAGCTGCTTCACACATATGGAAAATATCATGTGATGCCCCTACAGAGGCAGCTGGACCAGTGTGGTCTACGCCCTAATGTGGAGGATGGTTTGAGAAGAGCTTTACTTCAGCTCTCTGTCTCTCATCTTGAAATATTTCCTGCCTCGGGTGGCATGAACCTCTTGGGCTGGAGAAGGAAAGTCTACCTCTTATTTCTCTCCCCCTTCTCCCTTTCCAAACCCAACTGTTTCCATGGTAGAGCCAGCTGTAGCTGCTGCCAAAGAAAACAAGGCATTTTCCTACCTTGAGGGCATTCCCCTTTGAACATCAAAAGTCTATAGCAAACAATGGAGTTGAAACAGCTTTGCAAATAAAAGGTCACAAGAATTTTTCATAATGGAAAATATCAGACTACCTACAGGCAGGGGTTGCTTCCAGCTCACAAACACTACACATGCTTGCAAATACATTTCATTTTGACTGAACTAGTCTTTGCTGAGATATTGCATGGTCCCAGTGATGTAACATGAATTCATTCTCCCTCCAGCTATTTTGTAATCACCTTAATTGTCACGTCTTAAAAATAATAGATTTTTAGTTCTTTGCGAAGGGAATGCACTTACATACGGTAAGGAGCCGAGCAAACTGTAGGGTGTTCTGAAATAGCAGTTCACAAAGTAGGGGAAAGGAGAAAGGGCATGTGCTACTGGAGAGCTTCATGGAGACAAGCAGAGCACGTGATAAGCTGTTGATGGAGCCGTGCTTCACAAGCTCTAGCCAAAGGACAAATGAGCAATGCAGAGAGCCCTTGGCTGCCAGGAGCTACTGAACCCATACTAGAGGCCTCCATGGAGACTTGGCAGGATGGGATTCAGCAACAGCAGGAGCCACATGTTTTCTGGGCTCCTGCTCTCTGCCTGTGCGTATGCCCAGCCCTGCGAGCGCAGCAGTCTCCCATGGGGTCATGTTCCCCCATGGCCACCCTGGCCTGCCGCCCAAAGGTCCCCTCCATTCCACTCCCCTACGGCACTGGCATCCCTGCCTCCTCCACAAGCACGCTCCGGTGGTCTTCCCTCTCTCCTGCCTCTCAGAAGCGGAGGGCTTGGCAGGAAGCCTGTGATACCCAGTTTGAGTGCTGCTGCTGTGAAGATGAATAGTGAACTCTTAGTCCCTAGACCAAGAGCACCGATGGAAGGTGACTCAAGAAGCATTTAGTGGGAAAAATACTGGACAAGCTATCGCTGAACAACTTTCTGGCACTAACCCTTAGCTAGACTAAAATCCCTTCAGATGTGCATAACAAAATAATTTTACTGTGGGAAAATAACAGAGTTTAAATGTGCACCCCAGCTATTTGGCATTCATCTCCCTGTCAATTCTGCATATAGGTAAGCCTTCAGCAAAGAGGGAAACTACGATTATCTGCATGTTTCTGCATTGCTGGGGCAGTGAAGGAAGGGAGTGGGGACATGGGTTGAAGGCTCTGAATTTTCAGGGCAACTCATGTTGAAAACCAAAATTGTCATAATTTCATAATAAAAAGAGCTTGCTTTAGAATTTGTTTTTTATTTTCCCACTCCCCTACTGGATAGTTTAGCAGACACAAGCCAGAAGAGCTGGTGACTGGAAGCATAGTGGAGCACTTGCTCATTAAAAGAATTAACCCTACCACCTTTCCACATATCACCATCCTGCCAACTCCCATGGGAAGCTGCCCAACAAGACCATCACTCTCACTGCCTGCAGCTTCTCCCAAGATTTCAACACCTTTCTGTACATTCATCCTTGACCTAAAGTGCCCAGTATGGAAACACTCCTCCAATCTTACCTTCCCTTCTCCTTCCCCACTTAGAAAAGCCTGGTCAACCAACACTTTCTTCACAAGAGGATGAAGAAAACCTGTGAGTTTGACTATTTGCAAGAACACACTCAAATACGCTAGATAGAGGTACTGCTGAGAACAAAACATCTAAGTTTTTAGATTTTAAATGTGGGGGACTGAGAAAATGGGACTTAGAGTGGTGGAGAAAACTGGTAGTTAAAGGTCACTGATAACTGGGAAGAAAAAAAAGAGTAATTAAGATATCGTCAAAGATATAAAGACTGGTATATAAAGACTGTTTCCATTTGATAGTTTTCAGTGCTCAACATGAAGTGACAATTGGTTTACAGACACTGTAACTTACATTTTAGCAGAGACCATCAATTCAGATCAGTCTAGAAGCTGAAATCAGCTCAGCATTTCCAAATAGAAATAGAAAGGAAAAACTGTTACTGGTAAATGGCACCACATGAATAATAGTAGAGATTTTTTTTCACTCTTCTGCCATAAGGTACACATGATAATTATCACAAAAATGTCTAGAAACCTTCATCAGCTTCATGTCCCATCAGACTAGGCACATGAGATATGCAGCAGTTTGCTTAGACTGCTCACATGCTTTAGCAAATTTTAACAGATGAATGAAACAAATTGGGGCTGGGAGAACAATAGGCCACGTAAATAATCTACAGAAATCAGTGTTAATTTTTTCTGCTGTCTCTTATCTTTATTAAAGTTGTAGTGTGTATAGATGGCTTTCCCAACCACACCAACAAGGTCTCCGATTCCAGTATCTCTTTAAAGCTCCCTCTTCTTCAGCATCCATTTCATTTGTACATCTGTAGGCCAAGACAACCATCTCCTTTTTTTTAAGCAGGCAACATGATTATTTCTGAGATCTGAAATATACTAACATAATACATATATAGAAAGAGAAAAGATGCATCAAGCTCTTTTGCAAAGGGGCCAAGAGAAGGGAGTTTTCTGGCAATTACTCAGCATAAGGAGTAAGGTATATGGTGAATAGATTAGATAAAATTAGCAGTTGTCAACCCAGTACTGCCTGATGACAGAAATTGCAGCTTTATCTCTCTCCTATCCATGCCTCCCACACATCATTTGCCTCATTAGGATGCTATGGACAGAACACACAAGAAAAAGACCACCCTCAAGCCATCAGAAAAAGCCATCAAAAAAAATCAGGGAAAAACTCCTGCCAGATTTGGTCAAAAAGATATTGCTTGGTTGCAGGGCATAACTAGGTACTATCCTACACTATCGCAGCATTTGAGGAATGGGAAAATCCATGCTGTAACCAGGTGCCCTGTCAGGGTCAAAAATGCCTCCTTACCTCCAAACACATGTTCTTTGTGTGTTGGAAAAACTAGCAAGACACATAAATTAAAGAGAACAGACAACTGACGCAGGGAAAGGATTGGTCAGTCAAGATCTGGCTATGTTAAATTTGGCTGTATTAAATTAGATGTCACAGAAGCATGGACTTTGAGAAAACACTAAAAACACCTTTGCCAAATGTTTGGAGGAGAAAGACATTGCTTTTTAGTCTACACGGTCCTGTAATACAGTGTCTGATACACTGATCTATGCTCACAATATCCAAAGCTAGCAGCCCGATGCTGATTGTCCCAGCCATCTCTGTGGGAAAACTCTGTTGGATAAAACTGCTTTTCCCAATTCTCCACATTCCTCCAGCTACGTTCTTGCACAGAGGTTTTAGTTTCAGTCACAAGAGCATGAGGAACAAATGAGAAAGGACCCTGAATGGCAGAACAGTCAATTCAAACAAGCCCAAGGGCCAGCACGTGATGACACCACATAGGTCATTTCCACATACATAATAAAAAATTAGGAGAATAGTAAATATGAACAAAAATGTTTTCTATCAGATCACAATGAACAAAAGTCTCCAGCAGACTTACCGAATGGTGCAAAACATTCCAGCACAATTTTTCTGGTTTGCATTAAAAGGAAGAATGTGAGCACATCGAAGTTTGACTTTGCCTGAGTGAGAAATTATTCTTCTGGCCTTCAAAAGATTAGCTAACTTTGCCTGAGTAAGAAATTATTCTTCTGGCCTTCAAAAGACTAGCTGACTTTGAAACTGGAATGAATTGAGCCTTGACCCACATTTGTAAAGGTAATAGGGAGCCAAATCACAGAACATACTCTGTGGGGAAGTCTAGATACTGCTGATACAAGTTTTCCCACCTGTATTTTGAGGGTACAGCTGTAGGCACTGAACATGCATAACTCATGAGCTGTGCTTCCACAGTCTCACAGGGCTTTCAAGAGCTTGTCACATTCTTTTCAAGTGGATCATTAAGGGTGGTGTACCTAAATGGATGGGTGGAGGAAATTTATCTGAACTGGAGATTAGTAGAAGTGATTCAATTTTCGGAGATAACCTGACTTTTTGTCTTGGTAAGACTGCAATTCAACCATGTGAGTTGACACTGGCATCTGGGGCTACTCAGCAGTTTCACATACAGATACGGTTGTGCAGATGAAAAAGAATAGCATTATAAAGCTTCTCTTTGTGAACCATAAAGGTATAATTCTGACATGATGATGGCTGATGTAATCAACGTTTTCATGAGGAGGCTAGGCTTAACAAGGCAAACTAAAGCTTTTTACAATGAACTTCTTGAATTCCCCTCAACTTGAAGAGTTCATCACTGACAATCGGTGGGACTGTGACAAAGATAAGAGGAATGGGAATTCATGCTTAGACCATTTTACAATGGCTCAAGAATCTTCTCTAGTCTCTGTAAAACACAGTGCAAGTAGCGGCAAAAGACCTGGGAAGAAGAGGAATAGCAATGATGGTCTTCAGTGCAATCTACCTTCCTCAGGAGAAGAAAACTTGAGAGGGAAGCCAGTCCTGAAACTTTCCATTCCAAAGCTTTAACTATTAAAATGACTAAATTAGCTATGAGAAAGCAATAAGCTCATTCCACACCTTCTACAGAAATGCAAAGCAGAGGATAAGACAAAATTTCCTACTTCTTTAGGCACCTCTGCTGTTGCCTGGACAAGTGCAGCTGTCAGAATTGTTTGGGGAACACTGACTGACCAGGAAAGGAAAGTGTTGCATTGAGGCAAATACCAGAGACCACGGTGCTTGTCATACTTGAGCTCTAAAACCCACATTTCTTCTGCCTTCCTCATTCTCTCTTTTGCAGTTGCTCTTGTTATTTATTTTTAAATACCGTTCTGACTAACTATCTCCCAGAAGAGGAGGGAAAAAAAAGGAAAAGCAAGAACTGGGAGAAACCAGAGAAGGATAGCTGAGCCATCAATTCCTCTGGGCCAAACCCTTAGGTCCAATTCATCCTGTGCTACTGCCAGCCACTTACATCATTCATAGCAAAAAATTTAGCAGTCCAAACTGGTGTGTTCAAGCCTTGTAGGAATACTGCTTATTCCCAACTCATCCCAAAATCTAAACAGAAAATACTTTTTGTATCTGTGTAGCTGCAAAGCATTATTTAAAAATAATAGCTTTTAAACAAGCAATATGGCATTTAAAGAGGCAAATCTCATGATTTGCTACACTAAAAGTTTTTACACAAAATGCTCTTGAATCCTGGAAAATTAGTTCATTAAAAAGGTGCATGCTGTTCTAATATATATCCTATGTCAGCACAAACAGCCTTCATGTAAACACACAGGCATGAGTACCATGAGTAACAACTCTGTTTCCATCAGAAGCCCTTTATCCTGCGTAAGAGATCTGCACGCTAATAGATGTCCTAGGCTAATGCTAACTAGCTACAGCTGGCTCCCAGCTATAAAAAGCATTAATGAAAACATAAATACTAACTTCTCCACTTCCCTCAGCCCGTACGTCAAGGCTGCGCAAAGGCATCACTTTCCAAGTGGTCTGTGTGAATGAACTTGCTGCTCTGAACCAGCTTGCTCTGGTTCTCCAAAGTTTGTTTACCGAACAGCGTGTGCAGAGACACACTGAGCATGGGGGACGCAGGGGGAGAGACAAACCACGTGGCCGCCCGGCTCGCCCAGAAAATCCTCCCACAACCCGGAGCTCTGGGCTTTTAGTGACGGCTCAGATAAAGGAAGGAAATATCTCTTAACCAAGGGACTGACCTATGGGCGTAAAAATGTCAGTCCGCACTGAAGCTGAACACGGCCCGATTCTTGCAATGTATTACTGTGTTTTGCTGCAATATTACTTTGCTTTGCCCTACTGCTGTTATGAGTTCAGTTGCAATAAATAAATAACGCGTGCAGCGACATACACGGAAGAGAGAAACGACACTTTACACTTCAGAGTTCTGCGCGCTCTCAAAACTTACTCCAGGATTTAGATTTTTATTGTGCCGAATATAAAACAAAGTTGCAGAAAAAAGAAAGAGACTCAGATTTATCCAACACATACACAGAAAAGGAAAAAACAGCTATTTCTACTCAGTGGAAAAAAGGATGCATGCAAGTCCAGGGTTGCAAATTCAGACCAAAACATCAGGATACTGAAGTGCTACAACACTCAGCAATTTTTATTCAACCGTGCTGCTCACACACACATTCTTCATTATTCTTTAACTATTGGACTGTTCAGCTGCTATTTTAAAACAGTCAGTTTCATCCTGAAAGCAGTTACTTTGTCACTGTTTGCTTCTATGTATTTCAGCAGGTGACCTCAGACAGAGACAAACCCTTCAGGTCTTTGCTGTCCTTGCTATCCACTCCGCTAGGCTAATCGCAATTCCGTCTATTCCCATGTTTGCTGGTTCCTAAGAACTCTCACAACAGTACTGCCTGTTTTCAGATTTATTTTCCATTTCAAAATACTGGATGTGTGTGTTAACAACTCAGCTTCTGAAGTCCAACCAATAAGTAAGAATCATACCTAGCTTTTTTCCTTTTTCATTTTTATAATGGAAATCCATTTGTACACGAGGCTGAACAGGAAATTTTGGGTTATTCACCCGAAAAGCTTAGAAACACTCAAAAGTACATTTATAAAAAGCTTATCTTATTTCCAAATATCATGATTCTTCATTCTCATGATTTTGTTCAATGCACAACTTTTAAATTTCCTCTGATTTGCACTACCCAAACAGCAACTGCAACCAGGTGGGTCACCCTCAAATCCAGCTTCTACGTATTTAACGGGGATCACACGAAGGTTAGAATAGAATCTATTTGTCTATGCAGGAGTTTCCTAAATCTAACATACAGATGTTATCCAGCATGATGCAACCTTTTGCAAGCATTTAAAAATAAATTATCCAATTGCAGTTTGTTGATATCCTGAAGTGACAACCTCTAAATCAGACATGGCACCTCTTTTTCCTTTGAGTTCTCCCCCTTCTCCTCAGTGTGTATAACCTGATTTCCAACTAATTTCTTACAAATCCACAACCTTAACAGAGTCCCTCCCCACTTACACTGTTGAAGTGCAAACAGTCTGAGAGCCATTGATTTTCCTGACTGTTGAGGCATCTACTTCAAATGCCTGTTTTCTCAGGATGTTATTGCTACAATTCTCCCCCAAACCCTGGTAGTCCAAATATGGATGATGGCTCAGATACACAGAAGCACCAAGGTATAGATGAGCTCCTATCACAGATATTTTTAAACGTGACTGAACAGCCCACGCTGCAGCAAGAAAGTTTTGGCAGTTTTCAGCTCCCTTGCAAAGGAAATACGCACTTACAATTAAATAGAAATAAAGATATTAAAAACACTTTTGCAAAGATTAGGCACTGAATGTTTTTGCTAACAAGCTCTTCCACTTCCCATTTACATTAAGTTACTATGGTCAGTGAATTTATAGCTCTATACTGAAGATGTGACATAACTACTTGTTCCAATCAAATTAATTTCCTTGCACATTTTTCCTCACGTCAAACAGAATTTACAAATTTTGGCGTTTGTTCAGAGACAGGGGAAAATGCATAATCCCATCATTATAGGACAAAGACAAGAACATCTGTAGCCATCATGACTAGATCATATTTGAGTTCAATAGTGAGGAAAGTTGCTGCCTCAGAGAGGAAATCCATAGCAGGAACTACATAGGCTCAAGGGAAATTAATGGGCAGACAGAAAGGTAACTCGCACAAAATGGTATTTTAATACGCTATGACTGCTCACATATTCCTCATATGAGGACCTCAGCTCCACACATTACTTCCTTCTCCCACGACGTACCACACACTCCCACACCTGGGACTCTACTTCCATGATCCCAGCTACACTTCCCACCTCTGTGAAGCTGGGCCTCCAGTGCAATCTGTTATTCCACCTCACTAATGGTGCGTTCTTTGCAGTTCCCCTGTTTACTCACTCAGAAACAGAAGTGAACGTCTCCTTGCTGGTGGAGCTCCTGCAGCACGTGCTGAATCGGGACCACGGCTGCACAGCTGTGGAAGGGACCGCACCCCACCTGCCAGGCAGGCACTCCTACGTATGTGGCTGCCCTTGGTCTAGAATAGTTGGGAAACTACTGAGAAATATGGAATAATTTTATACTTTTATAATAATTTCCTTAAAGCCATCTTCCAAGGTCAGGATGATGATGCTGTACAAGAGAAGACAAGATGAGATCATGCAGTGACAGCACAAGTTCCAAGTGTCAAATTGCAGCACAAATGCATGGAAAGTGGAAACACTGTAGAGACTTCACTGCATCTTGCACTGGGACTTCGCTCCTACCTGCTATCTACATTCACGTGTACGTGAAAGACAGCGGACAACAATTTCCTGGGCAGCAGACCCAGCACAAAGCCAGGGAGAGCCTGCCTGCTGCTTTCACTTCCATCTTGCCTCCTTCCTTCCACTGCTGCAGACACAAGGAAGGCTACTCGAGTAGTCAATACCCTCACCCCACTCTCTGGTGGCCATATGCAATCAGCTTTCAGAGGTAGCCCTTGCACCTCTAGTTGCACAGATCAGTAAGTGCCTCTGAGCTGGAGTAAGCAGCTGCACAGAGATATTTACAGTTGGCTGGTGGTAACTGCCTGATGGCTCAGATTAGCACCTCCAGAAGGGCAGGATCTGGAGCTGCTTCTGTGAGATCCTTCTCAATGACTGGCATATCACCAACAGTAAGAGTGCCAGAGTTGGGAAACCACTGATACAGGGAAACAATTTTTAAAATATGTATATAAAATCCTGTTATCGTGGATATTGATTGAAACACAGCCCACAATACAAACATGACCAAAAATTATACTCTGCAACTTCATGACGTCATTCTTGGTCCATTTAAATGTGAAACCTCTCTGAAATATATTTTGCATTCAGTCCTAGCCTTTAGCACTTGTAAAGCAAGTTGTCCAGAGGAGCTCACACTGCAGCCAAACAGTGGCCTCAAATCAAGTATCTAAATTCAGTGACTTACGAAACCATTTTGAACATATATCAGGCAGTATGTATCAGGTGAATCATTTCCTTTTTTCTTACTGTAGGACTAAAATTACAGAAATAATTAATCTCTCTTAACTACCATTCCACTCGAGTCCTTATAGTGTGAAGTGTAATACACAGTAAGTTCATCCCAGGCCTTTCCTCATCACTTTTCTCATTTGAGGAGTATGATGTTCTCCAAAGCTTGTGAAGCCCTCTTTAGCCAAAGAGGGGGTTGAGGCATTAACTGAAGTGAGTTTGAGGATTTCAGTGTGCCCATAATTTTAAAACCACATAGGACAGTGTATTCCTGACTCTATACTCTTTGGGACAAAAGACCTCCTTCTTCCCAAAAGAGTAAGAGTATCTTCGTAACACCTTTCCAAGGAGTATTGATTTGTTATATCCAAACAGAAGCTTTTACAAAGCTGATGACAAAAAGTTATTTCTAAGAATCTTCCTTTTCGGAAACCTGCTATTGTATTAAATCTATGCTGATGTTTCTTTGCACATCTGCTGATCTATGCAGATACTTAAGGCTATGCATACACAGAGTGTTTACCTGCCCAAGTTGCATAGAAATTATGTGCAATATTTGGGTGGTTAAATATCTCTCCCAACTGTTAGTTAGCTCAGCATATGTCCATCTAGGCATTTATAACATTTATCACTGCTCATGGTCCTTGCCTTCTGTACCACAGTAGCAGGAAAACAAATCCCAGAGACACAATCTGGCTTTTATAAAAGTTTCGGAGAGCTCCAGCATGACTTTAATATTTCCTTCAGGTCAGGACTGAAGTCATGTAGTCAGTGAAAGGTGGAGGTGTAAAACACACATGGAGGATTTCTGCTTTCAGTTCTGTCAATCACATAACTTTCAGAGATACAAAAATTCAACGGGAAGAAAGGTCGAAACCAAGGGAAAGATTCCATACCTTTTACGTAGGCCATCTTAGAATATTTCTTGACAAATAACAGGTGCTGGAAAATTACTATTCCTGGTTTACACCAGAAAATGTACAACAGCACATACCTTGCTTGTGGCTCTAGGGCTGGAAAATTACCTTTTCAAATTGTTCACTTTCTACTCCCTAGACTGGTCTCCACTATAAGATAACATACGGGGACCATGTTGCTCTTCCCATTCCCCCCATTTACATATTCCCTTGAAAACAGTCGGGTGGATACAGCCATAAAACAGAAGGCAGTGGGAAATGAGGTTTTCAGGTGCAATAAAGCTTCCCCAGCTTTCTAAAGCCCTGTATGCAATCATCAGATGTGGGAGGTGTGAAAAGGTATGCTTACAAGGTAAGTGGTGGTGAATACACAACTCTACATAATGATGCTTCCATACCATTTATCTGTCTCTCTATGTTATTTACATTTCTCTGCAATTTCTCTATCATGGGGAATGCATTGGTAAGTAGAGCTACTCCTCCTTCTTGACCAACAACAGGCTTGGGGGGCGTGGGGGGTGGGGAGGGTGACTATCTTCTGTGAACATATGGGCAGTTTACTGATCAGTCTAAGCACTTGAGTATATGGAGGAAATACAAGCTAGCAACCAGTGTCTCCTTTTTGCTAGACGCATACAGGAGTCTGCACACACAGTGCTGGCCACCTCACAGTTGGTTTCTGTTCCTGCCCATTTGCTTCCCAAAGAGACTGCATCCCTGTCATACTTGTGGTCTACGCTGGCTACTGTCTTCTTGAGACTCTTTTCTATATCAGCAGCTTTTACCACTGCCCTGACATATTTTAGAACAATGGCAAATTGTTTAATCACCTATTCCTGGTGCAGGGCTGAAAAACGGTGGTGTATGTTGAGGGGTCGTTTTTTTTCTTTGTACAGAGTATATCAGATAACAGTGCTTTCACCTTGCCCTTGGACAGAATAAGATAATGTAAATATTTAGCACTGAAAAATAAACGGTAATGTCAAATGAACAAATTGTTGTACTACAGTGGCACTGGAAGAAGCCCAAGTTCCATCTATCCGTCTGCAGCATCAGCAGCAAGGAAAACAGACTTTCAGGGCTCTCTGGGCAACAGCATAGGGAAGCTACAGTGTTAAATATATAATAAAATTTAACATCTCAGCTGGACAATGTGATACCAAAGCTGTTTTTCCAACAGCCTTTTGTCCTTACACTCTGTTTTGGTGGCTCCAGTTTGAGAATTACAAATAGAGCAGGGTGGAGGCAAAAAGGAATAATCCAAGTGTCAGGGAGTCTTAACTGCGAAGAAGAAAAAAGAACAACAAAAAAAGAGAGACTTCAAAGCAGAAACAGGTTACTAGACCTTGAACCACAGCTGTTAGGAGAACTATTACAAGTCTGTTGAGTAGCAATTAGACTACTTTGCAAGAATATTAAAAGCACGTATCTTCACTTCTGAGAAGTATCTGAAAAGGGGAAATCGGAGAAAACTTCTAGCTTACGGAGTACTCTCTTCTGCACTTCAGCTACCTATTTCCTGTTTATTTCCCACTTGAAAAATCACATCCCAGAAACATAATGTAATATTTAAAAACTTGCATTTATGACCATTCCATTTAAAATGTTTTGTTGAAAAAAACACAAAAAACAAATGGAATGCTGTAAACAGATTTAAGTCAGCCACAAAAAGCATTCTGACAGATGTTAGCATCTGTGAACATGGATCTTTCATGACAGTCCTTTCCAATCTGGGCTCTTTTCAAATAAGATGACCTCCAGGGTTTTTTTGTTGTTGTTGTTTATTTCAATATGCTTTATAAAATTTAACCTAGGTTTTCCGTACCAGAAGGGTGACTTTTCAATATATTAGTCCACCTACTTGGAATGCTAGTTGCAGCACCTGACACTCAACTTTTAGTTGTGCATGCTGCCAGACAGGTTAACCCATTGACTAGATTTGTGTTAAGATAAACAGCAAAGATCATTAGATGAAGAAAAAGAGGAGAAAAGGAAATCCAACTTTGAAATGAATTAGTTTTACAGGATTACCACTTGCCAATAAAACTGTTTTACACAGAATCACGTAGGAACAAACTACTCAGAAACTTGCAACAACTTGCTAGAGCATAATGAATCCCAGCAACTGACTATCATGTTTCTGGGGGCCTGCTCAGAAAGAGAAATGTGACTTTCCCCACACTTCTATTTCTTCCAGCCACTCATACAAATCCTCGGCTCTTACAAATATTTTGCTCCCCAAGGGTCCTGCTTGCATGGTAGCAGGCCTTTCCCTGCTCTAAGATCTGGCAAATGGAAAACAAAATAAAGAGCAAAACCGAAAGAACTATTGATGACTAGTGCATAGAGGCAGATCACATTATTTTTTTAAAGTAAGTACAGTCTTTCTTTTGTTCTTGGAATAGAAGTTACAGCAGGCTAGAGTGCTAACATTCAGGTAGGAAGTAGGTCAAAATATATGCCAAGAGAAGCGAATGGAAAATTTCTCTAGTCACCCACAAAGATTTTAAAATGTGGATTCACAGCTATAGCTGGCATTGTTTTATATTAGCAGTGGTTAGCTTTTCCTCCTTAATAGACAACACCCTTTTCAGTCCAGCCTCCTCACCCAGATCTTTTGAGCAGTCTGACCAGTTTAACTGCCTAATAATCCTAAAAATACATCTATTTTAGTTTCACCAACTACCACACAGCCAGCCCTGTCCTTTAAGTCATAAAACTGACCAGCTCTATTTTTTACTGAACTCACGTGGCCCGCTCAAAACAAACAGATACTGGCAAGAGCAAAATCCAAATTATACACTGTTTTATCCCAGGAACACAAAGTACAAGGCCGACGCAGTGAGTCAGACACCTCAGCGCCAGTGAGCTCAGGTTGACAGGAGTCTCTTTGGGATCCTCGTATGTATAAGCCACGCCTTTGTCAAAAAGAGTCAAAATAATCGGGTTTAGACAAACATGTGTTGTGTCATTAGCAAAAGTATCTCTCTCATCAGAGGGGAAAAGGCAGGAAAAAGTATGCCAGGAATGCTGGAAATGGGCAGACAGTCACAGCGAGTCATATTTTCTTCTTTTTTCTTTTTCCCCCATGAAACTCCTTCAGCATGAAAAGTCCATTTGTGAGAGCAGTTAATTACGGGGGGGAAAGGCAAATAATTCAACAATAATGCAGGGCACGTGGGACCAATTTAAGTACGACAGAAGCCGGAGAACTTGTCAGTCTCTGTAATGATTTCTCAGCGTTCTCTGAAAATGCTTTAGATACTAAACAGACTTAAACCCATCAGACATATCCACTTGTCTATCAGTAAAAGGCCGTATTCTATATGTGTGTATTTATGAACAATAAAAGCTAGATGCATATAGGCATTAGTGTAATTTCTATGCTTTACTGGTGTTAGTTCTAACCAGTTAAACGAATCCATTTCCTTACAATGAAAATAGAGGTTTCTCCCACAGTTTGCCAGTCTCCTCCTAGAAACTGGATGCCTTGAACAAAATGCATCACTTCCCTGCTCCACATTTAATTTCATGCCTCTTTTCAGCTTACTGTGTTTTTTATGCTTCCCTGTGGCAACAACATCTAGGTTATTGTGGAGTGCTACAAAAGAAGATACACAATAAAACAGCCTATCTAAAATACAAATCAATTAACTATTCATCTACCTTGATATCTAATTAGCAACCTTTGTTTATGAAACAATGAATTATCTAACTCATCTTGCCTTATAAAATACAAACTTTCATGGCAGTTTTACTTTACAAAAAGAAGTTTGCAAGGAAAAAAAGAGGGTATTTTAATTACAAAAGAATGAACCATCAGTTGGTTCAAAGGACTGCCAGAAGGCGTTGGACCCTTTTGCTCACTATCAGGTGACAGACACAGACATTTTTGATAGAGGAGAAAAGTCTCATGTGGATGCTTATCAGCCATGGAAATAGCAGCTGATAAAGCAGTATGAAGTGTTTTCCATTCCTCAGTCTTTAAAAGAAGTGTTCCTTCTCTTCTTTGCAAAAGAGAAAGTGAGTTGATTTTTCTCCTCAGGATCCAAAAGACAGTCCGATAGCTGCAAACAACAGCAACCAAGCTCTTTTCTGAGCTGGGACATCTATAAAATTTGAGGAACTTCCAAGAGGCCAGTTTAACAACTGCACGTGAGAATACCCAGCTACAGCACGTACTCAGAAGCAACAGACTCTCATTTTTTTAATTTTATTTCTATTTCAAGTTTGACATAAGAAGTGCAATCTGAGATTTCTGTTTTCTTTCACCCCATTCCTGTGAAGGGTGTGGGCTCACGCAGGTTAACTACCTCAAATTGTGTGATTGCAAGTTAAGTATACTTTTGGTTAAAATTGGAAATGAAATATGGAGATGGTATTACCATTTGAACTCTGCTAGAATTGATGTTGTTAAAAATCAGCTTGAATAATAGACTGTCAGCTGCCCTGACTTTTGATAAAATGTAGCCGTCTGGAAGAAAATCTACATGGAGGAATACTGTCCTCAAAATCACATATTGATGTGGGGCTGGTAAAGTACTTTTTCTCTCACTTTTTAAAAAAAATATGTATTATAGCAAGAATGAATTAAATATAAAGCAATGAGTTCACACAACAAGATGTACCAAATACTTTTTAAAAAATAATGCAATCTAAGGTCAATATAACTATATGTAAAGAAGCTTTTAAAAAATACTGGGAACAAGGCTGTTGATAATTACTTTCCTGTGGGTGATAACTGAGCTTGCATTTTTGGAAAGAACAATCTTCCTAAATTCCTTCTGGAGGAATTTTATTGATCAATGAGTGCTGTAAATTATCCAGTGGCTTACAGGGTAGCAAGAATTGGGAGAATTCCAGTATTTCAAAATCTCAGGAAGAAGGACCTGTGAGTATGCTACTACTAACCAGCAGGGTGGCTTAGAGGAACTCAAATTCTTCAAACCTTTGAAGAATCCCTTCAAAGCCTACTGCAAATTACATCTGGAGAGTTCTCAATGGGACCTTTTAAACTAATTGCACATCTCCATTCAGGTCCTAAACTCTGTAGGAAGAGAGATCTCCTAAAGTCCTGAAATGCTGAACGTAGAAGCTTTATATAAGCTCTGCCACTGTAACTCACTTTAATAATCTTCCTGTGTGAAAACAAAATCGAATGTACCTTACCTTTCAAAATTTTAAGCCAGCATGAACCAAAAGTTAGTGCAAAACCAAAGGAAGTAAGCTGAATAATAGACACAGTGATCTCAGACCCAGAGTTGCTGAGAAAGACTTTGAAATCAGTCTTTGGTCTCAAACCTTGGGGATCATAAAAGGAGAAGGAAAGGATTCAACAGTTCAGTACTGGTCATAAGGGAAAACTGTGTCTGGCACATCTTTTGTGCTTAAGAAAACAAGGTCCCATTATTGATTCCCTACACCAAAACCAGACCAGTGTTAGGATGCAAAGACTAAAACAGAAGAGGCTAAAACCACTGGTCTAAAGCTGTATGCTCCATCAGTTTTGAGTATAAGATTTCTACATTGGTGTTAATGTTTTGACACCAGATCACCTTTTACTGCAGAGGAGCTGAACTGCTGTGACCTCCAGATTTCCAGAAGTCAACAGGAGCTTTTTCCAGTGGCTTCATAATGGAAGTTTGCATGTGTACACCTATGTTTCTCTAATGGCACCTGTGCAAAATCCCCATTTTAGAAAAGCCTTTCGTTTCTCCATGTCTCTATGTATTTCTCTTCTGTTTCAAAAGACCACTCTATAAGCATAACTTACTAGCAGAGCATACCGGAGACTGAAATAGGTAAGTGGGAAGTAACAGTTATTCTGTGAAACTCAAGGAACAGTATAAGATGTTGATGATTATCACTGGTTTTAAATTAACCTCCCATTAATTTGTTTTAAATCTTCCTGTCATCTGCTGATGACATGAACTATAGACAGATCCTTCCCTCCTCTAGGCAGGACTACTTGTGTGTCACGCTATACCTATTAAAAAACTACACCACTTCCATCAAGAGCCCAGCGCCTTGCTGAGCGTGCTTACTCCCTGCGAGCTGACAACTAAGAATGACATTTCCAAACTCCCTCCTCTTTGGTTTCTCATATATCACAACCTCAACAGGAAAATTCCCATGCATCCTATTACTCACCTAACATTTGGTGGATCTGAATTTATGATGGGTATTGCAGAAAGAGGCTTGTTTCCTTGAACATGGCTTCTGTAACCTTCTCTTGCAGGCAAACAGTACACCCTTTGGATAATGACTCGTACTTGTGCTTCTCTCCATCCCACTGCTCCCTGGCTTTCCACCATTTCAAGCAGAGAATCATTAACAGCACTCCGTGCTAAGGGATGCTGTTTTGAATCACAGTTGTTATGGATTTGCGGAGCACAAGAAACCTGGTGAAGGAAAACCCATTAACAGAAACATTTCAGGGGACCTGGAAACTATGTAGTGCTAGAGAGTAAAACTTCAGCAGGAAAAATCACTGCAAAAAGTGCAAAATCCGTTTCAAAATACTTACTGCACCTAAACTAACTTACAGACTAATAGCCAGTATTTATTGTGGATTTTTAACGAACACTCAAGAGAATTAAGCACACAGTGCTCTCCTGTATTTAACTGGTGCTCTGGATTGAGCTAACTCAATCCATGAGAGATGAGGGTGACACCAGCAGGAAAACAGAACTGATACTAGTATTTATGATTCTTCCCCTTGAACTGAGTTTCATTTTTAGTTCTTTGATGTTCTGTTCCTTCCTCTTCTAAAAAAGGGGTAAAATCCATCTTGAATGCTTCTGGACTTTCAGATTAAGTTGAAAATAACAGGTGTCTAGTTTTATAGAACAGTAAGTTAGTCCTCAGACTTACACATTTCAATGTAAAATGTTTCAGTGTAAAAGAATTAGATGATTAATGAAAAGTATAAAACTTCAGAAGTACAAACCTTAATTTATTCTTTTGCTACTTCCAAAACATATTTTGTGAATAAAATCTTCCAAACTTTTGAAATAAATTTTATTAATAAAATTATGCTACATTTTGCCTTAATCTAAATGAGTAATTTCATAGAATCATAGAATGGTTTGGGTTGGAAGGGACATTAAAGATAATTTCGTTCCAACACCCCTGCCATGGGCAGGGACACCTTCCACTAGACCAGGTTGCTCAAAGACCCATCCAGCCTGGCCTGGAACAATTCCAGGGATGGGGCATCCACAACTTCTCTGGGCAACCTGTTCCAATGCCTCACCACCCTCACAGTAAAGAACTTCTTCCTTGCATCTAATCTAAATCTGCCCTCTTTCAGTTTAAAGCCATTACCCCTTGTCCTATCACTACATGCCCTTGTAAAAAGTCTGTCTCCAGCTTTCTTGTAGGCCCCTTTAGGTACTAGAAGGCTGCTATAAGGTCTCCCTGGAGCCTCCTCCAGAAGTAAATTAATGTCATTAATTTTGATTTTAAAATAAACCTCTCTTAGTAAAACTTGCATGCAAGTATAGACTAACATAGTCTATATATATAGGCTCCTTCCCAGCATGAGCCAAATTTCTATTTTCACAATGAAACCTGTTTTTATAAAAAGCTGGGTGCCAAGAAAGGTTTTCAGAGTATTACAGACTGTGCCATAAGCATTATCTACCAGTAGAAAAGGAGAATTTGCAGTATTTAAAAGAAAATTGTGGTATGACACTACCCTTTGTCTACAAAGCGGTTGCAATAAAACTTGTCTACTGAGATTTAAATGAAGTGGTTTTGTTGTTAGGAACCATGAGGGGAACAAGTAAATTGTTCTGGTTTTTTAATACCACAGTAGAAGCTTTTTAGAAGGTAGAGTTGAAGCAAGAAAGGAGATTAGCATTTGATTTATGTAACTTTTTCATTCCCAGACCTATAATGGGAATTATTTATAAGACAAATACAACTGTTGACACTCAGTGTTGTTCATCAAACTTGTAGGGTCAAGCTTCTCAAATATTAAGAATGATTTTGGGTGGCCAATATAAAGCCTTAACAAGAGCCTTACTTTCAGAAAGTGCTGGCACAGACTATCAGAAAACCAGATCCCTTAAAATACCTCAGCTTGTACAACAACAGCTAGATACATGCACAGTCAGTTGTCATTTTAATATAAACAAAGTCAAAATAGGAAAGAAAACAAATTGAAGGGGCGGGAAAGGGGGGTGGTGTTACCAATTGATGCTTTAAAGAAAGCATAGGATCGATTAGGAAATGAGTTAAGAAATAGGAGTGGGAAAAGGGAATATTTCTTTGAAATAATAAGTTGAGTGAGTTAGCAGAAAACAGATTTTCTTTCAAATACAGCTTAGCTATTCAGCTATAAAGAATAAGAGAAAAAACAATGAAAAAACAAGCTACAATTACTATTTAGCACAGTAGTGAGACTTCAGCAAAATAACCTCACAGCAGTTCAGCATTTGGATGGGCCAAAAGCCTCCACTAAGAAAATATTATTAAAATAAACACTGCATATAATTCAGCCTTGGTTAAATGAAAGAGGAAACTGAACAGGTCAGTAATTTAGAATTATTTTTTTTTTTTGGTTATGATTCCCGAACATCTGCTCACCAACTTCTTACCAAGTGCTAAACTGTGAACCAAATGGACCTTACCTGATTATCTGAAGATTCCTGGTGTAACTCATCATCAAGGTCATCTAGACTGAATGTCTGTGCCAAAGATGTAATATTCTTCCTAATAAGCATCTTTGTAAGACCGTATGTCTTCTCTCTCATTTCTGAATGCTCACTGAGTAGCACCTTCTGACTAAAATATGTATGCATGATAACAGGAACATCTGCATTTCTGAGAAGCAGTTTTTGCCTGGAAAAAAATAATTTAAGTGGCATCAGATCCATTACAAGTTAAACTACCAATAAGCACTATTTTAAAACATGTGTTGTATTTCTCTCCCCTTTTTTCTATAGTTACCACTAAAACACTCAAAAGGTGTATTATCCAAATTGCAAATAACCCACCCCATAGATATATTCAGCTTGGATCAGCCCTGTTAGCTCAGGCATAGCCCTGGGTGAGTGGAGCTCCACTGTATCCAGGGACAAATTACACCTGGAAGCCTGCTGAGCTGATGAGCCCCATGAACCCCACCTGGTTTCACACAAATGCTACTTGGTGTCTCTGCGTTGTCAGTGCAGAACCAAGAGCACCAGGAACCCCTGCATACAGTTACTGAGGTAAAAGCCATGAAAGAAAGATTATTAACCCTGCTCTGTGTTAATTCAGAGCGATGGCTCTGCTAGACCCAGCCTGGCCCTTGCAGACCAGGACAGCCATCTGGTGAGTGCTTCCCACCGACCCGAATTCATTCTCACTGCAGCCAGCAGCAAGTAGTATTCTTCCACTTTCTCCTTTCTTTTTCTAAAAGCAAAGTCTTATGCTTTTTCCTATGATATGCTGTATATTATTCTGCCTGTGTGTTTGCTGCTGTCATAAATGTGCTCTCCAAGACCCAGTTTTGGTTTCTAGTGCCAATGTAAATTCCCAAACAGCTTCACATGCAGCAATTTCTCACCTAGCAGGTTAAGGTAACAGTTGCAGAATTGCTAAACACATGATAATTTAATGCCAAAGCATGTCTTGATGTTGGGATTTTTTCATATGCTAGTATCATGATCATACATTTAAAAATACGCTTTTTATGCTCACGGGATACAAATCTAATGAAGTCAGCTAACAAAAACAACCAGTAATCTCATTTTCTAGAGACCATCAAAACAGAAACAAAATTCACTTAGTGACTTTATTGCAGGCTGGTTTTTTCTACTATTAGATTTTTATCGCTTGGGAGTAAAACAAGGCCTCCTGCCTTGGCAGCAAAGCTGAGTTGACCTGAGTTCAGAAGTAACCTCAGGACTTCAGTCTCTAGACTGCTCAACAGTCATATTACGGAGATGAAGCAAGTTTTCAAATCTATGACAGTGTTTGTCAAAATGCAACCATGCAAAGTTAAAAAGCAAAGCAAAACAAACCAAACCACTCAAAAATACTTATTTCTGATATCAGTCCATACAAGATCTTGACCATGGTCTGTTTTATAATAGACTCCTTCATTCTCTAGGGAATGGATAGCTAAATGGAAATGAATGCATTCATATTTTCAAAGGCATAGGAAGAGTTGCAGCAAGTTACTAAATATAATCCCCGTTTTTTATAATTAGGAAAATAATGCAATGGGAAGATTATCTCTGCCATTTAGAAAAAAAGTATACATCCAAAACTAAGCTTGCAACTTAATAAAACTATGAATCATACACTAAATTATAAAAAAGATGTATTAATTCTATCTGCAAACACTCATGAAGTTATGATTTGAAATAGAAAATTCATGAAAAGTTACAGCATAAAACTAAGCACTGAACTTCACTACAATGCCTTACTGCCATCTGTGAGCTCTTCAGATCTAAGCGAGCAGTAGTCATCCCCAAGGTACACCGAGTCCCTTGAATCCAGGTGAATTTGCTAACAAAGGTCCCAGTTAAGAAGAGCATGACAGTAGCTCACAAGGCTGCCAAATGGACATTGCCTGATAATTTTCTGCATTACAGGATTAAAAATGAGGAATTTGCTTCATCAGCAAACCAAGACATCTCTGTTCTTATGAGATTTTTAAACTGTCACTACCCCCTTTTTTCTAAAGAACAAAAATATATATAAAAGTTTGCTGCAGATCTCAGAACAGTTCGGGCTGTCTTTATATGCAGATGTGGAATGAAAATTTTAGCACCTACTTTCTTCAGACGTCTATGTTCAGACCCAAAGTAAACAGGAAATCTCTCTGAACACGAGACTGTTACGTCACTAATGTCAGAAGAATGTTTGCTTGATCTAAATCATCTCATTCTCTAAAAAAATACTGACGTTAGTAGCAAATCATTCGCAGGAACTCTGAGGTTTATGGTTTTATTTTTATTTTCCTGTGCAGATATGTAATCAGCTTCTTTTTTTTTAAAGGCAGGTAGGCTTTATTGATACCCAAATTATGTGTTTCATGGGTTTGCTATGCCTATGCATTCCACATGCCTCGAGTACTTTTCTAACCACCAAGAGCTTTCTTGGCTCAGTTTTCATCATATCTTTACACAGGTAATGCATAAATTAATGTCTACTTGGCATTTCCAAGCAAAAAAGGGACATATATACACTTTCAGGAGAAGCCCTCCATTTCTTACCTGCAATGAGTTCACTAAAAACACTCTCCTTAAGGAATCATTTGTTTTAGACCTGCATAGGTGTCCACAGACTTAGCAGTAACTCTTCAGCTAGGTCAGAGGAATAATCACAGCAGTCTACTTAAATCTTCCCTATTTCTCAATGGATGGATTCCTCCCAATAGGAAATGAAAAGGACCAGCAATCAATAGAAATAATAACCAATTGAAATGAAAGAAGTAAGAAAAACATTTGTAATAAGCTCACTATTTTTGTACAGGTGGGTGGCTAAATGTAACTATTTTATATTTATATATACATATAAATATATAATATATAAAATAATGTATATTATCTATATATAATACATAATAAAGATATATAATATATATTATTCACAAGTTTTTTATATATATATTCTTCAATACAAATAATATAATTATTAATATAATATGAATTAATTGAATGAAAACTCTATCCTTTTCCAGAAATTCTTCCTAGTATTGCTTAGCTCAAACAAGCTCTGCAGGATGGGAACTTTGATCATGAGCATGGCAGAAAACTCTGCATTGCCATTGTATATTGCTCATACAATTCTCTTTGCAACAAAGGCAACCATGTTAGAAACACACACACATGCCTTAATTCTTTTTGTCTGCTTGAAAGATACACACTAGGGCAAAGAAAGCCAATCAAGCTGGAACAGTTTGGGAAAAAAAATCATTTCCCCAAGCAATCCCTGTGGTCCTGAGCTGCATGTGTTGCCCCTGTGCCTGAGACACCATAACTGACCACCTCAACCTCCTGTATCTGTACCAGCTGCAGATTCTCTACAGCCAGAAGTAGCCCTACTTCTTCTGTACAATACGGAATACACTCTGTAGCATCCTCTTAACAGAGAAAGTGTTAAATGGGCATTTCAAGTCTTCTGTGACATCTCTTAAATTTCTTCTTTCCTATCTGCTTCATTATATTTAAGCGCTTATTTTCAAAGAATGAGAAACATCACCTCATTCAGCAAAGCACACAGAGACAATGGAAAGAAAATAAAGTTCACTACAGACTTAAAAAAAAAAGAACCTCTCGTGTACTCTCTGATTTTCTTCTTGCTCAGCAAAGTATATTTAAATGTTGGATTAGTAGTTGACTTCCTTAATAACTGCCTTTAGAGGAAAGGTCATTTGTAATGACCTGAAGTAGAGACTGTGAACATTTTATACTACAGGGCATTTTTTTTCCTGGTATGTAGACAATCAGCAATTGCTGTAACTGGTCACATGCTGCAGGAACATGAGGCAATAATGTTCTTTTTTTTCTTTTCTAGCAGCAGCTTGCTTCTCTCTCCAAGGACGTGGCTTGCTTTTTCTCTTCCTCCCTCCTGTGATGAAATGGCTATCTGGCAGAGTAGAAGCAGGAGATGTCCTTGCCTACTTCTCTGCTAATCGTGGTCTATCACCATTCGCAATACGAAACACTGCAGAAACTTACAGCACGGCTCAGTGTCAAGTAGCTGAAGTTTCAACTTGAGGCAGGGTCTTAATCCTGCTGCCGAATAGTCGGCAGGTTTGCACTGCGGTCTGCCCCGCACAGCCCATCCACAGGCTCAGCCAGCGAGAAGTTGTGACTCTACGGCAGCAGCTAGCTCACAAACCACACGCTTCCGCTCAGTTCTGCTGACATCAGACAGCGGTGCTGGTTCATGAACTTGAGATGACTCTGGATCACTTTAAATTAGAGAATGTATTTTTTTGGTCTACTATCCCTGGGTATTTTATTGGACTTTTTTCTTTTCTTTTACAAAGTGTAAAATGCCTGGAGCATCTTTTTGAAGAGTACATTGCATTAACTGAACACTCGTAGCATTTCAATGACCTACAACATGCACTGTAGTTATGAAACAGGCTAATTTCAAGTCTCAGAACAATGATTTCTGTGTAAAGAAGATTTAACACCCACCAAGTAGAACAGTAGTAGTACATGCAGGATAAGAGCGTGCCAGAGCCTTACACTGCTGCCCAGAAGCATAACGAATCATCCCCATAGGAACCCCATACAGGGCCCATCCCTAACTTCCTAGGAATTGCTTATTTTGTCCAATATGGAGGAAGTTGGTCATGCTGCCTCTCGCTTGGGGTTGAGTCCCATATGCAATGTTTTACCTGTGAAAAATTGTAACATGTCCAAGAAATGCCTGAGCACCTAAATAATGATAGTAATTTAAAAAACCCAACAAATTTTCCAGGTCCAGACAGATCTCTGCCCACCTACCACCCAAGGACAATAACTATCTCCCCAATATGTAGCACAAATCAAAAAGCCATTTGGAACAGATCTACCTTCTGCCATGCCTAGAGATTGCCCAAACACAGAATTTTCATCCATGAGTGAGTAATCTCACCACTCGTGAGACTCCATTAGCGTCATTTACCATCACTTGAACGATCTGTATGTATGCTGTGTTTGCAAGCTCACACTTTCATAATGCAAAACTTCTTCCACTGCCCCAACCTCGAAGATAGAAAACAAAAATCAGCTGGTTATCTCTTTCTTTGAAATTATCTTATTCAAAGCAACAGCTTATTGTGGAACAAGTTCTCAAGGCTGATTGTACTCTTTTCTCCATGAAGAAATAATATTAACCATCTAGACCAATGTCCAGAGTCATATATGTCAAATACACAATTCTAAACTGTGTCAGGTTTCCAAAGAAATGTAGCTTCAGGACCTCAGAATAGCAGGTCTGCAGAAGATGTAACAATAAAAAGCTACTCAAACTGTGTCTAAAATGTCTACTTTTAGAATATGATGCATTTTATTTGTGAATAGCTAGATATTTGTTTTGTTCCCTTGCTGGAAAAATATTTTGTCTGAGGACTTATTCCATGAACACAAGACACAAAGAAAAGAATACACACCTATTAAATGTACATATTGTTATAACACACCTATTAAATGTACATATTGTTATAACCCAATCTGTTACCATTTGTCACTCAACCATAAATAAAAAGCAGACGCTAAGGGAATTAGTAAAACAACACAAGTAATGAAAAAAAATCTTCTCTATTGCAGCACAACTTCTTTCTGCAAAATAATATTGTACTTTGCAACAAAATTACTTGTAAACCTAAGAAATCACTCCAGCAAGAAATTATGGTACACAAAGCCAACATTTTTATCACTGTATCATTTTACTAATTTCGAAGTAATCATATGAACTAACCACTGGCTTGCCATAGTACTGCCTTTTGAAATGTGACACCCTGTAGCATGAAAAAAAGTTGTATGGAAATTTTCACATTTAAGAAGAGCTCTGCTATAAAAAGCTTGTGGTTAACATTATGCACTATTATATCACACACCCAGTGCTCTCACCTCCGCAGGGAGGTGCACCGTGTGTTAACTGAAGAGGATGTACAGGTCTTCTGATGTACAAAAGCACCGATGGATATCAAAGCAGATCTCATCCACCTCCAGGAAATTACTGTAATACCAGGCTTTACCAAGACTGGAAAGTAGGGAAGTTTCTCAGAGCTCTCCAGCCACTTGCTTCAGCTACGAAGAAAGCACCTGAAACTTCTAGCATTCTGGACCACAATTTATCATGACAAAGCTTGACCTTTGGCACCACCAAACATAAAATTCCACTCACAGGCTGCGCTTACATACAAACTGGCATGAAAACAATCTCTTGAGCTCGTTTGGGGAATCTCTACTTTCGAGAGAATCTCCTAAAAATTACTCCAACTGTGATGCTGAGATTTTTTTAATACCTAACACGTCAGGCACAAAACAATTTTTAAAAGATGTAAAGTTCTATTATTAAAAAACCTGCACACAATAAAGCATTAAACGAGAAAGTTGCTTTAAAAACAAAACAAAACCAAACCATACCACCCCACCCCCCAGTATGAGGGTGTTACAAGTGACTAGGGAGATATAAATAACATGGTTATCTTTTCATAATCAAGATGTTATGAAAGAATTCCAATCTGTGTGTTTACCCCATATATCAACTTGTGTCTGACTAGCCACGAGCTCATTAGTCACACGACTTTTTCTCTCTGCTCACAGTGCTAAACTGCACGTAGGGTTTGAGGTGGCTGAGGGAGGATGGCTGGAGCCACCAGAAAGTCCAGGGATATGTCAGAGGGATTCTGAAAGGAGAAAAAAGGGAAGGAAGCAACCTGCAAATTGACATCATATTAAAACTTGTGGTGAATGTCAGAGATAACAAAAATGGCCATACTGGTGTGAAATAAGAGGCCCATCTGCCCCATACTCTAGCGTGCAGCAGCAAACAGCAGATGTTTGATGAAGACTATGAAAATAAAAGCAAGCACGTAGTGAAAGTTCTCCAGAACACTCTCTAATAACTTCTAAGAACTTTCAGCTTAGGGACTTTCTAAGGCAGAAGTAATACCTTTGTAGTTAACAGTCCTTGGCATACTTTTTTTCCAGGAACTTATGTGCCTGCTTTTTGACCATTTGTACGTTTACAGCATCCACAACATCCTGCAGCATCCACAGTGCTCTACAGTCTAATTACATGCATGTGAGAAACCACTTCCTTTTATTTGTTTTGATCCATCACCTAGTGGTTACATTGCTGCCCCCCAACTTCTTGCTTTTAAGAGGCAGCGAACAATTATCCTTCTCAATGCACTTCCTCATACAGACCTTTATAACATCTTCCCCCAGCCACTGCTTTGTCAAGGTGAAGAGCCCTAGTCATCTTAGTCATTTCTCACAGGGAAGCTGCTCCGTACCTCTCGTTGTCACTCTTCTCTGATATTTTTCCACTTCTGGTACATATTTTTGATTCAGGAGACTGAAATTCCAACCTAAAAATGCACCATGAATTTCTACAGTGACATCATGATGTTTCTGACTCCATTTCTAGTAAGTCCTACCATTCTATATATTTTTTCTGATTGTTAGATGAAAACTAAGCTGACATATTAATGAAGCTATCAGAACACTAAAAACACAGTCGTATATACTAACAATCCCGAGTCCATCATTTTATATGTGCACTTTGCATTTACCTCCAATTTCCTAGTAAGAGAGGTCAAATCCTTCCTCCAGCCCTGGTTCTACATCACTCTATGAGAGGATGAACATACTCCCGGGTCCACAGGATTGTGAGGACCACAGTGTGCCATTGAAGAGGAAGGAAACATGCATAGTATTCTGTTGTACAGAACATGTCCAATTCTTTATTTCCTTCGTAGGCACCATGATGCAATGGAGATTTGAAGCAACAGGTTATACCAACAACTCCTCTGCCTGTGGTGGAAAGGTAAGGAGTGTGGCCACTCTGCCACCGTTACACAGCATCACCACTCCTGAGGTGTCAGGAGAAGCTGCTTCTCAGGCCAGAAGAGCTCTGCAATATCCACCCATGCAGCTGAGGGCCATGTGTTAGAGTCAAGAACTTGAGCTCAGAATTTCTGACCGAGGTATAGAGAGTCAGGGTACTTGGTTGGTTGGTTCAAGTTTGGAGGATTATCAGAGAAACTTTAACAAATAAATTCCATTTTAGAACACATTGTTCAATGTTTTGTAGAGATTATTAATTAAGAACACTAGCCCTGACTCCCATAGAGGTTTGGCATTTGCTATTGGCAAAGACTCTTTATGAGTCCATGCTTGCATACATGCTCACAATAGCAAGAACAAATACCTGTCCCTGAGCAAATTCCAGTATTCAGTAAGACAGCTCAATATATGCATATGCTTGATTTTATTTAAGTATTTTATTACTAAACCTAATACTAAAAAAAAAAAACAAAAACCAAAACAAATGACAGCACAACAACAAAACAACCAAAAAACTCCCATCGGACTTGTTTCTTGTACTCCTCTCTTGCTCTTGTACTCACCTCTGGGCATTACCTATTGTTTCTTGGCCAGGACGTGGAGCGAGACCAAATTCTGGTCTGGCCTGGTGAGGTCGCTTCTTATACAGACAAGTCCAGTGCTATCAGCACATTAGTACAGGGAGAGTAGCTGAAAGTAGCAGTAGTTCTGGGTTCTCTGGTAACACAAAGGGTATCACAAAAGGTAGCAAGAGCTTGCTCAGTGCCAGAGAGTGCAACAGCAAAGCAGAAGACTCTCTCTGAGCTGGTCAAACTCTGCTTCAGCCAGAAGGTGGGCAGCAGCCTGGAGGTCTCAATGAACAGCACCAAGCAAAGGGAAATGGCTGGACCCCTGGCATAGAGAGCTACCGTGCAGAGCTCCAGAGGTCCTTAGGCAGGTTGTAGACCAAGTTTACCTGCTCTGTGGTCTACTTCAGCTTTACTGAGCTGAGAAAAATCAATTTTTTCACTGTATTTGCTGCTACCATTGATAAATGTGTAACAAAGGTAAAGGTGGTGTGGATAAGCCAGGTACTCCAGAAATCTGTTTTAGGCAAAGTCCTGCCTGCACTAACCCACCCACCACAGTCATCAGTGACAAGACAGCAACACCAGTGGCCAGAGTGGGAACTTTTTTACTGAAACATCCTGGTGTAGACATAGCCCGAGTGAAACTTTCTGGGCAAGGGAAGCCCAGTGGCTCATCCTGCCATGGAAACACTGCTCTTCTGTGATAAACAGAATACCTTTCTTCTTTTCAGGGTGCAAAACAGCTGTCAATAGTGTCAATAGTACTTCAAAGTTATCACTCACAAGAATTACTTCCAGAGCTGCATTTTGCTTCTATTTAACGGTACATGTCTTCTCCATTAAATTGCAATAGATGGATTCCATGGCATTGCTCTCTCACAGTTGGAACAAGGGAAAATCCTCTGAGAAATAACATTTAAATTCAACATTCTCCTTAACGTTGTCTTTTTTTTCTTTTTTGAATCAAGAGCAATCTTAATATTCCTGCATTACTTTAAAGACATAACTGTACAGAACAAGTAAAAACTTCTAATTCTAATATTGAAATCTTATGCTGCTGGTCTCCAGATCACTGCTTGATTTTTGGTTTGTTTTATTTCATTGAACAGTTGCAATGACAATTAGTCACCAGATCACGTCTGGGAGAATTTTTGTACTGTATCACACTATTCTTACATGCCTGAATTTCTTTTTGGGATTTGTGTAAGAAGGCTGGTGACTTGGCAGAGCAGACTCAATAATGCAATGAGATGGATGAACGCCTGGATTGCTTTTTTGTGATCCCATTAGCCTTCAGAGGCTACACAGCTTCTGCATGTTCTAGGTTTACTTTTCCGTCTCAAAGAATATTTATTTCTAGAAGAAAACAGTCTTTTCTGCTTCAGATAGAAGAAAATTACAGAGGTATAGTGGAAAGATGAAAGCCCTTACTATTTAAAAAAAAAAAAAAAAAGTACACGCAGCTCTGCTTCTATGTTTCTTTAAAATACTTCAACATCTACCAACCCAATAAGCCAAGTTTACCTACCACAGTTCTGTGTGTTGCACAGTCATACGAATACAGCTCCTTGAAACTAATTGTAAACCAGGTTGAAAGAAGGGTGAAAATACTAGACAAATCATTACAGAAATAAAACCTAAGAAGAACTTTTTCAGAACAAGAATGAGATATGTATTTTCCTAGAAGACCTATGAAAACAGAATTGCAACCTGAGTCATTGCTTGAAGCAGTATCATAAACATTGTAAAACTTCTACAAGTGCGATACAAACACACCCACCAAAACAAGGGGCCATCAATAATCTTTAAAAACTGGGAAGAGTCCGGCAGCAATGAGGTTGTGACACACAGTCACACATGAAGGGCTGGTTCTTGGAAAACCCACTTCAGCTAAAGAGCTCTGCAGAAGCAACACACTTCCAAGGGAAAGGAGCATTTTGGAGCATGGGTATCTCTCACTACTGCACCCAGCCCTCCCCTGCTGAAAAGAGCAGAAACAAAGGCTTTGAAGTTGTGGGAAAACACCTGTGAAAACATACAGATTTTGGAGAAAAACCTGTGAGAGAGACAGAAGGGAGAAGGTGTGCCATCATGGAAATCTTGGCCCTGGCAAAGCAAAAAACCCTGAAGTTTAAAGTGAGAATGACGTTCCAAGAACAATAGCAAAATTAGCCAGTACAGAGAAATGTTTATACAATAAAGGGTGAGCCAACTCCCCTACACACACATTTCCCAAGCAAACAACCGTAATCTAATCAGGGGCTTAAATATATCCCATATTGTTTAACAAAGGATGGCATCCCTATTCTCAGGCCTAGAAACTGCATACCAAATTTCAGAAGCAGGGATTTTTCAGCCAAATTTGAAAACCTGAGAAATATGACCCTAAAGAAGGACTGCTGACTGAGTTCTTATAAAGGAATCATCATGCATTTTGTTCTTCTTTTCTATACTTTTCACTCTACATGTACCTTCACTAAAATAACAGCAAATACAATATCACTGTACAATATGCCGGCCTTCACACTATGTACACAGGATCAAACCAGCCCCTGTTTTTGAGTTGAGTCACATGCTATCAGAGGTAAAACCAGGAGAAAAAAATCTTTGACAAAACGATCAGGCTCCAGCAAAACTACCTGCCTTTCCTCCTCACTATTCTGACTACAACTGAAGTACTGTTGGTAAGAAACCATCTTCTAACTCCACAGAAACATGTTTGTGCCAGCTGATACTCATCCCTACATACACTGAAATTCTTCATTTTTTCCCACTTTGGTGGCAAGACCCTCCCTGCTTGCTTATTTATTTATTTAATTTACTTTTTATTTAAAAGAGTGTCCTCTTCTTGTTCAGCCAGGTCAAGGGCCAGCTTCTCTTAGTCTCCTTTCCCAAGGAGCGCGCCCTGGTCTGCAGCCAGCCTGCTAGGCCCTTCCTGCACTGCTCCTCCTGGTGCTGGCACTCTGCAAGGGAGGAGAGAGCTTCACGCTCGTATTCATGTGCAATTCAAGATGGACCTAAATAAAAATGATTCTCTTGCTCAACTGCATCACTAAACAGGACACGGAAAAAACATACATAAATGCAATAATACTAGCGCATTCTTGCTTTAAGCTGTGCAAGTAAATATATTTAGGATGTTGTATTTTAACACGTATTAACACACCTGTTTTTAAAGCAAAGTTGCTTGTGTTCTGGATTTTCCACTTTATCAGTTGCTTAAAAAAAAAAGTACACCTGAAACCAGCGCAAAACTGTCTAGTACAAATACTGTTTGGAGCCTTTGGGCTGATTTCCTGTATGTAAATGTGCTCAGCTGAAAAAACGTCCAGGGCACAATTCCCGGACTACGATACAGGAAAAAAGAGGAGTTCCCTGGCTTCGTTACCATCAGAGGGAAGACACAAGGGACTCATCAAGGGAAAAGAGGCCATTCCGTGACTCTAGTATGTGCGTGCACACACACACAAAAGTGCACGCACATGCGTGTGCGCTCCCTTCCCCTCCCTGCCTTGCCCCTGCCGCGGCGGGGCGGGTGGGTGAGCTGGCGCAACATCCCCTCAAGGGAACAGCTCGTGAAAGATCTGACGCGGCGCTTTTACATTCAACTGACTGCGTGCAACATTCCTGTCAAAAAAAATATTATCTGTTTGCTTGCTTGAAGCGTCACAAAGATAATATTCACGTCTATGACCCTGACCGTCTCTGGTCAAGAGGCAGAGAGACTGTGCAGACCGCATTGCTTTCCAGCACCCCTGGGACGCCCGCCAGAGAACAGAGCTGCCGTCTCGGAGGAGAGGCTCAGATCCCTCGGCCTTTGGCTAACGCTGTCAGCAGTCCCACTGGCTAACTGCTGAGAAGGTGAATGGCACGCACGGGAGACTCGCCTTCCACAGCCTTACACCTGTGATACTGAACGTACACAGCAAAACCACCGGTGTCCTAAATTTGGGGGGAGAATATTATTTTTTTCTTCAGAGAATCTTACCCCTTGATCACTTGTCTTTCCGTTTCTTCCTTATCATTGTTGTCCTCCAAATTCCTACACCACCACCCTCTTTATGTATCTGCCAAAACATTCATATCTGTTTTCTACATTGTGGTTACACGTACATGTGGGCTGAAAATCTTATAAAGAATCTTATTTAAACACAACTTCGTTGTTCAGATATTGTTTGGGCAACCAGCTATACAGAGCCAAACAGCGTTACAGAATCTCATTTCAAAGCCTGATTCAACTACAGGAGCACTCATTTTAAAGTGAATCTAACTTACTGTCCTTCCCATAAAAACTTGCCTAAGTGCATTTTAAAAGAAATGTTGCCAAGTGCAGAAATGCAACCTCTGCCCTTGGAAGTCCTTGAACTAAAGTTTGCTGAAAGCTGGCAGGTTAATCCAGGGAAGAATCCGTCTGTGTTTGCCCAATCCTTCTATTCTCCTACCAACATGCACTCCTGGAGATAGGGTACCCAGATAGGCAGAACTACTATCTCATCTGATAGGGCTCGTCTGTTCATCACACCCACCACATTTTGCCTCCATGCCAATAAAGGCATAGCCTAACAGAAAAGCAGATCGTGAAAAGCAGTTAAGCACTATGTGCATTTTTAGCATGTCTCAAGCTCATCCCTTCATGACAGTGTTCAGTATAATACCTTCTGCTGCCACAGACCATGGCAAGAACTGACTGCGTAATGACAGTACTAAATGTATGTTTGCACGGCTATGTAGATGAGTATACCTTAATTTTCTAAACTTGTCACAGAATGCATGAAAGGCTTGAGATGCAAGCAGATTTCACTTTATTTTCTTCTAAACTTGATCTGGGACTGCCATTTTTACTTAAGTCTACTCTGTAAAGGTTAAAAAAAAAGTTTTGAAAAAATTCAACACTCTAATAAACCCAAGAGTGTCTGCCCAATAGAGAGCACCGAAATACATACCACCCACAATAGCTCTCCATAAACATAAACCCTCCTAACCCAAACCCTCCCCCTTTCACTTCAGAAGGTAGGTGGCCTTTACAGGGCGCCCTGAATGTCTGGCTATGTCTGATCAGGAGAGCACACGTTAGTTTAGAAAGCCTCTTGAAGTCATCCGGGGAGTTTCTCTTCCATGCTGTCAGAGGGTATGTGGCTTAAGGACACACACTAAACACAATTGTGGCAGCTTAGCCACACAGACTTTTCCAAGCTACCTTCTTCAGGTTTTTAAATCACCAAAACCCAGGCCTAACAGCCATCAAACAATTTTCAAAATGTGGTAAAATTGCATATCCATTACAAAATATATGCTTATGCACAAGGCTGGCTTACTTCTATTTAGATAATACAGATGCATAGAGATCGTTGTTGCGTTTCAGTAACATTGTAATGGTAACAAGGTCCACCTGAAGGGCAAAAATAGTTGCAACTATTTGAGTATGCATAGACAGGAGAAAAGGCTATGCTAGACCAGAAAACATAGCAACAGAATATTGAAAATTAGTAATTCATGCAGCAGAATGCATGGCTGGTAAAATTTTAAGCAAACACTTTGCCTCTGTGCTCACTTGTATCATCTCTGAGGCTGAACCTCTACCATGCTTCCATCGCACCTAGGCTTGGACAGCATCAAGTGTGCTGCACGTTCTGAAAGGGTAATTATATCTTTCGCTACCATAACAGACTCAGACATATAGAGAACAGTGCAGGTGAGAAGATTTTTAAAAAAGACAAATAAAAAAAACCCCTATCTAAACACAGACTCAGTATTGAATGCTGCCTTCTTTTTTTGTTTTGTTCTTGCTTTTTTTCTTTCTTCCCAGAAAGACTCTTGCCAGCTCTTTTGCTGTCTCTCAGTATTCCAACAATGAGCAAACATCACCCCGTGGTGCCGGATCTCAAAGGCAGAGTTATGATTAACAGTGTTATGATTAAGCGCCAGCTGAACAGGCGCAGCCACAAAACCAGACTCGGCAGCTGAAAGCTCATGGTCCCACTCGGGATCCCCCCGAGCATTGAAATCTTCACACTCTTCCCCTCTGAGCCAGGGAAAGGGATGGCACTTCCAGAAAGAACAGAACACAGAGCCACCCTTGGATGACAAAAAGGCTTTCGACATTGAGACCTATGAGCGCTGCCCGGTTCCCCAGTCAAAGGATACAATTCAGCTTCATCCCGATACATGCACAGGGAACCTGTGTATGGCAAATGCAGGTCAGACAGACCAGCAGGACAAGGACCACAGGTACGCGTAACCACGGTCTCTCATGCTCAATACGGAAAATATTCCAGAGGCCGGTGCATTCTTCACATAGGTTTTTGAAATAATGACTACCATTTAGATCAGTATAATTTACAATAAGTAAATAAGTAAATAAATAAATAAATTCCCTCGCTATGTCCCTTAACCTCACCTGTTTACCTTGAAAATCAATTCAGTTAGTTTTACTTCCAGTGCTCCTTGCTGCCAGATTAAGGTTGCTACAGGGCTCACAGTATTTGATAAAAGCAATTCTGTCTACTGGCATTTACATATGAGTATGTTTTAAGCCACAGAAATATCTCTATGCTTTTCACAGAAACTGGATATAAAAGTTACATGTGGAAAAAACAGTACCTGCGGATGCCCTCCTCCCAAACCGTAAACATAGCAAAGGCCTTCTAATGTTTGTTTGAAAACGCTTGCCCTAAGTGATAATCCTGATGGAAAAAAGGAAGTAATTTTGCTTACTCTCTGCCTTCAGGTGGCTCATTAAAACACCTCTTATAAAAGAAGAGGATATGAGTCTCTCCTGAGAACTTTATGCTTAGGCTAACCATCTTTGGGGAAGGATCCTGGCAGCAAAAGAGTGTAAACTCAATTTCTTGTTTTAATTTTGAATTTAATTTGTCAGCAAAACCAAAGTTCATAAAGAAGGCAAATTTTGACAAATTGCAACTGCCATGAGCTCTGCTAAGAGCAGGATGTAACATGAATGTAATTCTTCAAAAGAACAAATTATAATCATTGCATCCAAACAAAAAATGCTTACGTTAATAAGTTTATTCTATAGTTTGCCAACTCTTCAGGCTGGGTGCTAAGGAGAATTTGCTAACATCACATTCGCATGATAAAGCTATCTGCAGCACATCTACTACATGCCAGCCGTACAAATGACAGTTGTCCTATCAGGTTTTTTCATTACAATTAGCCCTTTCTTTCTCTATAGCTATAATACCTTAAATCTGGGAGCATATGTAAACAGAAAGAGGTAATATAAACAAAGGAGCAGTCTTTCCAAATGCAGTCTTAGAAGCCTTGCTCACCCAAGTAATTTGTACCAAGAAAGAAAGTGGTTGCTTATAAAAATAGCAATTTATTCATGTATCTAAAATAAAATACAGCATGTATACTAGGTATATGGTAAGAATGTTTGCTGCTCACTTCAGCTACAGTATACTCATAAAATTAAATGTTTAAAATGTACTATGTCACATGGATGGGTAGAGTGACACAGTCTGCAGAGAAATGTAAAGTATTACATTAGACACTTAGATATCAGTAAATAGCTGGAGACGTTCCAAGCCTAAAACATTTATCAGACATTTTAAGACTGGGATTTATCTAGCTAACTTTATCAACCGGTCCCCTAGACTCTCTTTACAGTTGATAAGCAGAAACAAACCACTTCAGGAACGGGTTCATTTGATGTCCTTAAGAGGAGAGGAGATACACTCCAGAAATGCCAATTTCCTTCTCCATTTCCTACAGAAGGACTGGGGGCCAAACTTGCACAGCCTTGAGGTGTATGCTGCCTGCCATGCTGCTCAGGCAGGGCCCACAGAGCATAGAGGCAATCTGTAACCCAGCGATCCCCTTGCCAAAGCAGGAGAGATGAGCTCTGCAGAGGTCATTTCTGCAGAGGTTCTCTCAGCATCGCAAGCTCCATCACATCACGGGAGGTTTCAATGGGTTGTAAAAAATCATAATGAAACCTTACTACAAACTGCTCCCTGCCTCCTGTAATTAAATGTACCTCTTGCCCAAGAGGGAGATCTTCCACATCTCTGTCTCCTTGATGCTGAGAAGAGGGAGGTCTTCTCATCACCTACTTTTGTGGATAGAGAGATACAGCTAAGAGAAGAGATCTCCATTCCTATTTCTGCTGTCTTTTACTTTTCAACCATGAGAACACTGTAGTAGAACTGCATGAAAATTGAACTAAATCACTTACAGAGAAACCACACAGGTTTTTCCATGTCCCTGAAAGCCAAATCAGATGTCACACATATCAGTGAAAACATGCACTGAGAAACTAGCATGGTATCATGCAGAAGAACTACACTCCACGTTCTCCTACATACCTCCAAACTGTGGGAGCTAAACTGACAAACGGTTGCACAAACGGGAATAACGCTGGTGCTCACCACAGCCCCATGCAGACAAGTGACTCTGAAGAAGTGAACAGCATGGCAAACATAGAGAGGTTATAGTCATGGCCATACAGCCAAGAACTGTAATACATCCAGGAGCATACGGTGTGCTGTTTCTAGACCCAGCTGCAGTGGCTGAACTGGATACCTGCCCCTCACAGCTGTTCAGCACCAGGTACCGCCAGGACTTTACCACCCCCATCGCCAAGCTCTAATCCTTTCAGTGCAAAGCCAGCCAGGTTAGCATGAACTGCCTTAAATCATCAGATTCCCCTCAGCTCTCAGATTTCACACTAATATACATGCAGGACTTTCACACATTCATCTCCACTATCTGCTGGCATGGGCCAATGATCTCCAGCAAGACGGCAGGCATGAGCGGGGATCTGCCACCCGCAGAGCAGGCAGCGGCGAGTGACGATCCACTGAAACCGGTCGCCTCGCTTCCTTTCTGCCTTTTGCCTCCCTTCCGCTCTAGGATATACTTGATCCTGCTGAGCCAATTTAATGAGTAAAACAACAAAAAGTCATACTCTTCCCCCTCCCCAGCTTTTTAAAAATTTATTTTCTGATTAGTTTTATACTGGTTTAGTGATATGAATCACAAGAACCTAAGCCTTGCAAGACGATACAATGCTGCAAGCATATGCAACAGCTAAACTTTACCCTATACAAATACTTTACATAAGTCAGAGATGTAAACTGTGCTGGAAAGGGGTAAAAAAGATTCTTCTGCATTTGTTTAGGATAAGCAATTCATTTTTTCACTGCCAATCCACATTAGAGTGGTAACTGTACTCGCAGCATGCTTTCTGAACACTTCAAGCAGACACATCTCCTATCGTGCTTCTGGGCTACGGTTTATCTTGGTTTTTTTCTGCTTAATGCAGTTATTTCTTTGAGAGGACAGAACAGAGTGAATGGGGATAAACCAGAGAAATAAACAGGAGCCAAAATCCCTCACTGTCTACAACAAAAACACGTCACTAGCAACCACAAAGGATATTAAAATCAACAGATAAAGGTCAGATAAAGCACAAGATAAGGTAGTGCGTACATTAATATCCCAAAGACGCTATTACAATGTTAATCAGTTATGCTGGCAAGATTTAGATTTGAGTTATTTGGTGCCTAAGAAACAAAATCAAAATAATTTATTTTTACTTTATAAACAAAACGTAAATCAGCCACAAAATTACTACTTTACAGAACAAAATTAATATAATGCAATGAAATCTAAGTCTTAGAGGCATAGCTATCCCTAGGGATTTTTATACTAGTATGGCTATACACAATGCAGGTAAGGGTGCTTTGCCTTAATTCAGCCCCAGGTTCCACCACTATGCTGCCTTTTTTACAACCATGGGCAGTCAAACTGAGAGGCTGCATCAGAGTTTCACTGCTCCAATGCAAAAAAAGAAACATAAATTTTTAACACAGATAAGCCCCGTGCCGGCTGATGGAAAATAGAAGAGGGCTTGGTTTATTACATGTGTGCCTTCATTTAGTTACCTAGAACAGGGTCTTTCCTTATCTGCTTTTGGGAATGCTAGCGAATACCATGAACTAGAGATTTCTTTACTTTTTCATCTGACAAAAATCAGAAGTTCAGGATTTGCATTATGACTGTTTCTGCAATTTCTCTTCATTTTTGATCCTACTATATTTGTATGACTGAAACTTAATGTTGTGAAGAAAATAACAGCTGCCTGTTTCACTTAGGGGTCGGCTCCAGATTCTCACTGACTGTTCAACACAAGGGTGGCTGATTCTTGAACTGAGGGGAAATTATTTAGGTTCACGCCATTACAATGCAACAAAGAAGAAAAGCAATTGGCAGTGTTTGTTCAGACAATCTTATTTTTGAAATTGCAGCTTTCACAGAAATAAATGTTGAGAAAGATATGCAGGCACAAACCAAAACACAGTGCTTTTCCCATGGCTCTTGACAGTGTTTGCTCTTGAGCCCGCGCAACTTAGCGAGTAGATAAGTCACAAAGATAGGGTTAAGTCTAAGTCTTCAGCTGGATACATCAAAGGGAAAGTTACCATGAGTATAACATAAGTCATATTTTAGTATTTAAGAGCCCAGTACACAGCTTAAGGAGAATTTTAACTCCACCCTTATCAAACTACTACCTCTGCTCTGTATTATTCACACAGCAAGAGTCTTAATCGCCCACACTCTGCCAACTCTTTCCTCCCCACTGAAACCAACCACACAAATCTAAAACGCCTATTTTCAACAAAAGTCTACTGAAATGCACACTAGAGATATTAGTTGCCAAATGTTAAGCATAAAGTTTCACATTTCACTAATTACACATTTATATGGCTCCATGAGCCTGTTAGTATCGGTGTGCCTTGGTTATATCAGTCCCTCCCTTCCCAGCCTTCAAGAGAAACGCCTTCATCAGTTCATCGTTTTGTTGATTGTTTGTAGACATACGTGGGTGTATTGGCCTCTACCAGACAAAGAAAGTGCATAAAGAAATTGAGGTAAAGATAAACTGAAATAAAGGCTTTCACATTTAGGACTGAAAACACTTATTAGTTCCAATGCTTTCACTTAACTCACTGTAATAAAAAATGCTGCAGTGCAGCTCAGGAACTGCATTTCCAAAGTGCAATAATCTTGTATTGCAGCCATTCACTTTGAAACAATGTTTTAAGAAGGTAATGGGCAATTTAACTCCAAAACCTTGTATCTCATGCTATTAAACAATATTTTTTTTTGCTCACCAGTGTTACTGCTGCACTGTAGCTGATATGCCACAGAAAATCAGGGAACAAGAGGGTTTTTTAAGCTAGTCCTGCAGATCTTAAGAGGGCAGTCATGCTTAGTGTAGATTCAAAACAGAAAGGAGAACATCAGTGACTTCTCTGAACCCCTGCTAAACAGATAGATTTGCTGAACCACTTGAACATTTTTCTAAGCATGTAGCTTCAGTCCTCAAGACAAGAATGAGTTACTGGCATGACGACTGGAAACCCAGCATGGGTAGTTCTGTGTCCAAGAATGCAGGATGTTTCCTCTACTGAAAAAGGCACTTTATAAAATTAAAACTGTTACTGCATCAACATCTAAAGATGCAGGTGCTAAGCAAGCTGAAAGCAATACCTAGTTCTTTAATAGTATCTTTTCCTTGAAGGTTTTAGAATATTGCACAAAAATTAAAAAGCTCACACAACGGTTTTAATAAACAGGTGTCATAACTCCTGCTTTAATTAAAGTATTTCTCCCTTTATCTCATGAAATGAGAAATGAAGGTAGAGAGGATGGTAATTTGTCTAAAGCAACACAGAAAAGGAAGCTCTGGCTTCACAATTGCGCTCACCCTGTGGTCCACCCCCATCTCTATTTTAGGCTGACGTGTCTGTGGGTTGTGCTGCAAACCAGATGAAGAACTCATCCAACTTGAAAAACAAAGTAAATGAAAAACCCTGCCTTCAAAAAAAAAGAAAGAAAAAAGAGAAAATCTTATAGCTGGAGCAGTCCCCCGGTCAGATCCAGGTCATGGCAGAGCAGAGCAGTCCCCCGGTCAGATCCAGGTCATGGCAGAGCCCCGTCATTGTTAGGCTGGCAGAAGTGCCATAGTGCAGGAGCAGGAACAAGCGGGAACAGTCGGAGAAGGCTGGAACAGCCAAGGCAAGGGTGTACCACAGGCCTCGGCCTCGGGTGTCAGAGCGCCTCTCTAGCAGTGAACTCCTCTAATGTATCGTCCTCTATCTCATACTCTTTACTGCCTTAAAAACCCCCACAGCGATGAATACATCCAAAAGCCAACTTCCAAAGAAAACGTGCTCTTCAATGCTTATGCTAATTGCAACTTGTTCCTTTGCTGGTGCGGTAGACAGCCAAGAGCTGCCCGTGCATGCAATAGCTGCTTCCATCATTGTTCTTCTAATGTAACCTAGTTCCTGTGAAAACCGAAGCACCGAACAGTCCCAATCCCAAGCTAGCAAAAGTCACAGAAGTAAGGTAGCACAAACACTGAAACTGCAATCTAAATACTTTTCTCCAACTGTTCTGCCTAATCTCAAGTCAGTGTAAGTCATTCATAATTTATCCAGAGTTAATTTCAGTCTTCTTACAGCAAGGATTTACACTCTCTCTTCTTTAAAATAGAACTTGATATAAGGAAACTCATCATTACACCCAAGGCAGTGCTCCGAACCTTTCAGCAACTCCTTTAAAGTACCTTGTGGATGACAGACAAGCTGTACATGTTTATTCCATGGTAAAATGTGAGTGATCATAGCAAGAGCTTGATGGCCTCTTAGCAGATCATGTTCACGGTCTTTGGTTTAAAAAAAAAGAAAGACAACAGAAACCTTTGCCACAGAACTGGCGTCGTTTCTGATACCAGTGTTTTGACACCAGCCTGGCAGAGACGTGTAAGCAAAGCCCTGCTGTTTGCTCTAACAGACAGCTTCTTGCAGGTAGCCAGCTCAGAATTAGCCAGTTACAGACCTGTGAGGTATCATAAAAATAAACAGTCCCAATCACAATATGGAGTATAGACAACAATGCCAGAGAAAGAAAGAAGAAAAATAACGCATGCCAAACCACAAAAGAATAAAGTAGGTGAAACGTTCTACTGCTAATGCATTACTAAATTGTAAGGGGATGGTGCTGTCCAGAGAAATGCTTCTCAACTCCTCTTCCACGTGAGAGGCAGGAAAAACCACTTACAAGAAATCTAGAAATCGAGATGCTAACTTTCAAATAGTAAAATACTATAAAATTGAAACTGACAGGACTTGCACAGAAATGGTTCTGCTCATTGAGATGCTCCTAAATCACCTACAGAATAGACTGCACACAGATGCACACAGTATGTTACCCCAATGTCTAACAGAATCGAATTTACTCCTTTGTTTTGACAAGTTTTTACCTTAATTTGTGAAACCAAAAAACCCCAAATGCAAGGAGGCCAACTGAGCCTACAGGCAGGAAGTTACCTTTTTTTTTTTTTTGCTAAGCTTTTATGACCGTTCTTTACCAGAATTACTACTAGTACAGCTCTGCTAGTGGTAGAGATAGAGGCAAAATGGGTGCTCGGGCTTTTAAACATTAGTTTTTTGAATAAAAGCTGAATAATCTCCTTACTATATCCTTCACCACTGCCAATGTAAAGAGAGTTGACCTATCAATTAATGGCAAATCCTAAGCTGTCCAAGCAGAGACAAAACCTCCTTTCATTACGGGAAGTCAGAAATAGTTAGAAATTAGTGCAGACTGACTAACAAGGTGTATTATCTGGATCGCAAGGAGATCAAAGTAGCCGAAGTTCTTCATATCAACTAAAACCTGAGCTTCGTGGGGGATACGCGTCTTTGGCGTACACATCTTTGAGTCAGCAAATTACCTTCATTTGATTTTCAAAAAACCTGTCAGGGTTTATCTGCTGAAGAATCCCCTTTTTTATTTAACACAAGGAATTAAGAAGTAATTACATTAAGTTTACACATTTATAAACGATGGGTTGCCTTTTGTTAAGGGTACTGGATCCCTTAATCCTTCCTTAATCTAATCAAACAAGTTGGCAATAAATAAAGCACAAAGGGATGCGGCAGCCCAAGGGAGAAGTTGCAAGGAAAACAAAGCAAGCTTCAGACTGCTCCTCAAACCAACAATCGAGGGCAGGCAAAAAGCAATCAATCAGTCAGCTCCAGTGGAAACGGGGAGTAAAGGGTGCAAGACAAATAGTGCTGCTTTATATTCAAAGTTGCAATAGTATAACTTACATTGTTGTCATTAAGTCCATATATAGTGTTTACGTATATTTCCACTAAGATAATTATCCAACATACAGGTATGGTCATTTATCCTTCTAAGCTTTAACCCAAAGGTTTAACATGATAATTCATGATAACATGATACCTCAAGGTCCAGTATCAGGCAGTGAGACACCTACAAAATATTTGGATTAAAAAAATGCCTTATTTTTTTAAAGGTCTGAGAGCACATAGTTATCATTGGAATCCATCTTACACCTCTAGTAGTGATTGGTGTCCTTTTGGAGCCAAGTGTTCAATATGTGCTGAAAAAACTCCAGAACATTTGGGTCAGGGGAAAAAAAAAAAAAAAAATCCCTCCCTCACTAGTACGAGGAAAAAAAAGACAGAACAGTGAAATTGTTCAAGTAGCTGCATATTGCAAATGTTGCAGTTTGGGCTATTGACAGTTTATTACACAAACCTTTCCATCAGCTTCTTCCTAGCAGAAGGACTTACTAAATGTAAAGACACTTTAAGCCTCGGAGAAAATATACAGGGATAGATTTTTCTCAAGCCGCCTTTGAGGTGAAGGAGCTAACCATGGCATTGCATACCTCACAAGCAACATAGCACGCCTCTATTACAGAGTCCAAGTTTTCAAGGGAGAGTAGAAAAGTGCTGTGTTGCAAGAGGGATTTCTGTTCTGGAAACGAAGAGCCTGGCTTCCCAAAACCATCAGCCAGAAGCATCAGGACTGGGCAAACCCCCACCTCTCTCTGAGCAAGCACCCTTGATGCTGCTGAGGTTGATACATATTAGCCCCATATTGGGGCTTGCTAAAGCTGGTAAGGATTTCAGTTTCTTTTTTTTTCCCCTCAGCAGAAAGCTTATTTGCCCGGGCCAAAACCATGTACAGCCAAAGTGAGCTTTGACAACTGCTGTTTCTGAGCTTTTCTACTTAAAACCAAGCTGAGCATATACTTCACATTTTATTTTTTCAGACAAAACTCCTGAAAAAGCAGACCAAGCTGAAATGCAATACTTTGTAAATCGGAAAGGTTTATCTTTAACTTGGAATTGGGTCAACTACAATGGTTTAAAGCTATTTCTTCATTTCACTGTCATCCAGTCACCAGCTTTGAACTTCTTCGTTCAAAACAAAGATATTAAGGAAGGGAGCTCCTTTCATGGTAATGGTAAAAAATCCAGCAAGAGCAAAAATTGCTAGGCATGTGCTTGGTTGGTAGCAGGCAACAGGAACTTTAATCGTATAACAGATAAGTATTCGCTTTTAAAAGTTTCAGTGAAAAATTAATATAAACATGGTCTCAGTGTTATAATCCTTGATCACACAAGATTCCCAGAAATGTGATGATGTTTTGCTTTAATGGTAGCCGTAAAACAAACAAAAATTCTGAGATTCTGTGATCCGCCTACGCAGACTCTTTTTTTAACTATATTTTACCATTTTGTGATTAAACCTTTCCGTCCAAGTCTTGATCTTTGTGATACAGTTTTATTTCTACTTAAAACTCAGACACAGTTTCCCAAAAAGAAGATAAAAATTCAGCTTTCCAACAACCAGAAACAAAATCCGTCTGTTGAAATACAACCTCCTAGATGACTTATTTAAAAGTATATGGCCACAAAGAAAAACAAGCAGTGATTGAATTCCTTTCTTCTTTACTTAGTTGTTACAAAGTGGAGAAAATTATAGTTTCTTCACTGAAATTTTAACACATGTGCAGAAAACAAGCATTTTTTGTGTGCAAAATGAACGCATAGCTTCTAAATTAAGAAATGGTGGTGAAAATTATTTACAGTCTCCATTTTACCTAGACTCTAGTAACTAGAGTGCTGAGTCATAAATTAAACTGGTGCTCTGACCTTTAAGGAACAACTGAGATCATAATAAACACGTCTCATATTTTCAGTTGAGTCCAAGCAGAGGGAAGTCTCACAGCTCTTTGAAAAGTCTCAGGAGATGCAGTTTCTTAAAGGATGTATAAAATCGATTAGCATTCAAAGTAACTAAAAACATGTGGAGAACAGACTTCATTTACTTTGAATTTTCACTCTTCCCCCCCTCTTATATATGCTCCAAATTAGAAAAGAACTGATACTGAAAATTAACTATGTATATGGAGAAACACCAAAAACATGCAAAACAGCCTGAGAGTAGAGTAGACCGGACAGTACAATAGTTATGTGCAGCCATGCAAGACCTGGAATTTAATTTTTTTTCAGGAAACTAGGGAGATTTCTTACACAGAAACAATCATTTTAGTGATGTATGTCCCCTGAAGGTATCCTTGAAAGTAAAAAATTATGAGGACAGAAAAGTTAGGAACTACCTTGCTTCACCAAACTTGCATATGGAAACTTTTTTCCATCGTGTGTCATACTGCTGGTTTTCTCCTCTCAGCTCCATCTTCCCTGAGCCCAAACAAAACTAACCTCTTTCTCCAGAAGGCCCTCAAACCCACTATGGACCTTGTAAGATCTGGGTGCATGAACAACTGCTATACCTATATTGAGGCTCAATATGCTTGTATAGGGGCCTGTGTTCATACATGCCTTTCAACCTCTTATCTGTCAACATGAACTTGCACTTCTTTGCCTTTACCACTTCAGTTATCAATGTTGTATTTCACTATACAGACATAGTTATATCAGTGTAAGTATGCTTATTATTCTAATGCATTTTATTCTTAAACAGGGTGCACTATAAGCTACAGTCTTCATAAGTGTAAGTCTGCTATACTACTAAGCAACATATTTTATAACAAGGCCTTTTTTTTTTGGCTTGGTTGATGTTAAGCCATGTTAAGAGGTTAGTACTCTACCTGTGTGTCACCCAGTTGTAACAGGTTAGTCAACTTTCAGTCAAAAGGATGTGAGTAAATTCAGAAAAGAAGATACAAATGTTTTCTTGAAAGCCTTTCTGCATCCAGAAAAAAATTCTTAGGGTAGACAAAAGCATAAGGCTAGATAATTCTATGAAGACTACCTAAGGGCTGGTTAACCCTAAAAAGGAGAGGGAGGCCCCTGACCTGCTCCCCACTTGTCTGTGAGCTGGGTCAGTTCACCAACCCAGGAAAACACGGGTGCACAGCTGGTGAATGGAAACTGCTCCCAGAAGGGTGTGATGTGTGCTGGAGGCACCACAGGCAAAATGGCAAGAGCATGTAGTCCACCTCCAGGTAGTAGCCAGGGCTCTCTGCTCAGAAATGGAGTTAAACAGCACTGTAAAAGAATCCAGTTTCAAAGGCAAAAAAAAGTGTCCAAGCAGATGTCACAGCACAAGATGAACATCTATTGAGCTCATTTTAGGTGCTTCTCGGTGCCCTTTCCACCTAGCTAAGTCATCAGCTAGACCGTAAGACTCCCAGGAACACAGAACTTTAAGACAAGAGTGGTATCAAACTCTTCAAGCATTAGTAGCAATAACAAGAACAGGAACAAAACAATAAAAATCAAATATTGCCACAGCTCTCTGTTTTCCTAAATGCAAAACATGTTATTTATGTTATGTAATTAAGTTATAAAGCACTTTCACTCTTGCTTGTGAATAAGAAATTTCAGTCTTGGAACTCTGCAGTTTGAAATGCCTCTCAATGGCTATAGCAAGTTCACCGAAAAGATTCACTACTGTATCACGTGTTGAACCATGTGCTGGCCCTGGCACAGTATGTAAATGAACTTGGTCACCTTCTTGGGTTTTCCCCTTTCTTTTCCCCGATCTTTAATGAGGATATCGAGCTCACAGGGAGTAGCAGGCAGGAGTTTGCTCTGTACTTTCACAGTGGGAAAGAAGCCAAAATACAGACACAATGACTGGATTCAGCTTTTTCAGGCAAACGTAGCAGAACGGCATACATCCTCCTCCGGGAAGAACACTTTCCACCACCGCTTTAACAGGAAACCTAGCTCAAAAACAAGGGTGGGCTATCCCCTCATGTACTTTTCACACCTGGCTATTAAAGCTGTTCTCTCACAAGAAAGGCTTTCCAGTTGAAGAAGCTTCAAAAATTGCTTAAGAGCTATTTGGTTTGGTTTGTTATGATGATTTCATGCAGCAATATTCTGAATATTACATGTTATCTTAAATATTTGGCTTTTACATTGAAGATTTTGGTAAAAACATGGTTATTGGTAAATACTCAGCAAATATTAGAGAAAGAAAATGAATGCAGCATTAGCCAGTAAAACAGATATTTATACATGAAAATGTCTCAAAGTTCACAGTGTATTTATTTTCTGCTTTAAAACGTATCACAGAATCATAGAACAGCTTGGGTTGGAAGGGACATTAAAGATAATTTCGTTCCAACCCCCCTGCCATGGGCAGGGACACCTTCCACTAGACCAGGTTGCTTAAAGACCCATCCAGCCTGGCCTGGAACACTTCCAGGGATGGGGCATCCACAGCTTCTCTGGGCAACCTGTTCCAGTGTCTCACCACCGTCACAGTGAAGAACTTCTTCCTTGCATCTAATCTAAATCTCCCCTCTTTCAGTTTAAAGCCATTACCCCTTGTCCTATCACTACATGCCCTTGCAGAAAGTCCATCTCCAGCTTTCTTGTAGGTGCCCTTTACGTACTGGAAGGCTGCTATAAGGTCTCCCCAGAGCATTCTCTTCTCCAGGCTGAACAACCCCAACTCTCTCAGCCTGTCTTCATAGGAGAGGTCTTCCAGCCCTCTGATCATCTTCGTGGCCCTCCTGTGGACCTGCTCCAACAGGTCCACGTCCTTCTTATGCTGGGGGCCCCAGAGCTGAACACAGTACTCCAGGTGCGGTCTCACGAGAGCAGAGTAAAGGGGGAGAATCACTTCCCTTGACCTGCTAGCCACACTTCTTTTGATGCAGCCCAGGATATGGTCGGCTTTCTGGGCTGTGAGCACACATTGCTGGCTCATATTCAGTTTTTCAGCCACTAATACACCCAAGTCCTTCTCCTCAGGACTGATCTCAATCCACTCATCACCCAGCCTGTATTTGTGCTTGGGATTGCCCTGACCCATGTGCAGGACCTTGTGCTTGGCCTCATTGAACTTCTTGAGGTTCGCACAGGCCCATCTCTCAAGCCTGTCGAGGTCCCTCTGGATGGCATCCCTTCCCTCCAGCGTGTTGACTGCACCACACAGCTTGGTGTCATCAGCAAACTTGCTGAGGGTGCACTCGATCCCACTGTCCATGTTGCCAGCAAAGATATTAAACAGTGCTGGTCCCAGTACCAACCCCTGAGGAACACCACTTGTCGCTGGTCTCCACTTGGACATTGAGCCATTGACCGCAACTCTTTCAGTGTGACCATCCAGCCAACTCCTTATCCACCAAGTGGTCCATCCATCAAATTCATGTCTCTCCAATTTAGAGACAACGATGTTGTGCCGGGCAGTGTCAAATGCTTTGCACAAGTTCAGGTAGGTGACGTCAGTTGCTCTTCCCTTATCCACCAATGCTGTAACCCTGTCGTAGAAGGCCACCAAATTTGTCTGGCATGATTTGCCCTTAGTGAAGCTATGTTGGCTGTCTTCAGCCATCTCCTTATTTACCATGTGCCATCCCATTTGACACAGACCGTACATGCTACATTCCAATTTGCTTTATGTTCCACCTACCCTCTCCTTAATTAGTCTCTCTTTAGCTGCTTACAACACAAATTACTTGCTCTGAGCTGAAGTTCTCCTCTTTCCTCTTAAATCCAAAGAGAAATTCTCTGGCTAGTTGGCAGTAAACAAATTTAGATGTGTTCTATATTCTCACATTCCATATGAACAAAAATACCTCCTAAGGACATGGCTGCACATGCCTCTAGAGAGAAGAAGCACAGGATTCAGAGCTCATAAAGAAGTAGCCAGAAGCATCTTGCTCAGTGTGTTCCTGCTCTTGGGAACTACAGCAGCCTCTGACACAGCTCATCCAAACTCCCTAAGAAAAGGGGACATTTTTTTCCTCCCTTTCTGGTCTTCCCTCAGACCCAGTAGGCCAGTGTTTCACTGACATTAATTTTATTCACTAATAATCCAGGGAAACTGAGAAGCACCGTTATTTTCATTTTTTATATGCCAAATCAAGGCTCACAACAGATAACTTGCTGGAGGTTTTATGGGAGGCCTGTGGCATAAACCAGATGAAATAAGGAATGTAAAGGGTATTTTGAATACAAAGTCTGTTTTTCCTCATCTAGTAGTCTTTGATTATGCTCCTTCCTTATATTGCAAGACATTCAAGCGTGTGTCAGGTCAAGAGCCAGCAGAGAAGAGGGTGAGATTTTCACCATGTGACTGGCATACATCCAGCTGTATGACATAGAATAGCAGGACACAGTGGTAGCGTATGAGGTCACAGCATATGATCCTCCTCTGTCTCTGGACAAATTGTGAACCCAGGAGTGCTTTGGCAGAGTTGAGGTTACATGCACCGTCTTAAATTTAGGTATGCCTAAAGAGAAAACTCTGACCCCATGCTGTGACAGTTAGGTATCTGGGCTAGCTGGCATCTCCTTTCTTGACCCCCAAATCAGGGGTTTTTTACATATATTTGCTAGACCATGGAATTGTCCATTTGCAATATTATATTGTTAAGAAATTTTATGTTATCACCCAAAATCTTTGTTCCAGGCCACGAACTCTTTCTTACCGATTCAGAGAGGTTACAGAAAAGGTGTATCAATTCAGATAACAATTATTTCCACGCAGGTCAAAACAAAAGAAAACAAAACAAAATAAGTATGTTTAAGACAAAAGAGACATTCTTCCTCACAGAAGCTAGTAGTCCTTGGCTGGAAAAGAATAAACTTGCATTTTATTGCTCTTCCTTAAAACAGGGAGAGGGAAAGAGGAGATGGAGGACAGGGAGAGGATTAATCGAGATAATATTTGCTGATGTTTATATTATGAAACAAAGGGAAATAAAACCATGAGAAGATATATTACATGACTAAGATAGGAAGTAACTTGCTACAAAGCAGAATTACTGGAGCCACATCCCAGCCGTAAGAGACACGGATACAAACACAGAGATTATTTGAAATGAGGTTACTAGCATTTCACTGTTAGGGAAATAGGGGAAGCTAAGAAGGAAGGAAAAATAAAAGCATTGTTTGTTTTGAAGGTACTATATTTTTACCAGTCTGAGGTAAGGCTGTCAAAAGAGGAAAGTTGTATATCCTGACAATGATTGACTCCATGAATACCCCCTTACAGATGAGCAGATTCTGATCATGTTTGGTTTTATATGAGGCAAAAACTAATTTGCTGCTCGTATTGCCCTAGTTTGAAGTTGCTTCTATAAAAACAAATATGACACAATGAAAAACTGCTAAAAGATTCACTGAGCTACGGAATGTCCTTCCTGCTCACCCTGGCTCACTTTTCACTTCGAAACGTAAAAGGAATGTCACGCATTTCTAAACTATGTCTGGGAGCAAAGCCTCAAGTATCATGAATAAAAACACTCAAGTTCTTCACTATACCAATAAAAATGCTACGTGACTTGTATTCAAGCGCAAGCTCAGATGTTTCTAAATACAGACGGTATCCATCACATGAAGGAAGAACATTAATTACTGTATTTGACATCTTTCTTGGGAACTGCACCCCTCCTCACTGAGCAGAACAAAGTCTCTGGCATACTAGAAGCTCCAAGACTTTCTGTTTCTCTGTCCTCAACGCAATGCATATTCTCTATGGAAAGAGGAAAACAGGAAAAGGAAAAATTCATAAAGGAACCATCCATTCCGTATGGTACACCAATTGTTTTCTCAGCCCAGTTTTTATTACCTAAGCTTACTGCAACCCTGTCTCCAGGCAATTATATATTGACGTACATATCGACAGCTCAGTTTTTCACTTGTATACAAAAAATGTTTGTAAAAACCTGCTACTTGCAAGTTGGCCATTTGCAGCTTCTATTCAGAAGAGCAAGCTGTAACAGTGTGCTAAAAGATGCCCAAATGGGACTGGGTCTGACTGACCCGTTGCTCTGGCCTGCTTATACTTCCCAGCTCTAACCTGGCCCTGTAGAGGAACAAGGCAGAAGTCCACACGAGCCTGCTTACTTCTGCTGGAAGTAAACCTCAGCACCTAAGCTGGATGCTGGGGAGATCAAGAGTCTGCAATTGCTGTGGTGTGTGCACTTTATTCTATCTAGGCAATACCTCTATTCTATCACTTCACCAAAATTAAGCATGAAAGAACCAGAAATTCTTTACATTAACAGAGTAAAGGACCGCCATCGTACATTCCTTAGCTAACATATACAAGTTTCTTCTAGGTGTCCATGTTGTGGTAAGCTCTGAACTTGTTCCTCTATAAAAAGTTACAGTGTTTAAGACTGGTTTCCCCACTTATCATTCCAAGTATCTGTTTGCTGTACCATCAAGTACATGGTACAGCACAAGTTGTCAGAGATTTCTAGAGTAGCCATGGGAATGAAAACTTACCTCTTTTCAAGTTAATACATACCAGCTACAAGGGAACAATGTTAGTATTTTAGCACAGTTTTAGAGACCCCAGAAGAGAAAGGATGCAGCAGGACAAGGTCCAGAACTTTATCAGCTGCAACGATGGCTACACAGTCACCGTCACCAGACTGAGCGGTATTTCAAAGTTGAACATCCACTTTTTTTTTCTCCTTCTTAGTGTTAAAAAAGCAGCTTATTGTCTGGGTTTTATCTGTTTACAGCTGTGCATCTGTGTATATGTATGACAATAGGAATTCTCAGAGCAAGCCAAACTGAGCAAGATGAATTGGTCTGATGTCTGGTCATCCATGGGTGTGTCCACACCAGCCCTGCAGTTCAGATCAGTGGTGCGCTTTTGAGGCAAATCTCTCAATCTTCCCTGTGCTTTGGTTTGGATTTTGGAGCAGCCTTCTGAGCTCACATAATCGATTCTTTTTGGATGAAACTAAACCTGAAGATGTGGTCCCACTGCTAAAAGGCATTTGGTCCACCATGACCAGCCTACAGCCCATCTTGAGTAAAAGCCCACAATGCATATAGCAGGACCAAATCTCCCACACCAACTTCTACTCCGCAGAGCTGCTCCTACCACATCACACTACTTGCTAGTACAGACATGACTGTGTCAAAACCATGTTCCTGTTCCTTGGCAAGTTTGTATTCTATACACACGATCCCACCTGCATCCTTTAATAGGTTCATTATCACAGAAGGACGTATTACTGTGGAAGGCCAAGAAGGCAGAAAGACAGACAAGTTTTCCCAGCTATACAGCAGCGCAGACATTTTGAAATGGACTCTGGAATCAATGGCACAAGAAGGAAATCACCAAACTATGATGTTCACGGTACCCAGCGGTGCTAGGCACAGACATGATCAGATTTTGCTACGCACTGAAGCTCCATACTCCACAAGGCTCTCAATGTGAATATGTGTTAATAATGAAGCCCTTACCAGCCTACAACCAGCAATGTTGGCACAAGTCTTCTCGACAGCTGAACATGTATTCATTTTTTGACGTATTGATTACTGGGGCCACAACAGACATATGGGAATCCCAAACTAGACTAACATCACATTTGACTCACTGTTACGTTGGAAGAGGCAAACCTTGATTTAGTTTAAGTTTTAAATGATAAGTTTGTGACCCAGCTACTAATTTTGATTACACCGTGGAATCATGATGGTAATCAAAAGAAAATAAGGGAAAAAGATTAAAACTCAAAGAGAAGACTTAGAACCAGGAGAACTGAAGACACTTACTAGGAGTTGAGATGAGGCTGAGAGAGCTGGAGACCTTCACGAAATAATGGTAAGCTATTTTTTCCTTAACCACCTGTTCCATCTTTCTGTCCTCAGTCTGTCTGGATTATTTATTGGTTCAAACAAAATGTGACTGATTTCTATTTGCTGATTCAAACTGCAGTATCAGTACATCAAGTTATCAATCTACATTCTTGAAATTTATCATTTATATAGAGAGACACACACATACATGTGTCCACTGTGCATATTCTTTAAAATTTCTCACAAAGGGTTCCTCTAATCTTTACTAAAACAATTGGATTGGCTTAATTGTGCTACTTAGGATACTCAAATTCTGACTAATTTTTAAAATGTCTTATTTTTTACCACTGTAATCTCATCTTTACATAGAAATCAATGTATGATCCACCCTACCTAGCAAACAGTGAAGTAATAAGCAGTACGGTTCGTGAACTGAGTTGCTCTGAACACCAACAGAGACTACTATGGACAAACTGAGCAAGAGACAATTAATGATAATGCTATCACGTAAATGATGATAATGATAAAGCAGCTGGCTACTCAAGGTTTACCATTAATCTGGTTTTCTTGCTCTTTTTGGGCACCCACTATAATCACAAAGTAGTAGGTTGTCATGATGACCCTAAGTGAAGGTACAAGAAGGGTGCAGGAAATTCCTCAAGATCAAAAGCAAAATTTAAGACAATGACACAATAACAAAAAGTAGCATGACAACTGAAGCATAGACACAAATCGCTGAGATTTCACACAGCTACCAAGACTGTAGTGCAACTAGCAGCAAAACATATCAAATAGTGGAGAGATCAGAAAGCTATGCAAGAACAGGTAGCACAAGGAGACCAAGATAGCTGAGAAGGCACAAGCTTACACTGCCACAAGCAGAAAGCTCTTTGCAGGGCATGTCTGTATTAAAGACAGGAACCAGTCTGTGAAGTATGATATTACTAGAAAGGACTCCTGGATTCTACTAGGGCAGATTCAATTACAAAAAGCTGACCGTAAAATGAGATGTTCTTACTACGCTGACACATGTCATACCAACATGTTTCCTGGAAAGCTGGACAACATTCATGCATAATTTATGTTTTTTTAAAGTTTGGGGACAGAATCTTCGCAAAAAGGTACATTCTGTGCCTCATCCAAACTAGAAAATGGTCAAGCAGCAGCGGATTGTAGAAGGGGTTATCTGGAGTCAGGCAATCCAGTTGAGGCATGTCCACCCAGGTCAGATGACACATCTATCTAAAGTGGGCACAAGCAAGGCTATTAGTTCATGGCTCTTGTCCTGAATTTACTGACAGGTGGCTAGAAATAATGTAAGGCCTATATCATTTTTCCCAGTATAGTGGTGGGTGCCAGGACACAACCAAAGAAAAGATGCTTATGCAACTCTTAAAAGAGATTATGCAGCTGCTATAAAATCTTGGAGGGAACTGGCAGATACAGGTAGAACAGCTTTCTCTTGGAGACAGGTAGCTGGCAAAGTTAGAGTCATTAGTAAAAGTGGATTTGATTGGGAAATTTTATGATATATGTGCAGCCTACAATTATTTCTGTCCACAAAAATCATCATCAGCTGTCATGGACTGTATTTCCATTAAAATGACGAAGACTGGGACTTTTTCACAGTGGTGAGCTAATAAATGAGCTCACTGCACATCATGGAAACAGCCTTCTCCTATGTTCCTATACTTCCTGCACAGAAGTATCCTTTTTCTCTTTGCTGTTGTCGGATGAGGACCCTGCTGGACACGTAACATGACTCAGTCCCAGGGCAAAAACTGAGAAGAACAGTTAAACATGATCCACCTACATGAGGGAAACATAATTCCTCAGGGAAGCTGCGCATCAGTTATTCTCAAGCCAGATGCTGTAGGTTTGGTATAAGAGGTGTGGGTTTCGTGTTTTGTGTGCAAAATGTGCTGGTTTATACTACAGGTTCAAAAATTATTGGCATTGTGGTTAGAAGTAGTCTGCAGATCATTCACTGTTACATAGTTCACTAGTAAGATGTAAAAAAGGGTTCTAAACATCTCTATACGCAGAGGTACAGAGCTGTGAATGAAGAATAGCCAATATAAAATTTTAGAAATTAGAAGCAAGTGTAAAAGAATCTTCACAAATTTATATTCCATTTATGACACACTGTGGGACAGTGCATACATTGGAGATCATCCCAAAGTCCTCAGTGCTTGTTCCACAGAAAAACAATAGGCACACACAAGAATATGTTAAAAAAATGTACTGAATGTAAAAAAAAAAAAAATATTGAACTTTGCCCCTGCAATCTAACCACCAAAATTATATTTTGAGAGGTGGTACTGTTCAAAATGACTCCTCCCTCACTCTAGTTTCTGGCTAATGTTAGCAGAAAACAGTATAGGGCATTTTCTGTTCAGAAAGAAAATGCACAGCCAATTACTCGTGAAGTGACTGCTAAAAACAAGGGAGGACGAAACCCAAGCACCAGGCTTTTCCAATGATCTTGTAATAGCAGCAATCAAATAACTGGCTACATTTCAGCTCCAACAATTGGAGCTGCAATCCCACCTCAGCAGAAGTGAGAAATACATGCAAGTAGGTGCCAAGTGAGTTTCAGTCTCAAATACTTCAGTATCTCCTACCCTGAAGGGCATTTTGAACTGCAGTCCTGGTAAAAGCCTTCATGCATGAACTCCTTAAGGCTCCTTTACAACAACCCATTTACTGGGGAAACAGAGAAGTGTCTGTATTTTAGCAAAACAACCTGTTTTCCAAGTTCTAAAAATAGAAAATAAAAAAAAATATTAAAAGTGTCTGTCATTTTGAAACCACTTGCAAGCATTTCATCCTAAGCAACACAGCCTCCCCCCTTGCTAAAAATAAAACAGTACATTACAGCAACATTTTTTGCTGGCTTCAGCCAAGGACTTGAAAACCTCCCCTCAGCCCAGACTGGCCGTAAGCTGTGAGTCAGCACTTCTCAGCATTTCTGGAAATTCCTCAGCAGAGCATCCACCCTGTAGCAGGAAGCCGCCTGCCCACTTCAGCTGGTACCAGGAAACAGGCAGGCGGTCACGGGCCTCACCTGAGCTGGGGACACAGCTCAAGAAAACTTCATAGAAACTACCAAACGCTCCCCGTTCCGCCAGCTTCCCCTCCGTGCCCCCCCCCCCCCCCGAATACACTGCCCAGGGAATAAGCTCAGCTAACTCCTCAGTCGGCAGACAAATACAACTTCATGCAGTGCCAATGAATAGGAACACATAAGATTATTAAAAATTAAAAAAAAAAAATCACATCAGACGAGGATGCTGGCAAGTCTCTATGGTGCAATTTAAATCGTATGGGCTCTCCTAGCCCAATCCTGAGGCAGCTCCGCTCCACCAGCCCCGGGCAGGATCTGTCCCCTGCCTGAGGAAGTCTGAATTCTTGAAAACCAGAGCCATGCCCCACGAGGTAAAGAGGGGGTTCTCCAGTGGGGTACGGAGAAAGTGATTGCTTTCCCCAATCAAGACTATGAAGCAGCCACAGATTTAGAGCATTGCCATGCCTGTGAGTTGAAGGGAAACATGACCGCAGCTCCCTCTCTCCCTCCAGCAGTCCTTGCTTTACACAGAAAATCTTACAACCTGCATACAACAGAGCCTCGTGATGGGAGAAGGATGCACGCCTGCCTGGGAGACACCCCAAATCTGCCTGTGTCTGTACAGGCTATGGTGTTGTCAGGTATCTTGTCCCCAGTGGGGCACCAAGCAGAAGTCCTCACAGAAGCTCTCGGTGCTCAAATACTCCCAAATGCGTACAACCACCAAGGTGGAGACGCTGCTCTTGAAACGGGGATTTAACATGCACTTGGGTCTGTCTTTAGATATAAAGCAGTTATTTCACAAGTACTGTCTGTGGTGAATGCAGTTCCTACATTACTCACCTCAGACTGAGCATCTACTCTTGTTTTGCTTTAAACACACACTCTGACAGGGACATTAAAGAGAGAGTGTTAAGGGAATAGGAAGTACTTTGTGAACAAGAGTAATTGCATGTTCTGACCTCTCCAGCTTACATCATATGCATTATCCAACAACCACAAATCAAGATGGAAACCGAATTTAAAGACACTAATTTTCAGCACAAAGTGCACGTTAAAACTAATAGAAGAACAAGACAAATGTAGACTGTTTTCCTACTTGCTTCTTGCTTTCATATATGCGGCTATTCTCCCAGAAAAATCTTGTCTCTTTTTTTTAAAATTAACATTTGTATAAAGGAAGCCGCCTAAAGTTGGGTACAAAAAAAAAAAAAAAAATGTTTTTCTCAACTGTTTTTAAATACAGAGCAATGAGATTAAAGTGAGGCAGACAGCCAAATACCTCAGCCATCACAGTCATTAATAAACGCATTTAACATTCGTGCAGCTTTCGAATGCAGAACATCTGGTTCCAATTCCCAATCTGGCTTTTAATAAAAGTGCCTCCCCCACAATACTTTTATTATAAAGTGTTCTTTTCCTCCTCGCGCACTCTCCCCCCCCCCTTTTTTTTTTTTTTTTAATTCGGGGGGTTTTTTCTTTTTTCTTTTTGGAAGCGGCTGTTCCTTCCTTCTTGCTGGAAGCCACCTGACCACTGCCAGGAAGAGGAATGCAAAACATTCCCAGGAGCAGCTCCTGACGTCAGGGCGGCAGCATTCGTCCTCCTCATTCTCCTCCTCCTCCTCCTCCTCCTCCCGCTCGCCGCGGCCCGCTGCCGCCGCCGCCGCCCGGCCCGTAAAGTCCAGGCCTCGGCCCCGCGCCGGGGCCCTGCCGGCAGCCGCGGCCTGCCCTGAGTCACCCCCCGAGCTCCTCGCCGTTCAAGTGAAGAGGCGGCAACGGCAGCCACCCAGCTTTCGGGCCTGCAAAACCGGGCGTTTATTTAAGAGATCGCATGTCGTTCCTGGTGCTTACTTGCTTTCCCCACAAATACAGAGCTTAAATAAACCTGGGAAGGGGCGGTGGGGCCCCAGCCAGGCGTCCTTACGTGGGCTCAAGCCACTCCAGAGCCGCTCCACGTACCCCTTCGTCTTGCCCTGGAACAGGCGGTTCTGCTTTGGATAAACTTCAGGTCCCTGGTAGGTTTAAATCTGCTTAGACACCGACTTCTATGATTCTTTCATTTTACTTCTCACTTCTTCACACGAAGGCATGCTGCAGAAGCCTGCCAAGGAAAACAGTGACGCACTGTTGCGGGGTGGTTTGTTTTTTCACTTTTTAAGACATTCCCAAGAGATTGTGACGTGATAAGGATACCTAGGCAGGCAGCCTTCATCAGACGCTGCTCTGGAACATGGATCTTCTCAGGTTTTTTTCTCTTCTTATACAGTATCTACCTTCTAATGCATAATAAAATGAGACAGGTAGGGTAGGATTTCAACTCTGCACATCTCTTTAATTTCATTTATCAGAACACATTAACAATACATGGCATTATTTTATTCTACTCTTAAACTAACTGTTAGCTAAAATTAAACAAGAGAGATTCTTGGTTGAGTTGCAGACAGTGAGTTTACTCCTTTCAATATGTTTAGTCCAGTTAGTCTGATATTTTTGGGACATACATTTTTAAAATTCTATAAAACATCCTGCCTGGAAAAAAAAAAAAGCTGCGTATATTTTAATAAACAACTGTATCAAAGACAGTGAAGAGTAAGAAGAAACAGTAGTGGTTACCAGATCCATGATGAAGCTAAAGGAGAGTTCCCCAATTCTACCACACCAAGGGAGCAGGAAGGTAGGTTAGGGAATATGAAAAAAAAAAAGAGAATATGGAAGAATCTTCATTTCTAGAGGATGTGAAGAAAGAGCTCTTCAAGAACCACTTTTCCATTTCATGTGTCTCTAATCGTATAACAAAAAGTTTAAAATAGATAATTTCATCACTCCAAAACCAACAAAACCCTAATGTGTGGATATTAGTTTAACCATTATTTTCCAGCGAATACAAAGGAAGCCAAAACTCATCTTGAACAGCTAAGGAGTATGACTGGTGGTAGTAAAGTGTTCGCATATATCACTTTCCCCCAAAATATTTACATAATAGATATAAATTTCTCAATGTTGACTTACCACAATGAAAAAATAAAGATCTGGAAACACTAAGCAAGACAGTTGCATCATTTTCAATATTAATCATAATTAATCAGCTATGTGCTTTTAGGGTTATTCTATCTGTTCAGCTATAGTCTTACGCATCAAGATCCAGATGGCTTCAAAACCTGCAGATCGTCTGTCAGTCCCAGCTCCCTAGCTTCTCACTCCATCCGTCGCAATTTAAGAAATAAAAAATGTTTGGGTTTTCTCCTGATGTAGGGACTTGTTACTAAAAGGTCAAACAAATGTCTACCCTCTGACGAGCCTCATGCCATCTACAACTTTTTTAAGGAAACCTGCTCTCTGAAGAACTGCATGCTAAGTAAACACATTGCTTTCCTGGTAAGAAGCCTGCAAGTGTTGGTTACACCAGCCGGCCACATCTGACCAGCTAGAAAACCCAAAACCACCTTTTTTGCCCTCTTCTCCAGAGGTCACTAATATTCAAATGATGTATCATATAAACAAATCAGTATTGTTGGAGAACGTGACAAGAAGAAGATTCATTCATTTTATTTTATAAAACTTGATGGGGACCTGGAAAAGCACTAGTCAGCTTCCTGCAGCCATTGCAGCCAGTGGCTACTGAAAAAAACAGCTGATCTCTGCTTTTAGATATACATATATCAATTTAACTGAATTTCACTGATGTCAACAGACAGCCATCAGTATACAGGAGTATTAAAAATAGAACCTTTTTTTCATGTTTTGCAACAAAATGAGAGAAAAGGAAAGTGCAAGAAGTTTCTATCACTGAAAAACAGAAGTAGGAGGAAATATAACAAAAATATTCTATCACCTAAATAAAATAAAAGTAGTGGCTCAGTAGAAGTAGTTGGTTTTCTAAGCTAAAAGGCAAAGTGAAATATGTTCTCAGTACCTTCTAAAATTAAGCACAAGCTAAGGTGGCCTGCAGCCATTGAAGAATATTATACACTTCTTGGTTCTTGACATTTTTCTCCATTTTCTATTTTTCATTTTACACCACACACAGAGATAGTTATACACAGGGTTTTTTCAGCTATGTATTAGGGATTTAAAAGTTCTCAATTTTTTCTTCAGAAATGATTTTTTTTTTTTTAAATAAACTTTATCTTATCAAAATGTAAATACATGCAAATCATAGTAGGTCACTTCTGAAAAGAAGACTTTAGAATTTCTGAAAGATTAACATTTTAAAATGTTTGACTATTTAATCCCTAGTATTGAAGTTTGGATGGGGATTACAACAGGCACAGCACACAGAAGTGTTGAGAACTGGGGTGTGTTCTTAAATTCTCCGAAGCTTAAATTCATTCTCTTCTCCTGTGTTTTAGCTGCTTATTCATTCTATTATTCTTTTATCACCAGCAATAACACTGGGATGCCAAAAGCATGAATGAAGTCACAGTGAGAACTTCCTTCTATGCATGGTACACAGAATTAAGCTTCAGGTGTGTTTCAGGAGGCCACCTCAGGAACCTGTGACTCACAAGCCTTGTAGCAAGAACGCACTGCCATTCAGTCATGGCCAACTTTCTCCTGGCAAAACCTAGCAAGAGATTTGATCTCCATCCATTGATCTCCACTGATGAAGTGTACACTACATTGGAAATTCAGCCTCCAAAGACTACAGATACTTTAATGAAAAGATTATTTTTTCACCGAAAGAGTAACACAGAGTAACACAGTGATATATGTTTGCTACCAGTTGGCAGAACCACAGCAGTTTACTTGAGTTCTAGAGGGAGAAGCATCCTTCTTTTCTTGAACTTACAGAAAAGGGATTCCGTCATGAGTACCAAGGTTTAGAAAACACTGAGTGCAGAGAAAAAGAGATCAGAAAATTGAGTAATACCCAGACATCAGTAAGAAAAATACATCAACTCTCTTCTCCTGGTTACTTTTCCATACCTTTCTTGCTTACACTGCCATTTGAGTGGATAACTCTTTTTCTCCAAGACTAAAATTTCAGTTGATAACAGTGTGCCCTGTAGCACCTGAAATACTTTTAACTGCAAAGGATCAGAAGCAGGGAAAAAAAAAAAGCCCTTAACTTCATAGGTTCACTTTTACATCTGGTAAGCAAAACAGCCCCCCAGACACCAGCTGCTAATGATGCACAGCCCTGTTTACACAGGGCTAAGAGCAGAGCCCTCTGAGAACCAAACTCTCCCTGAGGTTTTGGAAGGCTGTACTGGGAGAAGGTAGCAATTTCTTCACAGGTCCTCATCTTCACACACAACCTACAGAAACTCTGTTTTGAAGTCTGTCCTCCGTACTTTTTTGTAGTACGCTCCCTCTGGTTTTTCTTTTCATGAGTCTGTTTGCTGCTGCTGGCTGGACCTGGCAGTGGAAGTGCTGAACAACAGGAGCGGGTCCAGCCCTGTTGCTGACTCAGATCTGAGAGCCTGTGCTCATCAGATTTCACTGCTGCGTTCCAGATTTCGGTACCCAAAAAAATTCAGATACTTATCTAAACAAAACTTCCTGAGGGTGAACTATCCCTAGCACTAAGACACTTTGAGGGCCGATACACGCTTGAGCAAGAGCCCATCAGCATGCAGCAGACAGCATGCCAACTGCGCTTAAAGCAATACCTACCTACAGAACTTCAACTTGGTCCGACTGGGTAAATTACTGAGTTAATTGCCTTGGTATTCATATTTACATTCAAAAAAAGGATACACAGATCTGAGGTCAAATCATTACGCTGTTCTATTAAAAACTTTGTTTTAGGCAAATGGACTTTAGAAAACTTCTTTTGTAATGTAAAATGGAACCATCTGTACATAAATTTTGGGAGTTATTTTGATGTTAGGTTTATTGATATAATTATGTCATTACTAAGCTGTTTACTGTTACAGGCTCCTAATAGCTATGAGGGCTTGTTAACAATACTCTGAAATCACAGGGAAGTCTCTTCTTTCCCTTTGGTTTGGAAAGAGAAAACAAAAATTCTAAATGTGTTTATATCCACGTTTTATATTTGCACGTAGCATCTACTTCCTTTAATGTGAAAATTTTATGAACACGAAGCTTTTGCCTCAATTTGTTTAGCTTTACTGCTTGGACAGCCATATTATTATTGTCACAACAGTATGAGACCACATCACTTAAGCAGTGTTTAAAGAAAGAAAAGTCCCAAGATGAAGTACTTCTTCATATTCACTTTATTCTGAAAGCAATAAGAAGACTGCTACTGCAATTACTACAAAAAGAAGTAATTACAAAAATTATGGTGGTAATAACCCACCGTATCTTAAATTGTTTACTTTTTGGAGTTGGAGATTATTGGTTTTCCAGTTTCAGTTTTGAAAAGGAAAAGTCTCCCACACAGCTCAGCAAAACAGATTTCTCAAAGAAAGCTTTCACTGGCTTGTCATTTGATTTGGAGGGACAGAATATAGCAGATTCTGCCAGACAAACTGCTCGAAACCCCAGCTGGCTTCTGAAAGGTAAAGTATCCATACAGCTGTGGATTTTGCCACCCAGAAAACAATCTTTGTTTAACAGAGACCAAAGCAATACCAGAAGCCTTCAGCATATATTTAATGCAGTGAGTAACATCCCCAAGAAATACACCAGTCAGGAGGGACACACACGGACACACACACATGGACATACACGGACACAACTTTACAGACTGATTATTTAAACTCCTAGAAATTGTACAGCATTAGGCACCTAAACTCTGCCATCCTTCCTTATGAAAAACAACAAGTAACTAGATAAGACATCCAACAAAAATTGTCATCTGTGTTGCAAATAAAGTTAAGTAGGAGGGTGGGGGATTACAAGGTAATGTCATCCTATTTGCTCTCTGCTTACCTTAAAGTACATCAAGAATTTGTATTTTTTGTCCCATGTGACCTCCTAAATGGATGAAATCCATTACGTCTTGTCAGAGAGGCTTGGTAAGGAACACAGAGTGAGAGGTGAACCCAGTAATTAAATGTTGAAAGGTTCCATGATAATTTAAAAATCAATGATGGATTTACTACAGCAGAATCAAGAGACAAGAGTCAAGAGGAAAGGACTGGGATAATATAAACGAAGAACTTGTGTACTTTCCCTGGAGGGTGGAGAATTAGCATTAGACAGAATAAAACATTAAAAATCACAAGACACAAAAGTTTTAGAGAGGCTAATTTGAAGTAGTTAAAAAGATTCAGGGGAAAGGGAAGGGGAAAGGGAAGGGGAAAGGGAAGGGGAAAGGGAAGGGGAAAGGGAAGGGGAAAGGGAAGGGGAAAGGGAAGGGGAAAGGGAAGGGGAAAACATCCCCACAAACAGGTCTGCTAGGCTTCCAACAGGTTAAAAGCCTGTCAGAGCCAGGAGGTGGCTCTTAACAAAACTCGTGGCATCCAGGGAAGTTCTCAGTTTCTCCCCGGCAAGCTCACTTCAAAGCAGAGTTGGTAAGCATCTTGGGAGAGGGGGGCAGAAAATTACAGTGGGTTTCAGAGACACTTACAAGTGTTTTGCAGAAATGAAACTTCAGTTAATGAGATCAGTTTCACTCTCCAGGTGGAGGATGGCTCGTCAGCATGCAAGGTCAATGACAACCAGTACACAGAAGTCTTTAAGAGCATTACACTAAACGGCGCGCAGCCTTCTTCAGCATTATGGAGGACAAAGCCGTGTAAACAGTGCAATGAATGTCTCATGCACATCCCTACATTCAGAACTGATAATGTACCGAATTATTAAAAGTTGTGCAAAAGTAACAGCGCACAAACCTAAACAAATCCCCCTTTTGCAGACTCTTACTTCGTGGACATGAAACTTTGACTCCAGAAAAAGTTCTGGACAAATAAGCGCTGAGGCTATCTTGGAGACATCAGTCACCGGAGACCAGTTTTACCTGGGCTTCTCCTGACAACATTGCCACCTTCCGCAGCCGGCGGGAAGGGCAGGGCGGCGGGCGCGGCGAGAGGCACCGAGCCCGACTGGGGTCCTGCCACCCAGGGACTCGGCCAGCCTTCCCCCGCACCTGGGAATTACTACGGAAATGCTATTTAGAAAAGCGTTTGCCCACCACTGCGCTGCGTGAAGTGATTCCTGTTGGCAGGGATTTCTCAAGGAGAAATATACGTCTTTACATAATGTTCACAACGCTACCTGAAACACTCCCGCCCTGCGAGGCTCAGCCCCCGCCCGTGCCCAGCTCCATGCCTATTCAGTTGGGTCTTCGCATGTCAATATGTGCATTTCATATAAGTTGTAATATCTGATGGCATTCTACAGTAAGGCTGGATTTTGTCTTGCTAGCTTGCAGGGAATATTTTCCTCCGAATTGTCCACAATACATGTATAGTTAATAAAGCAGTAGTATTATGATAGCAGTTAAATAAAAAAACTACAACTAATAATAAATTTAATATATTAACTAATAAATTTAGTCCACATTCTGGATGGAAAATGGCTCTACCTAGACATAGCCAAAGTACATCAACCCAGCCAATAATGTGGGATAGGAAATTAGTTTTCAAGAAAAGCTTCCAAAAAATCAACACTACAACCAAGTAATACCTATATGAATTTAGAAAATGGGTGTTGAGAGTTTAATCTAAGTAGACATAGAGGGACTTTACATGTAAGATTACATATATTTCCAAATCTCAGACCTCTTCCATGAAGGCAATCTTCAATGTGTAGGGTTTGCCTAAGAAAAAGATTTGTGATCACAGGTAAGGATCCTGATGAATTAACAACTGGAAGACACAGGAAGAGAATACTTTTATATGTAGTCTAATCTAAAAAATAAATAGATCTAAAAGTTGCCTTTTTTCCCCCCCCCGAAAAGGTGTCATTTATATTTAGGTTGTGGAAATAATTTCCCCTCCCTTGTTTTCTCCTCTAAGCTGAGCTGGTGCTAAGGGCAATTTCCGGGTAACCAGTAAACCTTAAGGGATTCTACTCCTTCTGAGCAGTAGTCCTCAAAAATCAGGAAATTACAGCCATATCTGAAGAGACCAGCAGCCAAAGGCAATTCTCAAGGCTTAGGTGGACTGTTCTAGAAGTTGATAATGTGGTATGTTGATGTTTGTTTTTAAAATAGGTTTGGTTTTGAGTATAGCTAGCAAATGGCTCCCTGCTATACAGCAAGATTGGAAAGTGAACTCCTGGAGTCAAATACCTCCCAGCAAAATTAAACAATCACCTCATGCACAACTTCTCAAACCGCAAGACATGAGTGTCAGCCAAAGGAGGCTGCAAAAAGACAAAATACTGGGCAGCTTATTTATTTTTGTGTGAGAGATGGAAGGTAAGAAATATCTGGGAAGATAACAAAGAACTATGCTATTCTATATAAAAAGTTTTCAAATAATTTGAAGACCAACTATGATATAGATATACTGTAAATCTGGGCTCCTTTAAGCCGACAAACCCTGTAAGTTCCAGCAACAGCCCATATCAATAAAATGTATCTCTTCCTCAATCTGTACATTCACAATGCATAAAATAGTACCAGCCCTGTTAAATTAGTATTTGTGACAAGCTCAGGGAACCAGAAGACAAGCAGTACTTGCTAAGGCACAAATGTAATGTACAAGTCTCACATAGTTGCATTGCCCATGTTTCTCAAAAATGAACCTCAGCTTGGAGCAGTAATTTGTTTCCGGGAAACACAAAAGGCAGACGTGCTGTGCCATGCTGGGAAGACAAATGAAAACACAAATACAATCAATGCAATTTATGGTTTTATACTGAATCTAAAGTGTTCTCAAGTTCAGTGCTTTCAGTGTGTTCTAGCATGCAGCATTCTAGTAGATATTCTGCCAGGTTACTTTGGAGTAGTTATGATCTACAATGTCTGTCCCAGCAATACTCTGGAGATGGCAAAAGGAGGTATTTCTTCACAGCCTCTGTTCAAATTACAAGGTATTATCTGAAGATGCTGACAGGCTTGGGTTTGCACTAACAGATGTACTGTGAACAGCAGCAGTCACTTCAAGGTAAACATGCAGTTGTCTCTTTTACACCTGCCAAGGACCATGGAGACTGTGGACAATCATGCAAAGCCCATCATCATGATCTGCTCTACAACAAACATGTACCACTTATTAAATAAAAAAAAAATCCAAGACTTAAAAAAGGGGGAGATAAAGAACCATCAAAACCAGAAACATCCACAGAAAAGTGGCTTCTAAACTCTATCAGGGAGAGAGACAACAGATACCATTTCAGGAGTCCAAAGAAGTGAAAGAGAGGAAAAACAAAACAAAAAAACACGTACACAGAAAACCCCCTTCCTACATACTGCCAAGTATGATTTTTTTGGAGCTACATCAGTGATCTGGCTTTCAAAACACACAGTGCATCCCTCAAAGGTAAAATTAATGGTTGTACACCACTTCTAATGTCATGGATACTGTTCTGATACTTCTGCTGGGAGAAACTTGGTCTGCCAGAAGGCCATACTGGGACAGTAACAAGAGGAATACTTTTTCAAGACATCTCAGGAAGCTGTCAAAGGAGCCTACCACTCAGGGAGAAGTAATACATTGCAATCTGCGTGGTTAATGTTGACTCAGAAGACTGGTAGGAAGAGAAGCTTCATCAAACACACAAAAGGCTGCACTGAATCTTTCACAGCTGAACTGCTTTATATACCAAAGTACGTTCTTGCTGCCAAAAATACATAAAACCATGGGCATTTTTTCCATGAGCTTTTACTGAAAGGAAAGCAATCTGCCTGGAAGAAGTAACAGCAAAATTTGTTCTCCCCCTTCCCCCCATGCCCCTGCCCCCCCAGGATAGCAGAGATGTTTTAAATACTGCATTTTGGGTAGCAACATTCCAAATTTTTCCAAATATTTGAAAGCAACATTCCCCTTTTGAAATACTTGGGGTTTTAATTATTATTTCTGCTAGGAGTATAGTAATTAACGTTTGCTTACCTACACTTAAATATGACATTCAGGAGGAGGAGTCTGAGAAAGCATATCTTCATGTTGAAGGGAATCACCAGACATGACAATTTGGTAAACTCACACTTTATCTCTTCGCCCATACAAATTTGCATAAGGACACAAGCATGCTTAGCATGAAAACCCACTGTGGTATAAAATATCCAGCATATTCAAAGCCCAACATAACTGCATACAGAACTGCATGTAAAAATCTTACCATAACTACACACCTACCATTACAGTAGCAAATCACACCTGCTAAAGAGAATGGCACTTGACTTTAAAATTGTTTCTCCACCATGAGCTATGGAAATACATTGTATTTCACAAAGTGAGAGTGCTGAACAGCAATCCAACAAGAAGAAATCATTTTTCAAAATGCAAATTTTTAAAAAATATTAGCTGATTACTGATAATCTTAAACATTTAAACAAACCCATTCACACAGTCAGAACTTGCTCTTTAGTGGTTAAACTACTGCAGGAATTTTGGCACATAGTCTTTTTACAAATTAAGTATTGTTTTACACGTCCCAAATGTGTTAGTCATAAACATTAGCAGAGGAATACAAATCACAACTTTTTAATAACCTTGCAGTAATTCTGAACTTGTTCATCTGAACTTATTTAGCTTGTTTTTCCTTCATGACTGGATAAAGCAGACTGCAGGATTTTGTGCAGTGCCAGGTCTTGGCTCCATCAGTTGCTCATTAAACAAGATCTGGAATTTAGCATTGGATTGAATGCACATGGGAACTCATGTGAAGCTGCTCGTATATCATTGATAGCTCCGTTGCTAACACAGAGTTTATCCAAGACCGTACATTTTTCGTTGACTTGAACAAAGCTGTTCGCCATCCTCTGTTTTTGACGTCAGTGGACAACTACCCACTAACAGTATCTGTCACTACAAAATGCTTGGAATTTCCTCACTTACAAAAGCTGGAAAGTTTCAAGTACAGACCTTTCATTAAAAAAAAAAAAAAAGTACACATTATTAGATTTTCAGGATGAGAGTACTTTGTGATTATTAGGAAAGGACATTTTCATTCTCACTGAATATTCTTTCCAGTAACTTAAGAATTCAAATGTAAAAAGCATCACTGACTGTAAGGAATAGATGTTTAAAAACATAATTTTCCTCTTCTGTTCCTAAAACCCATGGACTAAAATGTATGCTAATTCCTTGACACATAAGCACCACAGTGATTAAGATTTTTCCCATTAACTGGACACTAAAATAATTGCAGTAGGATCAATGTTGGATGGTATCCAGTATTTAACAAAAATGTAGAAAACCACCACCCCCAGCATAAACCAGGCTGTTTACATTCACTGCCTCTTTTCTACACTTCCTTTATTCTTAAAAGTGAAACAGCCCATATTGAAGAAAGTCATCCTGGTGAAGGCACCCTCCAGAACACAGAATTACCTCCCAAGAACAACACAAAATGCTGCTTCTAGGCGAGCTCTGTGCAGGCTGCCTGGGTAGCCCTCGCTGCTCGCGTGAGCCAGGAGCATAACAACTGACTGCATATACCCAATTCAGACATCCATCTGGACAGAGAGACGTATTCTACCCCTGCTGGAGGTTTTTGTGCCGACAACAATGCATTTCAACCTTGATCTAAAAACCAAGCTGCTGCTTCGCAAACACACCACTCACTTCTGACCCCTCTGATCTGGCTGAAAGCAAACAATCAACAAAACCCAGCACTTCATTGGTACAATACAGTGGAAAGTCCCCTTTTTCAGCATGTCGAGATACCATCAGCTATTAGCCCAGAGACATTCATGTTTAAAAATCCAGTTTTAATCTTCTACAGAACTCTGGATTTACTATCTTGAGGCTCCCATCTTCCCCAAATGTGTTTCCATTCTTTTCTCCATGGAAAATCCCTTTCACAGAGAGCAGTTCTTTCACCTTTGTTTTTCAGGGTACTAATATATTATGTATGACATTCACATAATACATCCATCTATACCATAGTTATAAAAATAAACAAGTCTATCTCACTGTAGAAGTGTAATCATGTTACCATGTTTATTAGACATAGCCCATATCCGAAATACCAGGTATCTCTTGCTTCAGGTGGTTTTGACAAATCACAGAAATGGCATAAATGACTTGTTCTTCTCTTGGAATCAAAGGTTTGTAATTCTGTATTTTTCCAGTTATGTCATCCACCTATGAAGGAGCATAATTATTCATTTATTTGATTACTAAGAAATGGTATTATTTCAATTTTCTACATGCAAGGTGAACAAACACAAATAATACTAATGGCTTAATCTCTCTAGTTCTGGAGACATAAAAAGGATATACCTGAGCAGCTCTACAGATACAACCTTCTCCCTTTACATGAGGGGATGGACAAAAAAATCAAATTTATTTTTAAAAATAGAAAAATGAGTAAAATCCTAAGGATTACTCTGTCAAAATGGATAAAGCAACAGAAGTATTGAAGAAATTACATTAAAAGCTGTTAGAGAAAACTTTGAGTTCACAAAAAGTATATGTATTCCTATTTTCAATAGACAACTCACCTCTTTTGAAGTGAATGCACTAAGAAAGGTATATCCTAACAAAAAAAAATATAAACACTTGCAAGAAACCTGCAGCTGGTTCAGCTTCTTCTGAAAGGAGCTTCAATTTTCACAACTGCATGATCTCTGAGAAACAATTCGAAGCAGATGATATGATCTGATCTTTGGCTCCAAGGCCATTCCTGTATGTACTTTAGAAATAGTGCCCACACTGGCTTTACAGCTCTTAAGTTTTGTAGAATTTTATCTCCTGAGTGAGCCTCGTCCTTCTTATCAGGGTTTTCCCACTCTGCTATTGTAACATCTTCAAAGAAAGAATGCAAAGGCAGAGCTAACATCTTTCCAAGGGGAGCAGTCTGACTGGTGATCTTTTTTCCCCCTCTTCCATCCGTTTGAATATTCATATGCGTATGTATATATATATTTATTTATAAATGCTTGGATTTCATGAAAGGAAGATGGTGAACATAGATCATTTTTGTCCAACTGATCAATCAAGCATTCAAAGAAGCTGCCTCTCTGTGGAGTAAGTAGAGAAACTGAATTTATGTGAAAGATGTTCCATACATGTCTTGAATTCGTATTTGTATTTTACCTTTATGGAATGAGAAAATTTTAAAGGATATAGATGCTTTCCTTCTTACAGAGCAGCAATAGGTCGTTTCTGCATTTCATTAATACATGAAGCCCAAGATCCTACTTTTTTCACATGATCTTTCTTGTGGTAGGGAGGTATTCTGTAACAACATTCTTAAATGCCTTCCTTGACTGGTGAGAGCAACAGTGATAAAAAGTCTCTGTCTTCATCAAATGGAAGGCAAACCCTCTTTAACACCAGTCACACTAGTTCAGAACACCTATTTCATGTTAGCTCCCTGTGTTGGTACTCTTATTGCTCACCAAGATTATGTAAGGCCATGCAAGGTAAGACAGTGTATTAAGTAAGACAATGCAAAAATCACAGTAACATATCCATTTATTTTAAGTCCTGTTGTTGAGCCAACAAAACAGACTACGGCATATCCAGGGTAATTCTAAACTAGAAGAATACATAAGTCCACAAAGCTAGATTGCTTCCTGTACATAAACTTGTTCAGAGCTTTCTTGCATATTTCTACAGCAACTTCCACCACTGGCCCACCTTAAAGGACTTGAGATACAAGGTTTCATCACTGTATATCAGCTGATCTGCAGCAATGTTTTGTATGAGCTCTTCTTGGCAGTAAATAATTCAAACTTTTCTAAACCTCTTTCATTAAGGAGAGACCGAATCCAGTATAATGCAAGTAGAAATGGGAAGTCCACATTAAACACTTTCACTAGGCACTAGAACACTTTCCAAGCTGAGTAATTATGATTCCCCGTGGTTTCATAGGTTAAGGGAAACTAAATAACAACTTTGAAGTTGCTTGTTGAAGTCACAGAGTTGTGTTTTATATACTTACCATATTGAGTTCCTAAAATAAACTCTTTTTTTTTTTTAAGCACAGAGAAGTTGCATAGGAAATAGTGGCTATCCAGCCAAGGATCCTGTCTTCTGCAGGGCATAACAGCCAATGTTTACAGGCAATGTAAAAACAGAACACAAAGTGGTTCAGTCCCCTTCATACCGTCCCAGCCCTGAAGTCATCAGCAGCATGTGAACCTCCTGAACTAGAGGTTTCATACCAGACCATCACATTCAATAGGTAGGGATTGATCTCTGAGCCTGTCCAAATCAAATGTGACCTGTGGTTTATATTGCTATTACCAACAACTGTATTAGTATCAACATACTTCTAGTAGTTTAACTTCAGAAATACATAAAAAAAAAAAAAAAAAGTTGTTAAATTTAATGGCAAGGAAAAGAATTCAAATCTGCATAATTTTCTTCAGGTTAATTTATCTTGAATATTCAACTGCAGGCATAACTACGAGCAGGAGGCAGGAGTATCTGAAGGAAAACTGTCTATTCTCAAAGCCCTGCTGTCAGCAGAAAAATGAATCCTGAAGTCTCTAAAAATATCAACTCTTATCACTTTCTGTTAGGTATGATAAATTATTTCTATCATTTTTACAATTAAACAAACAAGAAAAACCCAGGTAAGTTGAAGCCACAAAATCACCACCAGTAGAACTGGGAAGCCTTTGTTCCCATTCTCTCATGTCTTTGCAGTATCAAGCAGTCTTCACTTTTTGCTGGATATGTATTTCTGCAAAGTGAATAAAGACTTAGTAATCAATTTAATTACACTCAGTAATGAGCTTTTCCTTTTCCAGCTGTTCAAAACACTTAATGATTCAGATTCAGTTTGTAAAAATTATGAGGTGTTCATTTAAAATCTTTATCCAAGAAATTGCTCAGGTACTGCAAAGACAACCAAAGGCAAGCCTACGCAGGCAGGGGCAGGCAGGGCTGAGTTCTTTTGCCTGTTGTGTTCCCAGCTGGCCAGACACAAACCAGCTCCAGCCCAAAATACGCAACCGTTTTCATGTGATGTGTCCAAGTTAATAGGCTTTATTTAGATACAACACTGCAATAATACTTCTATATAGCCTCAGAGCAGGCTCCCATCAGATGGCTCAGAGGCCAGGCAGCTGAGCTCCTTCCTCCACCAGACATGCTGGTTTGAAAATGTTAATCAGCCTATCGGGGTTCCTTTCGCTATAGCAAGTGACAGTTCTCACATGAAATCCCTTTCATTCAAGACTGTAAATATATACCTTAAGACACTAGACCCAAAGAAATCCATATCCAGTTATAAAGAAATCAGGGCTCAGTCTTGCAAATTCTTACTCTGACACAAAGCTCCTCTGAAAGTTGGTGGGACCACTCTCATGAGCAATGCCCAGGTTGATAAGATTCTTATAACCGGCCTCCTGTCAATGTTTTATTTTTTTAATTAAATTGCCTGTACTTTAGTGCTGAAGTATCATGGGATTCTGTATGCAAACAAATACCAACAAATATATCAACAAATCTCTAAATACTGTTTCCCAAAGTATTTATGCAAGTCTACTGCCAGAGACGTTTCACATACCAAGCTGTGCACTGAGTTCACAACACATACAAATACAGTTACAAAAGCAAAGTCTAATTTTACGAAGGCTCCAAAATGATGCATTCAAATTTTGCTCACTAATAGTCACATACAGAAGCCAGCAGCCTGTTTGTCTGCATCTTACCTACTCACTCAGCTGCCTGGTCAGAAAGCAAAAACCAAAGTCAGAACATAATTCTGAGGTGTTATGTTAAAGATATTGAGAAATTCTATTCTCAGGACGTTACTTTACAGCAGCAGAAGCAGTCCACTTATAAATCACTCCATCTCATCCCATTCTGCCTTACCATACCAGTATCTCAAAATGCAGGACAACAATGCATAGTGTGCTGTGTCCCCCAAGTACACACGGGTCATTCAAGGATTGTCTCCCCTTGCATCTACTTCTTTTTTTGTTCCCTTTTGCTTCTGACTGGTGATACCAGTAAGATACATAAATATGCTTATTTCACCATGTCAGGGTTAGTTTTAGTTAATTTGTTTTTACGCTAGTCACACATTTGAATTGACAGGAAGGCATTTTATCACAAACAGTATTCGTTTTTAAAGACAAAAGTACAAATTCAATGAGAGTAAGAGAAACTACATTTCATCATTCAGAGCTCTCAAGTAAGAGTTTAACAGAATAGAAGCTTGGAAATGCGACAGAGGAAACTTCCATTAAGTGTACAAGTCCAATTTCCAATTAATGTAAACTAAAAGTGCCAAATAATAATCTAAAACAAAACCATCCCTCATCCTCCCCCCTCCCTGCCTCCAGTAAGTTTAGTTTAACAGTATCTAGCCCAACTTCTTTTGACTTCTGGTTGAGTAAACAAGGAGACGATGACATTAAGATAATTCCAAAATGATAGAAAATGGGACTAGAGATGAGATATAATGCAATTTTGCCACTATTGACTAATGTCTTTATAAAGTGCCTTGAGAGACACATAGGTAAGGAGAGCAACTCTGACAACGCAGACATATCCCCTGCCCAAACATTCTGGTTTTATGAAATAACTTTTTGGTTACATGAAAAGTGCATCCTACTAAAATAAAAAACAAAAGCAAATAAAAAGTGATATTTCTGGGAAGACAGATAGCTATGAAGTTTTCTCAAGAGATCTCAGTTTACATATATATAGGAATGAGTTTTATGTCCAGAACATCTTAGAATTTAAACAAATGAGAAGACTACACTAGTACAGTTACAGATGCTTGTAGTCTGGAAAGGATCATATCAGTGCAGAGTTACATCTTCCCAGAGCAGACATGGAACAAGCTGGAGCAGTCTGGGACTTACACATGCTAAGCATACTGACAGTAACCATTCAGGATAAGAAAAAAAAAGTTGAATCATACCCTAACTAAAACAGTTTTGCTGGTACAAAAATCTTTGTGTAGGTTAGGGTCTATACAGAAAGATACAGCAGCATAAATGCAATGCCTTGTGGTTTAAAAACAACAGAGGAAACCTGAAGAGAAAAACAGAACTAAGATGGAAGTTTGTAGGAGAGAGAAACAAGAAGAAAACAGGGGGAAACAAAAGCAAATGTGAAGGATGAAAAGAAGCTTGTTGAAGGAAAACGTAAACAAGAACAAACATTAGTACCTTAAGGGTGGGAAGAAGAAGAAAAAAAAACAGCAGTGACTTACTTCATATCAGACTAGGACTTAATTAATATTCAACTGTATTTCCCTTAGCTGCCCATCTATTTACATCTACACTATCAATAGTTGTATCTGTAGCCACAATAAAGCACAATTAAGTATCCTCCCTTAATTTTTTAATTGCCTCCAGAAAGAGTTAAACAACATTTTAGAAGCGAAAGATTACAAACTGGGGAACCCTGAAAAGATTTGCAGCTATCAGTGAAGATAACAACCAGATATGGACCTTTGCAAAACACGAAAAAGTATTTTGCAAAAGGATATGGTCAAACGCTAGAGGCAGGATTCTACTGCAGCTGGAGGCTAAAACTCAGGTAATGAATGCTGAAATACATAAGAAGAAAGTATTTCCTCTTTTATAATTTGGGTGGAGAAGAGTGAAAAGAGGAGTAATACTCCCACTTCAAAGTTCTCTTTAATTTTTATGAAGAGTAGACCTTCCAACCTACAGTCACCAACAACTAGCTGCTTTACTAGAAATCTCATCACTTTATGCTACCCCTTAAAATCAGGAAAGAAATCCAATTCAGAAAAAATTACAAATGTAGACCAAACATTTTAAAAAATTCCAGAAAGTGTTGCACTGGAGAGGGATTTGGGGAACTGAAGACAGTGAGAGCAGCAGCAGCAGCAATGCAGAACTACCAAAAAGGTGTCTACTGATTAAGAATAGTGTGAATCTCTCTTTTCTTGGGGTTTTCTTCCCCTTTTTTTTAGCTGCATGGTGTTTTTGCTGAATACTATACAGTTAATACAGACTTTTCCACTGAAACTTTATACCCATACTCACAGCAACAGATGAGCATTCCTGAACTACTTTGCTACCAGAAAGTATGCACTTTATTGGCCTTATCATTGATAAGACATTGCTCAGGCCTTTCTATCCCTCTAAACATGAAAATATTAAGCGAAAACAAAACTGAGGCCCTGAGCAACACTAGAGGCATTATGATACACATTTAGTTGTCATCTGAGCTATCTTTAAGGCATCTGTCAAAGTCTCTCCAGCTGCCAGAGACAGATGACCGCAAGAGAGCCCTGCTCTCCCCCTAGCCCCCAAGGTCTTCCCTACAACAATGCAGCCAACATTCTACCAGCCCCACATTGTTCTACAGTGCTACAGCAAGCATGGCTGGTTCTCCCTACTCACCATGGAGGGTAGATGTGGATGACATCCTGTGGCCTGCTCTTCAGGTGAGCTGCTGTCTCTCTCGCAAAGAGGACTTTGAGTATTGGTTCTCCTGCATTGATGACAACATCCTCAGATGAAAGCATAGCAGGAGACTGTTCCAGCTGCTGGCAGATGGCAACTTGTATTGTACACTCCTCAAACATTTCTAAGATCTTCACAGTTAAGACACCAGTTTTATCTGGAAAGTAAATTAAAGAGAAAAATAAAAATGCGAAGTCTGGATAAGGAGAAAGAAATTCTGGCACGCTGAAGATGTGTATCCCTCTGCTCTCTGCAGATCTGTCTGACTGCAAAAAATCCACTTATGAGTAGAATACATTGCCCCAGCAAAAGACTTACGTTAAGGTTTTCTGGTCATTTTTCTTTTCTTTATAGATACTATTAACTGTGCAGACAAAAGCCTACCTGCACTTCTTCCAAACACCAATGAACTCACAAACTCCTTACAAGAAGTCCTCTCCCACCATGTTTGAACTTTTTGATCTTGCAACTCATTCACTTTGTTCAGTCTTTTTTTATTAGATACTGCACAAAATAAATTTCTTTTAAAACAGAATAATCACACTGTGTTAAAAGTGAAGCTGTGTTTGCCCTCCTTGAACTTTCTCAATGCAACAATTGTCAGGGACCAAGTTAGAAGAGTACTTGTTAGGTACAGAGCATCTAAAAGCTGATGACTCACATGTAGAGACGAATGTGGAGAAAGAAGGAGTAAGATAGATGCACTGCCTAAAATTAATTATTGCAGAAATGATCATCCATTTTATCAGTAGGCAATCAGGATGCAGAAGGCTCTCCTGTTTTAAAGCAACATGAACAGATACCAGCACCCCCACAGTTCAATTCTAAGCACTTTTGTCAATGCTGAACAAGAAACAACTTTGTACTGAAATGAAATTACTCCTAGCTCCCTTTGTAGTCTGCACAGGGCAACAGCTACTCAGACAGACCTGGGTCTGTACTGTAAGATTATGTAAGATTTCTTCTCTTTCTCACCTAGCTCTGCTCAGATTTGCACTCTGGTCACCAAGGGGAGAATTTTTATTATCTACCTGCCAAATGCTACAAGCAGTTAGTGGGAAAAGACAGGGTGCCAGAGGACAGGGGCAACAGAGCCCCAATTCTACCCATTTTGATTCACAAGTTGTGTTGGGAAGAACACAGCATCCCAAGAAAAACAGCTGATATAAATTATTGTCTTCCCACAGCAAAGAAGCAGGGGAGGAACTGTGAACGTGATACTGGAACTTAACGGCAGAGCTGTACTAGTTATTTGTTTGTTTATTTTAAGGCCCATTTCACAATTGTGAATGCCTTTCCCTTGGAAAATAAATCAAAATATTTTAGTTTTAGTTTATGAGAAACTTAAAAAAAAAATTAACCCAACCCTCAAGAAGCCCAAACCAAAGAAATTGGGCCCTAAATCCTTTCAGATTTATTAAATAAAGTTAAAATCTACAAAACCAGAAAATACTTTGTCACTGTTTTGTACTCCCCAGTCTTTATTACATTTTATACTGAAACTGAAATAAAGTAATTTTGAAATATAAAACTGAAATGTTCTCAAAACCCCTTTTATGTGAACCCAATTTTCATCACATGCACATGCTTCTGCAAGGCATCCTGCTTCCCATGAACCAGTATTTTCCAACAGGATAAAGGGTTCCACCAGAAAGTTCCCCATATGATGTACACAAGCCATTTCTGTCCAAGCCATTACAGCTCGACCTCCTTTTCCAGATCTGAGAAGCAGGAGTAGGAGAACCAATCCTTTCTGCCAAATCCTTTGAGACTGGCTCATGAAAAGAGATGGTTACCACCGCTATTACTCCTTGCCCCTGTCACTTTCTCAGGGAAAGCTGTAACATTACAGTGCCACTCCAAATACTCACTGCACTCTGTTAAGGTCTGCTTACGTGCAAACTTCTGCTAAGTGTGAGCATGGACTAGTTTTCTGTGCCTAAAGGCAAGGACTTAGAATATTCACACTTGAATTCTGTTTTGCCTGACTAGCTACAGTTGTAGTCCTCTGTCAACCCCAAGTCATCTGGCACGCATAAACAAATTCTCCCAACCACAAAAATTCTCAGCCTTCAAAGTAACTGAGCATTTACCTCACCCCTCTAGACATACTGCACATTTGCATTTTCAACCACTTTAAAAACCAAGTCAGAAAAAAATCAACTTCAATTTTGAAACACACCAACAGTTTATTAAAAAAAAAAAAAAGTACTAAGACAGCTCACGAGAGAGACTGTTCATCACTTCCGAACTATGCATTTCTTACGTACAGGATTTTATGACAATTCTTAATGGTCAGCAGAGTATGTTACTCAGCTGATAAAGCAGGTTGAAGACAATGAATGAAAACCTAATAACATTTTTCTTTTAAATATCTCTGGCTATAAAACAGTTAAAAATACTAGGTAAATCAAGAACTGTAACTACATGAAAGCTTCTAAAAGATATTGGTGCTAAAAACCCTACCAGGGTACTAGAGTGTCTTGCAAGCCAGGCTTAAAGTTGGTGGAAACACTGGGAGCTGATACTAAGTGAAGCCGAATGCTCCTACATTAAAAGCAGCACAATTTCAACAACTAGCGAAGTCCCACACTTGGCACACATGCACATTCTACAGAACCACAATCTATTTGTTTATTTAGATGCACAGAGATAGTTTAATTTAATTACTCAGAAATTATTATTACTGCTGATGATAGAATGCTCTCTCGAACAACATGGCAAAGCACTTTGGATTCCTGGCACGTGATGAAACACCGAAGTTCAGAATGTAGCTTCATTTTTAATTCATTTGGCTCTTGTATTGTTATGTCAATCAAAAATAAATCAAACATATGTGGCTGCACGTTGAAGGGAGAATTTGTGGGTGAGGAGATGGGCTGGATTACTGCAATTTCTACAGTTTCCAAAGAAGTTTACTTGTTTGTTCATCCGTGTGAAAAGCTTACTTCAAGGTTTTGCAATGTTCTCTTTCACCCTTGGATAACTCACAGAATTTCTCAGTTGCTTGCTGAAGTCCTCATTCACTTAATTTCACTTGCAAAACAGAATTACAACCCAAGAAATTCAAACCTGCAGATGTGCAGGTTTCATGGCAATACCTAGTAATCTTAAACAAGGAAGAATACCTTACAGTAATATGTATTAAACAAGGTGCAAGCAATAACTGTGCTGCATTCCTGCCCATTCCTACACTGCATATTCCTTCATTTCCCATTCTGCTGTCTAGAGCTCTCATGAGTTTCTTTCTTCAGCATTAGTTTTTAACAAAATCAATGAGCTAATCCAGCTAACTGCAAAGCCACCAAAGCACACAAGCAGATACTAGGGAGAGGAAGGAACAAGTGATGGAGAGAGGTGGGGCAGGAAGGGACTGAGGGAGGATGGTTCTTTTTGGTGACAGCCCAGCCAGGCTGGATTATGCCAGTTTCAAACACTATCCAGTTACTTCTTTTCCCCTATGGTGCCCAGGCTGGACTGTCCTCAAGAAGCTCCTTCAGCACATAGGAAGGACAGGCAAGATGAAGTCACTGAACTGAGATACTGGCTGTTCAAGGTGCGTGGTCCACAGGCACATTTGATACAATAAGAGTATATATGTTCTACAGCTCTTGGCCAGACTCTCTGTCATCTTTTTTGAGCCTCAGCGTCCACAATAGATAGACACCACACTATGGTAATGAAAACATGGGTCAGAGCATACCTAGTGTTATCTTTCAACCACCAACTCCAGGCATAACGCTATATAATGGAGGGACCCTGAGAAAAAGAGAAAGAATACGAAATGCAGGCACCTATGGAATGCTTGTTTAAAAAAAACTTCAGTTTACTTACTTGAAGGTAACATTTCTTCTCCCATTGAAACACAAGTCCACATGCACACTCACTCCAAAGTGAGCATACAGCTGCCTGGATGCATTTAGAAATCTTCTGCTCAAGCAGCAGTTTGAGGCCTGCTTAACAAAGCTCTTCTTTGGTGCCAGATGCCTCTGCAACAGCGCAATGCTTGAGGGAGATAACGATGGAAACCCAGAGAGCTGCCTGATCAGTGTCAGACATAGGTGCATTTCTCAGCAAAGCCCTGGGTGCTCTGAGCTCCTGATGACAGAGGGCTGCTGCAGCTCGGTGGTCCCGGAACGCAGCCTGGCATGGGCAACTGCCCATTCCAGCACCTCTCCATAGCCTTCACACAGAGTCAGCTGGAAAGTCAGAGAAAACATCCACTGACACAGGCTCAAGGATCATTTGAAAGATCTGGCTCCATGAGTATAAACAGAGAGCTTATTCATCCCAGGGGCATGAAGTATAAGTTCAATCCCTGATACACAAGGCTCGAGGTGCCACAAAGAGAGATAGAAAGGCACTGATAAATCTGGTTGAGCGTGAATTTTGAAGAGGTATTGGGGATGTACAACGTGCCTCCTCTAAAAGCACCATTTAAAAGGAGGGGAAATCAGCCACGAGGGCCTGTAATGCTCCCTCACTTCTAACAGAATTTTCCATAAGAAAAACCTTCACAAAGACATGCAGCAACGTGCTGGCTACCAGTGATTCAAAATGTTGGTCACAGAAGGGTCAGAGTACAAGAAAAATCAGGTACCAGTGATGAGCTGGGTTAGTTTCCACCCGTAAAGGTCACATCAGCCCTTTGTAGAAAGGCTGTGGTAAATGCCACCCACTGGAAGGCAAGAGACAGAAATCATAGCTAGATGGACCGTGATCAAACAAATTAATTGCTCCAGACCTCACAAGTGGTCTACAATGAGTGAAACCAGCAGCAGAGACTGACTGGTGGGAGGAACAAGCCATTTAAGCACGGAAGTATCTCTGGTGAAGCCTCTCTATGATTGACAAGAACCTCCCTCACCTCCCTGCCAAGAAACAGAAAGCTCTGACAAAAGCCATCCAGCAGCCCTGCCGTGAGGGGGCTGGACAGGCAGATTCAGCACCACCCCACCAGCACACACAGGAGCCACATCTTCAGGCTCCTCAGAGACAGATGAAGAAATCTTGATCCAAACCTAGGCAAATGGGACATCAACCTCTCACTGCTACTGTTAGCAGAACCTTTGAAATCACAGGGAAAGGTCTTTTTGGTAACAGCAGTAATGGAATAAACCTGGCAAAGACCTTGGACATGATTTCCAAAAAAGCCTGATGCTTCACAATTGTGCGATCAAAACAGGTCTATATTGTATGCATGGTTCAGAAAAACAACCAGTAACTACTTGATAGAAGAAAAAAAAAATTATTTAGAACTACTAAGAACACAGACACTGGTTCTGGTTCAGAAAGTCCCCGAGTCAGAGATCTTTGGGAAATTGTCAGGGGAATACTTTGGGGAAATATCATAAAGTGTTAGCCCTGTTATAATTTTTCCTAGGCATTTTGGTAGCTCTTGTCACTGCCAGAAACAGGAATGTAAGCTAGAGGAACTTTTGGTATGACCACCTACCAGATCTGCTCTTACGTCCATAGTTAATTATTTAATTCCAGGTGACCTCTGGGATGTCAGTCTCTCACTCCAATTTGCAACCCAGACATGAAGTAGCTCAATCAATCCACAAAGATATTTCAAGCGCATGGGAGATGAACAAACACGCTCCACGCTGAATGCATCATTTTCCCTGGTTAGTTCTTTTCATTTCTCTTTCTTATTTCAGTACATACGGTGATGCTGCCCTTCAGTCATACACCATGTCATATACCACGTTTTGACACTGTACTTTGCAGATGTTCTGCATTACTGTGAATTCCAGGACAGTTGGAAGAAAAAGAAAGAAAAAGAAAAAAAAAAAGTCCCCATTCCTTTGGAGATCATGGACCCTGAGATCTTGAGCCTTTTGAAAACTTCAGCATGACTCTACAGTCTCTGGTAGAGTGAAGGCCTTAATCTTCAGATCTAACAAAGTGGCTTCACAGCAGATGCATATATTTAAGCCACACCAACACCGAATGTACGTAGTCACAGACGATGCACTGGCCATGCCATGGGCAGCCCAGGAGGGAGGCTAAGAAGAAAGCCAGTCTGCTTTGACTCTTAACTACCAAAAAGTAGTTTGGAGAGAAGAAAAGGAAAAATATCAAGGAGCACAATTAACAAAAAAAAAAAGTTCAGACATTCTGGCTTCAGTGCCTGAAATACAACTCTAAAGTTTGTTTTAGTAACTCCGTAACAACCAATAACGAAGACAAATGAAGAGAAAAATATAGAAATTATAATCTCTTGGGTACTGCATATTTCATGTTTCTCTTGCTACACAGTGACAGGAAGCTGAACACACTGCAGGGAGAGGATCCATGGGACTTGATATACGGAAATCCATCAAATGTTGACATCAGTAAGACTACATGCAGTTTCACCTCACTCAAGTGACTTTTACTAAAATGTTACTGTTCAAGTGTTCCAAAAGAGCACCTGTAGCCTTGAACAGAAAGCTCTGAAAGGGAACAACTCTCTTTAGAGTCAGTTGATAGGACTCTAGCAGCAGAGCAGTGCCTATGAGACCTGCAGGGTGAGGAAAAGTGCTTCACGACAAGGAACTGGAGTATGCGACACCTCCCAGGTCCTGAAGAGGAAGCTGGGGCAGAGGGTAACTTACCATGTTCTGCATGATTTGAATGTGTTAGCTGGGATAGCCAGTGCACCTCCATGCAGATCAGCTCAGCATAAGTAACAACAGTAACACCACCACCACCACATCAACAAGAGCAAACCAAAGGCAGGCTGACACTATGACAGTGGGTACTCCTGAATTCTTCAATTTTCTATTCTTTCATGAGAATTTAAAAATCTTGCAATGTTGAAGGAACGCATCTCACCCACAGGGCTGAAGGACATGATATGTCCATCTGAATGTAACAATCATACATGACACAAGGTAGAAATAAATTTTCATAAAGGCCACAGTACCAATGCAGAAAACAGTGAACTACAAGCACACAGAACAGATCTTACAAACACAGAAGAAAACTGGAGTTTAATAAAATGCCAAGCAGTGCACAGCTCTGCTCCACTGAGCATTCTGGGAAAAAAAAAAAAATCTACTCACATGCAAGCATGAAGAAGAGCAGAGTGGAAATTATTATTATTGTGATAGTAAAAAGTCTCTAGTAATAGAGAACACACACATCTACCAGTAAATATACATGTGGACTATCATGCAAAGCAAGAATGACAAAATAACAGAGAAACTCCTCAGGCACAAGACTTACCCCATAAGTCACATGGATGAAAGAAACCAAACAAGCAAGGCAAGAGGCAAAAGGAAGAGTACTTCAATACCTTCCTTTTATATCAATAAAAAAAAAAATGATACTCATGCAAGTAAATCCTTCTGAAAAAAACAAGACAAACTCATAAGAAAACCCAAGGGACTGGGAGGAAGATGAGATTGCTTGAAGTCACGTTAATCTTTGCAAAACTGCTAACAAATATTTGTTTTGTGCAAAGGCAGTCAGGACAACCTGTATTTGTTCTTACCAGCTAAACAGTCACAATGCACAATTCTTGATCTTAATGATATCTGAATGATACAGGAGAAGGACAGATGCTTTTAAGAAAAACAAATTATTGTTACTTTTGCTCAAAGAGCTATCGAACAAATCATATATATGAACTGCAGTTTAGAAGCAAATTTGCACTGTACCTGACATAATTAGTTGACATTTCTAAAGAACATGGCTGAAAAGTTAAATTATACTTTTACTTAACTGGCAAATTCTTTACAAATATGAACTACAAGAAATACAGGTGTTACACTCAAGTCAAACTTCTACTAATCCTAGCTAAAAGCTTTTATAAAATAACATTTCCCACTGAAAGTACAAAGAATCTTGAGCAATTGACGTTAGGAATAGTACTTACTGCACTAAGAATGAAAGTCAATTTCTGCATTTGGTTCCGATGAATGGATCAGATACACATTATGGAAGTACAAAGTAAACAAAGAAAACCCCACTTTACACCTCGTTTAATAAAGCAAACTAGCAACACATTTCCAAGTTAGCCTCCATCAGTTATTTTTTTCAAAGGCATTATTTCATCCTAACATCATTTAACTTTTAATTGTCTAATGTGGATTCCAAAACTGCAGTTGCTAGACACCCTCCTGGGACAGCACTTACTATCTGCAGTGGAAGAATAGCCAAGCCTACATTTTCTGGTTCAGGCCACAAAGTTTTACCTTCATTCTCAAGTATAAAAGGTATAAAATGTCAAATTACAGGCATAAATCAAAAGAAGAACATGCTTTTGCTTGGCATCCCATTATTGTTCTTCTTCCTCCCTCATGTAAAAGATTGCAGGTGCAGCATAACAAACTCGGGAAGCAGGTAGATACCAAGCAGACCCTTGCAATCCAAAGTCAATGTTGAAAACCAGGTGAAGATTCCAATGTTTTCACAACCTGTACAAAACCATCTGGTTGCTATTCTGATCTATACATGTTGTTATTCTTCCTGGGCTGATAACTTCTGAAGTCATTCAAAAGGATTTTTCTCAAAAACACACGAAGTCTTGCAGGCATGATGGCTTCTTGCCACATCTATATTCATTTTTAAAAGGTTGCTGAATTTGTGCTTTAAACATTATACATTCTTTGTAGGAACATATGTAAACTACTTGACTGTGGATGCCATTATTGATTCTCATAAGAAAACAAAAACAATACAAAGAATTCTTGTTTGAAAAAGACAAATTTACATTTGATTTTTTCCTTCCCAATGCTGTAACAATTTCAGACAGTTGGCTAGCAAAAAAAAACAAAAGTAAAAACAAAACCAAAAAAACACCAAACATAAATCTGGCCACTTGCCATGTCTCTAATTTATAGTATTAACTCTTAAGTAATAAAACAAACTATCAAGAACTAAGAAAATAAGCAACAACTAGCAAAGCTCAGACTTTCGTGTTTTTAGAAGAATTTTGCATGGTGAAAGGAAACCCTGTTAAGTACTACCCTTGTTTTCTTCATTCACAGAGAGAAACTTTTGTGCAAGTCTCATGGCATTCAAGCTGCTAAAATCCTTTCTTCCCATCACCTTAACTAGTCACTGAACTGGAAGGAGGGAGCGATTCTTTATGTCCTCTTCTGTAAGCCTTTCAGCCTTCCTGAAAATGTGGTGTTACATGTGAAACCCTGTCCTCATCTCCAGGGCTTCACCCTCCTCCCCTCATGTGTGTGTTCCACTTGCCTCAGCAAACTGAAGAATTACTGCCCCTTGAAGGTCACTTCCCTCTGACAGGAAGGAGCAGTTTGGAAGGAAACATCAATGGTTCGGGTTTATTATCAGTTTATTACTCCAACTCAATTGTAATCCAATCCCAAATCTTAATCTCAGGCCAACAAATACCAAATATCTTGTATCAGATTACAAATGCTAAAGAATAACATGCTTCTGCATTTCAGGTAAAGAACTGCTTTGATGATAACTGCAAGGAAAAGAAAAACAACAGAAAATAAAATGTATAGAAAGTAAAACTTCAGAAGTTACAGAAGGAATCTACATGAGTTTGCTTCAAATATTTTTAGCATCCTCTCCTATAGACAGGAAAGTTGTCCGAATGTAACTCAGAAAAGCACTACATTTTTTTCTGCATCATGCAATCCCCATATAACCAGCAGATGTTGACAGGAAAAGGTTTGGTTTTCTGTTGGGTTTTTTTTTGGTTGTTCTTTTTTTTTTTCTCTCTCTCAACTGTCCACATCTCCTCTTTGCCCAAACAGGAAACTTCACGGGGAAGTTGCAGCACTGCATACACGAAAAAGCTTGCAAGCGGTCTAAAAGCCCTTGCACATAGTACTCTCAAACCATCAGCCTGACTGAGCAGAGACTTGCTGTTGTGGGGACTGCACACCTCTCAGCCTCCCTTTTACATCTTGTGAAGAAAAAAAACCCCTGGATTTGTGGCAGTGAGCCTGGCATCTGTCTCCATTAGAACTAAACCACAGCAAGCATCCAACCAACACTGTGTAGCATGGGCAAGCTTTGGTCTTCTCTCCTTTCAGGCCTCTGTCTGATATGGTTAGCTTGATTACAGAAGTGGAAATACCAATCACCTTGCAAAAACGCACATCCTTAGTGAGTGCCTATCCCAACACAGGGACAAGCTACCGAACGCAATTTTGACCCAAAATTGTCAAAATGGAGAAAGCACAAAGATACCTTCTACCCTGCAGAGTGAGTCAGCCAAAAGTGAGACCCCCCACGCACTGTATAAAAACCAGAAAGTGCGTGCTGAAAGGAGGCGCTCTTTTCTGGAGTAGTGATTCATCCCAGTGACCCAGAGGCAGCCAAACCACAATGGTTACTTACAGAAAGGGGTCAGGGGAGCAAACAGAAAGGAATTTTTAAAAAATGAAGCCAAAACAAAGGGTTTTTGGATAACGTGGACGTTGATACAACATAAAAGTAAACAACTGCAAAACGAAGGCATAAAATTCTGTAACATGAAATGCCTAATGGGGGGAACAGCCCACACTTCTGGAAATGTTTTTCCTTAAATCTCAAATAGAAGGAGGACTTCAAACTGATCTCATTTGAAATTGCTCCCCTTTGCCTTAGCAATGAACTTCTGGTCTGCATGTCTATGGGATGTCCAAAATGACATGACAGCTCTCCCAGCAAGTTACTTCAATCCTCGGCATTAATCTTCAGGCTCCTTTGATAACTCATTTGAGTTTGTCATTTGAGAAGTTCTTTCTTCTACCGCTGCTGCCGCAGTCAGAAACAGTCCTGGAAACAATGTGGTTTAGAAATATTACTGGGCAAAACAGAGGGGAAACAAAATCCAAGAAGAATCTCAGATTAGTGAGACACCCTTAGTGTGAACCTAAAAAGATGAAAGCTGAACGTGGTATGCATTTGCTGTGCTGACACTTCACATTTCCACACTGGAAGCAATTACGAGGTTATCTAGTTACATTACTAAAATTTCAGCCATTCCGACTAACATTTTCCAAATCAAACACCAATTTTATTTTGGTGACATGAAACAGTATGGCCATTCTAAGAACAAAAGTATCAAAAAGAAATTTTGCCCTAAATGAAAAAATATCCTCCAAATATTATCACAGCTATTTTAATGATTATTTTATCATCCTCATCCTTTGGAATAAGGATTGGGAATTGGAAATTAAATTCAGGCTGTGAAGTTGAAGTGTATTCCTAAATTATGGCATGTTCAGCATCTTTCAGAAATTTTAGCAAATGCTCACAGGGTAAGTGAAACAGTAGCTTGTCCTAAAGACTTCTAACTTGCCCAAGTTCTTGTAGATTTCCACCATGATGACAAAAGGCATATCCCAGAAATGGCTCATCTTCTGCCAAAACTAAATTGTCTTGAAGACACTCATCAGAATTTTTTATATGTACTTCAGAATAGAGCAAGGTATTTTCCCATTGCCTTTTTCTCATAAAATGCTAATGAATTCTGACTCATTTTCTGAAAGAAAGAAGCATCATCAAAGAAAGGAATTCAGCCAGAGGCAGATGTTTAGCATGGAATATTTCAGCCTAGGAGTTAAAGTCTAACAAAATGGTGACCATGCAAACACAAGGTTTTTGTAATGACACATGTGAAGCTAGGACAAAAAGAATATTAGCGTATTAGCAATGTTGCAGATCCATTACTATAGAGAACACTAAAAAATTTTCATTTTATTAAAAAGACAGACCTATTCAATATCCATTTCTGTTCCATATTTCAGAAGAAACAAGAGGATGTCCTTGTAACCCATAAGAATGACAAAGTAACCTCCTATCCATTAGTAACTCAGGTGGAGGATCAACAACATGGAGAAGGCTTGAGTGGTTTTATGTCAGCATGCCTGTATAATTTTCAACACAGCAGTTCTGAAAAGAGTTGGCTGAAGACATTTCTGGTTCCCTGATGTTACTTTCTGGTCAGTCTTCAAATACTGGGGAAATTCCAGAAGTCTGAAAGGATGATGATATTTTGCTAGTATTCAGAAAGGGCAAACAAAGTGACCTACAATAACTGGAGACCAGCTAGCTTGACATCAGATCTAGGCAAAGTGACTGGAAAAATAAGTAAGGAATTAAGGTCAGAAATATAATGTGCCATTCCACATGGATGGCATATTGAACACATAGCATGCAAGTGGCCACGGGATATAAGCCCTCTAAAGCTCCAGTGAGAAACTGTGAGACTAGCTTTAGCCAACAGTTTGGGTATAACTTAAAATCATACAACCTTCTTATGAAAAAACAACCATTTTCACTATCAGTAGTGTACCCTTTAAGTGGAATGCAAAAAAAAGTATTTCAGATAACTAACTTTGTGAATTACAGTTAAAGCTTTTTATCAGTGGAGAAAAACTAAGTAAGAGCAGTTCCAGCAGGATTTGAAAGTAAACACTCATGCTATTAAATGGTTTCATCAATGACACAAAAACAAGTTAAAAAAATAATATAAGAAACTGTGTGGATACCACAAATTCAGGCAAATTTGCGACTAAAAGAGGACAGGCTTGACATACACAATGATCTGAACTGCATGGTTAGCTGGGCATACTCAAATGAAGCAGACCTGGATAGAGCACAAATACTTCCCTGTGTTTAGATAGAAGAAACACAAATGGTAGCTGGAGAGTGGGAAACTGGATCTCAGAAAACAACAGCTACAGAAGTTATGAAATCATATTGGACAATCAATTCAACGTGAACTCCCAGCATCATGCTGTGACCAAAGCCAAACCAGATTCAAACACTTATTACAGGCCTTGAACATACAGGAAGCTGAGTAATGAACTGGACCTGGCCAATGGTTTTGATGATACTAAAACTAGAAGAATGCATACAGAGTAGCTGTCCTTGTCCTTAAGACCATGCTGAAAAGTTTGAGAGGGTGCAGTAAAAAGCCACGCAAATCACTTGAAGACTGGTAAAAATGCTTTAGAGAACCTTAAAGAGCTCAGTCTGTTTAGTTTATGAAAATTGTGACGCAGCATGATTTTGCTATGCAAGTGCCAGAGAGGGAAAACACCACATACTGAAGAGCTCTTTAATCTAATGGAGAAAAGCTTTACAAGAAACAAAAGAGGGGAACTGAAGCCAGACAAACTCAGATTTGGAAGAAAACCCACTTTTAGAAATTTGGGAGTGGAATTAAGGACAAACTCTCAAGGCAAGTGATAGATTCCCTCATGGGCATGTTTTCAAATTAAGACCAGAGGACTTTCTGAAAAATAAATGGAAGTTAATATGTGCTCAGAAACAAGTAGTCAGCTTAGTACAGAATAAATACTTGAAATTTTGTAGCCTAGAGTCACACACACACAAGTTGATAAAAAAACCTAACCATTTCTTTACACTTAAACTCTATGAATCCATTATCTCTCAAGAAATACTGCTAAAAGGTGGTGCTATCAGTCACTTCTAACTAATTTGCGTAACCCCCACTGTTCCTTTTTAAGTGAAGTGCCCACTGTAGTTATGCTTCACACTCATTTCATGGTTGTGTTCCATATGTCCATATTTGCTGTCATTCACAATTTCAGCACTTATCCATGAATACGGCTGACTTCAAACCAAAGAAAAATGAACAAGGAAAGAGGAAAAGGTGGTTAAAAAGAAACAACAAGAACCAAAAACCCATCTGCACACCCATAAATTAAACCTTGAATTGTCCTACAACCTGCTGGAAACACCATTCCCCAGGTGATGCTGGAAATCAAGTTGTGAAGAGTCTAGATGGAGGCTATTTAAAACAAGGTCTTTACCCCTTACATTTAAACACTTCGATGACTGAGAAGTTATAAACCATCATATTCAGCTGAAATGCAATATTAGCTCAGCAGACAATCAAGAGAGCATTAAAACCAAGTCAGGCAAAAAACCCACAAAGAATATAAACTTCAGTTGTACCCCTATGTGGGCCATATATACACACATGTAAGTGTATACTTTCACACAGTAGTACACATATAATGCTTCTTACCTGATGCAGTTTTAGCATCTGAAATACACTGATGCCTCCAAAAGCTAATGGCAGATCTTTCTCTGTTCTGCAGTCGATATAACCTCTCAGCTAGCCCGCCCCTGCAGAGAATAAAAGAATGCTCAATTTTGCCAGGAATTAGCATTCAGTTTTGCCAAGTGACAAGCCATAGGACAGATGGAATATGTATGCTTTGACCCTTAGAGACAGAAACATACAGTAAAATTACATTTTGATTAGTTATCCTAATTTTGATTTTCCAATGGATATACTCCCAATAAAACATACACTTAGGGTCAATACACACAATAAAACATTTTCACTATCTGGATGTCCAAAACCTTCATGTTTTCAGTCCTGTCTCCAACACAAGGATTTTAACGAAAAGTTCCCAACTTTTCTTTGCACTTATGCATGTATCCTGACAGACACTACAGACAATTGCGAATTCAAAACAAACCAGTGTAACCACCAGTTATAACAGGTTGGGGTTTTTTTTCCTCACAGATTTGTTTGTCTGTTGGCAAGGAGTGATCACAAAAATATTCTTTTACCCATACTTGACCCTATGATTCATTTCACAAGCTGGGTCAAGTGTGCAGTTTCAGTGGTCTGAACACTCTCCAAGATGAAATTAATTTAGCATTCCCAAGGTGAGGAGCAGAGGAGTGGCATCTAGCACAAATACATTTAAGGTAACACTAAAGCAATTCCTACCCCTGGATTCAAAGCAAGAAGACATAATTTCTCACTTCAAGAACAAAAAGACAAATGTGTTGGAAGCTGTCTTTGGGCTACTACAAAGAGCTTTGGACTACTATGGGAGTATTTCAGCATTTTTCCTTGGCTTCAAAGAAGTTATATGCATAAAAACCTACTTCATTCTTTCCTTATAGCGTAAGTTTTTCCACAACAAGTACTATCAAGTATATCAATAAAGATTTCTACTAAGGTGAAATGTGTTCTTGGGTTAAACTGGTTTAGGAATCAGCATATACAACCACCTTTATGGTTATTTGTGCACATGAATAGAATTTTTTGGTTTAGAAAAAAAAGCCAAATAGCTTGGTAAAGCTCACACTGCAAATGTGAAACTGAGAAGACTCACACCTGTGGAAACCAAGAAGGAGCTAAAAAGACTAAGCAGCACTTCAGGTAGGCTGTAAAAATCTCTCTTTGGTTAGCAGTTACTAAGCAATTTCACCTGCAGACAAGTCAACAGGTTATATGAAAAGCAGTTGGCAGTCTCAGCTGAAGTTCTAATGAACAACTATATACTTTGCAAAATCATAACTATCACAAGAATTATTAGATGGCATGGCTAAACATCTTGGTAGTAAAGATCACAGAATGAACACTCTGAAATACAAGAGCCACATTTGACCTAGAATGATCTATAAAAGTTTTGTAGTTTACATTACTGCATCTCTTGTACGGCTGGTGTGGTTCAGGCAGGGAAGAAAGAAACTCAGACTCTTTCAGAGGAGGAAAAAATCCCCAAACCCCCAGAATAAAGGACCCATACTTAACAAGCTATAAAAACCGCTATATTAAGGAGGAAAACAAACAGAAATATTTAGGAAATCTTGGGCTCCAGTGAGCTTCCAGGTAAGCTTAACAACCTTGTTTAATCTTGCTTTCAACATGAACTTTAAGACACAAGGGCAACTAATACAGAGAAGTGCAATGGAAACTTTGGTACCAAAAGCAGCATGGTCAAGCACAGAACTTCATACAGGATAAGTTATTTTGCTGATCACACTCTGCTCAGCCACATTTCCCCCAAAACTTGAGTACTCAAGCATTACTGCCCTGCAACACTTGCGGGCAAGACAGTTCTACAAACTCCAACATACTGTCTGCCCAGTTTCTCTTCTTGCCAGGGAATCGTTCTCAGATGCAGTTGTAATTCAGCTTGGCTGCCTGGTCTACACAAGCCGTGGTGGAACGGGTAGATGCCAGCTCAGCTAGGCTTAGAAAAGCAGCAGTTAAATGCATTTTCAGTTCACTTGCTTAAGTCTTGCATGCATGAGTCTGCAACTGAACTCCGTGGTTGGACTATAGCCATACACAACACAGCTAGTAGCTCAAAAACTTGCTTTGCTGAAAGAAAACTGTTCAACAGGAGTGTTCTAAAACCGTACTCCATTCCCTCCACAGACAACAAAATTTTCTTTGTTCAAATAATGCTAGAAAGCCTTAAGGTACCTGCACAAGAGAGCAGCTATTACTGGCTCACAGCCTGATTTCCCCCCCTTTCCCTGAACAGGCTATGGTTGTGTCCAGTCAATCAGTTTCTACTCTTCTGTCAGCCCACTGCTGTTTCACCTATGGCAGAAACACCCTGTAGCATGAAGGAAAGCAAGTTCCTGGTTTTGTGGCTATTGCACACAACAGTAATACCCCATTCCTGTTTCAGGCCTGATATGCCTACCAGGGAGGGTCTCACTGACACAACTTCATTACTAATTTACTAACCATGTCTGTATTAGGATAATAGTTATCACAAAGGTCCATGAAAAGTAAAACTGTGCCTTTCCTTAGCAGCCCTTTGTGCTAATAAAATTCACTGATATTTATTAATCATCATCTTTCCATTCACTTTCCAAATGCAGTTAAAAATAGTTTAAACAGAAAACATCATAAAGCATTTTGCATCTGCTTGGTTGCAGAATATAAAATATAACCAAGAATGCATTTATGAGAGGTTCTCAGCCGGTCATTGGAAATGTTGGGGTTTTTTTTATAATGTCTGTTTCATACATTTTGAAATTGTAAATACAATTCAAGGACATGCCATGCACAAAAGGAATTTCTTTGGCAAGAGAGAGAGTTGGTAGTTTATGGTTTGTTTCTTTTAAAAAGTAGAAACAAAAAATTTAAACACAACCCCAAATCCAGGAGGATCAACTCCCTTTTAGGCTCAAACACATAAAACAAACAGAAAAAGTTGCTTTCTGTTACATATTCTAACATCTGATGACAATGGTATTTGAAAACTACTAATGTCTCCTCATACAGTACAGGTGCCCACACTGCTGAAAACACTTGTGTATGTGCTGTGATATACTGTCAACTATACAGCCAGAGTCACTCCTGGCTGTGCAGAGAGCACTAAGACAGAGTTACACAAAGCTTACACAAAGCAGAGCATGGTGTTAAGCAGGTGCTGGCTTCAGTGTAAGAACCAACTCCATGTTCTGAAAAAAACTAAATGGTTAAAATTACTATTATTTTATTCCCAATTGCACATCTGTGTCTTGTTAAATACCTAATGAGCTTTTATATTCAGTCTTTGGTAGTTAACGGGGTTTACTGGGACTAACAGTCATTTTTTTGGCATAGATTCTATCATATGGAAGTAACTTTTTGCTTATTTTGGTAATACAAGGTAGAGATGAATAATATTCACTTTTCACTGTCTACACATTATCCCTCTGAAAAAAACCCTAGCTTTCCTGGCTTTTCAGCTTTACAGGCTGCAGAAACTGTTTGGCTTAATTTTGCCAGGTATGAGAGGTTTGTTGGCATCAAGGGTGGAGACTGGATTCTACAGTACCAGGTCTTGGTTAATCTGCAGTCTGTATTTATTTATGCATCTAGCCGCTTCAAAAAGTTTAGAAAAAGATATTCAGTTCCCTCTTTTGCACAGATCTAGCCCTTATGATGCATTTAATTGTCCTCCGTGATGAACCCAACATCTGGTGTGTGTGTGTGTGTATATAATTGGCAAATATATTTTGATTACTAATGTACGATTTCTGTAATCAAGGGAACTGACAAACTGTATTTAAATAACAAAAACTGTAATTTGAGATGCATACTTTACTGACCAGCACTTCAAACTTGCCCCCAAAATGTTTTAATATGAGGAAATTGAACACATTTGGCAAGTTGTTAATGCAAAAACTGTTCAGTGAAGCCAAACTGCTCAGATACAATCTCCACTGCCCACAACCTTTTTATTTTTAATCACAAAACTTTCAGTACAACCATTTTGTTCCTTTAAATCCCTGAAGGCAGATAGATTTAACAAGCACAAAATCCACGTCCTATTTCCGTAATAAATCTGAGCTTGTTGAAATACTGTATTTAAAACAATACATTGCTATTACTGTCCATGTCCAACAACATCCACATGAAAGACAGCTTTTATGACCATAAGAAAGCTCAGCATCTAGTACAAAAGCTCAGTTTCTGGTGGTTGCCCCCTTCCCCCCCCCTTCCACAAACTTCAACAGCAAGACTGAAGAGTTTTGTGCCACCATGTGACAAGTATCACCAAAAGGTAACACTGAGCCTGATCTGTGACTCTCAGGCTGCTGGTCCCTAGCTTGCAACTCTAATGAGGCTAATAGGAAAAAGAAAAAAAAAAAAGGGAAAAAAGAAAGAGCATTAGTGAGTAGGCTGTGTTTTGAAAAGTAATTTTTGTGTTTTGAAAAGTAATTTTCATTCTTTCTGAAGTGCTGGAGATCTGTGTTTATTTATTAAGGTTTTCATTCAGCAGGGCACTTACCAAAAGTAAGTGCAACAAACATTCATGCAACTTTATTCCTTTCCAGAATTCATTTGAATTTAAGAACAGTGAACACATAAGCATCTCATTATTGAGTTGTTTCCTCACATACACTATATTCAGGTCTCCATGTATTTCAAAACACTATAGGTTACACAAATATATACCCCCATCTCAGGACTGGGCAATTTCTCTCCTTCTCTCTTTTCAAAGCAAGGACAGAACTCCTCTCATATTTCCAAATTAACTGGTAAAGAAACTGACTTCTGCAACACTCAGCTGTCCATTTCCACTCCATGGGGTGCTTGCTAAAGAAGAAAAAAGAATCCCTAAGTATGCTGGCATTTAATTTGTCAACACTGCAAACCCATCAGCTATTATCAGCTAGTTTACAACTTCTAAAATAATACACAACACTGAATGATGACAGTCACTACCAAGTACTCCTTTAGTGTACAAAATAGCATGGGTACATATGAAAGATGTGATTGAAGAACGTTGGCCACACAAGCAAAAGTCTCCTCTACAGAGGCCTACCTCCTCTCCAGCGCGGAAGAGAAGCTGTTGACTTCATGCAATAAGAAGGGATCAGAAAGAGTAATTTTAGCTTTACAGATCAGTCCCACTCAAGCTCTGACTCAACAACTAGATTTATAAACTTTTACCTTGGATGAACCACCACTACCATGATAGCTGGCATTATTCTGTTTGTTAAATGTGGGCTACTTTTCTGGAGTCAAAGCATAACACAATTTCTTTTCCTATGTGACAGAACAAGCACAGACCAAAGTAGACAGCAATAATGTTAAGTCAAGTAGTTATACTCTGCTACAAGTTCTGGGGTCTTTCCCTTGGAAAGGAATCAGTGTTTCTCCCAACCCACAATTTCCATGTCAAATCAACGGCATCCGAGGTACACACCTAAAATGAAAGGAAAACGGAAGATCTGTACTGTAACACAAATGATAATTTCTAACACACAGCTATCAAGGGCCATTTGCATCTGCCAACACAAAAAATAGAGAGAAAAGACCTTCCACAGTTATTTGAAAAAAATACCGAGTAGACAGGCAATGCAGTGATTTAGTAAACTGCATGGGATGCTGGATTTTCTTGCACACCAGTTGCTCACAGTTCAACGCTCTAAGCTGTTGTACCTATCCAGAGAGGTTTCTTTTACACTAGCCAAATCAACAAGGCAGACATACTGAAAGCCTGTTCTAAAGTCTTAAGGATTCAAGGATTTGGAGCCTCTCTTAAAAGAATTCAATAAGCCCAAAGTCTTTTCGAGTCTGTGTAGTCTCTCACCACTCTTTTTTAAATCGTTCCACAAAGGAGGTCATCTCCATAAAACATATGTGGAACAAAGATATGATTTTTGTGAGACCCCATAGCACAGCGAGAGCCAGAGGTATATTTCAGCAACCACATTAGACAGAAGTGACTATCTAGAGAACTCACAGTATTCAGCTGTAAATTCCAACCAGCATGTACTAGAGACATCCCCAATACCACCTTTAACAATTAAACTTCCAAGTAGCGTCTGGACACTATACCACAACTACTCCTGCAAATCAGAAATAGCTCTTTGTCACAGACACCAAAGCTTCATCATTCTTGTGTAGTGAGATTTGGTTTCCAGGTCCTAGTTGCCTCGGACAGTGCAGAGGAAGAGATGTAAGAGAGATTATAGTTGTAACTGCTGACAACAGGGTGGGTGAGCACTTTCTACATCCCATACAGAATCATAGAATCATTCAGGTAGGAAAAAACCTTTAAGATTGAGTCCAACCATAAACCTAGCACTGCCAAGTCCACCACTAAACCATATCCCTAAGTGCCACATCTACATGTCTTTTAAATACCTCCAGGGATGGGGACTCAACCACTTCCCTGGGCAGCCTGTTCCAATGCTTGATAACTCTTTCAGTGAAGAAGTTTTTCCTAGTATCCAATCTAAACCTCCCCCGGCACAGCTTGAGGCCATTTTCTCTTGTCCTATCCCTTGTTACCTGGGAACAGAGACCAGCACCCACCTCACTCCAACCTCCTTTCAGGTAGCTGTAGAGAGCGATAAGGTCTCCCCTCAGCCTCCTTTTCTCCAGACTAAACAACCCCAGTTGCCTCAGCCGCTCCTCATGAGACTTGCTCTCTAGACCCTTCACCAGCTTCATTGCTATTCGTTGGACACGCTCCAGCACCTCAATGTCTTTCCTGCAGTGAGGGGCCCAAAACTGAACACAGTATTCGAGGTGCAGCCTCACCAGTGCCCAGTACAGGGGGACGATCACTCCCCTGCTCCTGCTGGCCATGCTATTTCTGATGCAGGCCAGGATGCCGTTGGCCTTCTTGGCCACCTGGGCACACGGCTGGCTCCTACTCAGCCGGCTGTCGACCAACACCCCAAGGTCCTTTTCCACCAGGCAGCAGCTTTCCAGCCACTCTTCCCCAAGCCTGTAGCACTGCATGGGGTTGTTGTGACCCAAGTGCAGGACCCAGCACTTGGCCTTGTTGAACCTCATACAATTGGGCTCGGCCCATCGATCAGCCTGTCCAGATCCCTCTGTAGAGCCTCCCTACCCTCAAGCAGATCAACCCTCCCGCCCATCTTGGTGCCATTTGCAAGCTTACGGAGGGTGCACTCCAGTGAAAGATTTTAAGTAAAACTTTATAGGTGATTGATTTTCCCATGCCTCTGCTTAGCCAAGTTATCTCACAGAAAATATTTGATATAATTTAGGAACATCTTTGGAAATAGGTAAGCTTTTGGGGCCTGCTCCTTTCACAGTTTTCAAAACACTGATCACCCCTTCTGACCAGCCACTGAAAAAAAACCCCAAAAGTTTACCACAGCTCTCTGGCTCTTCAGACTCCTTAATAGAAAAAAATTATTTCAGATTGTCCTACCTCTCTTACAGCAGAGACTCTCAGCAGAAGTTAGATGATTTAATATGGAAAGCCTTCCCAGAAATAAGTTATCCGGGTTTTGGCCAGTATATATATATATAAAAAAAAAATAATTAGAAAAATCAAGTGCCAGACTCACATGCACAATTTGTCATAGAGCAGAGTAACAAAGTTAAGAGCAAGACTCTGCAGGAACCAGTTTTGATGGGGGAACAGCCATGCCCCACAAGATAAGGGAAGAGCCTTCCCCTCAGTTCTGAAGGTTTTGGCTTGCCTGAGCAGAGATCTTGCATAGAAAAGCAAGATCCATGGTTAAATGTGGCACCAAAATGACTTCTCTCTGATGGGGAACAACTGTACCCTGCTAAACCATTCCAATCAGTAAAATACATTACACATGAAATTGGAGAAATCTGTCATTTTAAGGAAAGTGGGCGTTTTTTTACTGAATGTGTTTTGTTTTTTTCCTCTTAACACCAAACATCTGACCCAGTGAAACCATCCACACTTTCTAAAAAAAGAAAGACATTTTAACTTTCAATAAGCGCAAAATAATTTGCCCGTGTACATTGCCAGTGATTGCAAGTGGTACATCTGTAGTGCAGCCATGATATTCTTCGGTTATATTCTCCTAATCCAACAAGAAATTCACTAGCAAGGAAAACTTAATCAATAGTTTAAATCACCATAAGAACATGACGGTCAAAAGGGCTAGTCTGTTGCTGTTACACCCTCATGTTACTTGTGGATGGATGTAAGAAAGAACAGACCCAATTTTAGATTAAAAGCCTGCTTCATTTGTGCCAGCTCCTTCCTCCCTTGGCAATTTCCTTTATTTTCAGGACCTCAGTTGGCCTCATGTGACAACTGGGTTTCATTTTACCGCACATAGCACCAGGACATTCTGTAGTTTTCTCCTCTTTTGATAACAAAAGTTAATTTTAGCAGATCAGATCTGTAAGTGGTCTGCATACAAGTAGATATAAGATAATTAAACAGTTTCCCACAATTTTCTTTTACTATTAAACTAAAACCAGCCACTCATATTAAAAAAAACAAACAAAAAGCTAAAGCAGCTATTCTTCACAACTCAAATATCTTGCAACGTGACAGATTTAAAAGTAGGTTTAACATTATATAACTTATCTATTTCCTGCACTGAAACCCAGACTTTTTTTTTTCCTGATGGAAATAAAATCTTACTACAAAAAGCAAACAATTTGTAAAACCTTTAAGAAAGGTTTACTTGTAGACAAGAAAAGCTGAGTGCGTGCATTTTGAGTTTTCTTCTTTATAAATACTGAATGAACCCAGTTAGCTGTTTAACCTATGTAACAAACTCTGAGACTTTAAATACTCTTAATTTCTCCCTTCTTTCACAAGGGAACCTTGAGAGACTTGGAAGTAGTGCAGTTTAGACATTTCACCCTGTACCATTAACATGAATTCCAAATCTAAAAAGAAGAGCTTCCTGAAAACTTAAGTGCAGTATATAGTCTCTTCCCTCAGGTTTGCAAATCACTTGCATTATTTTCCCATGCAGTGTTGACTCAAGCTGGGAAACTGAAACTTTGTGGTGGAATTAAAGGGCAGGAACATCTAACCCAACACCTCTTGACCTGATCACCAAGGCAATTCACCTCAGTATCAAGTACCACCAGTAGCACTTCCTTATCAACTCTCTTAGTAGCTCATGCGTGCAGTACAATGACATGTATCTCTCAGCGTAACTGAGAAAATTATACTACTCCCACTTCAACCATCAACAATTTTATTTAAATAAAGGAAGGCAGCTACACAAGGTGGCATATAAAACCGATGTTTGAGGTGAGGATGTCCAGAAACAGTGGTATTGATGGCTGTAAATGAAGAGATGATACTTTGCCACTAGCATGACAGACTGGCACCTCCTACAGCACTGCTCTTCAGGTTGCTTCAGAACCTGCCCAGGGCTACCTACACCCCTGAAGGACAAACAGCACCATACAGACTACCTGCTCTCCCCTGTGGACTGTGGTAGAAAGAACAATCTTAGAACAATTTTGAAAACAAAACCTAACATTACAGGGGATACATGAAGACATATGAGAATTTGGCAAAAGGGCACAGAATAACCAGTCAGTAGGCATGGTGGGGGAGGAACTGCTTCTGCCACCCCTTTCTTGTCTGCAGATGCTAATCACTTCCCAAAACCCCACTTAACTCCTAACAGAAGGATTGCAAGATGCCCCTTCAAATTTCACTCACCATAAGCAACATTGTATATTGTGCATGTTCTTCTGGGGACATAGATAGATTTCTCATTTTACTTCCACTCACAGGCGTTGAATTGACACTGAAATTTCTAACACTAGGATCAGCAGAATTTATTTTAGTCATCCATAATCAGCTTACTTCTGAAGATTTCTGTTGGTCTGGTTACATCTTAATTTTTGTAGTGCATGACAACTACATCTGTAATAGGATCAAACAAACAATACTCTTTCCTCCCATCCAGGCAACTACTCACTTCTATTTTAGCCCCAGGAGGATTCCAGAAGGAGAGGACAGTAGAAAGTAACTTATTTGAATTTTTCCACAGACTGTTACAACTCTTTTCTTTGGTTTTTTGTTTGGGTTTGGTTGGGGTTTGGGGGGGATGATAGGAGGTTTTCTGTGAGGTTGCATAGAAAAATGTAGCCACTGAGGTAATAGAAGCATAGCTGCAATCAGGTAATGCAAATATAAATGCAGATTGCAGCGTGCTTAAAGAATTTGGAAGAGACTGTTACACCTGGTATAAGATTTTTTCAGAAAATATAAGCTAAAATTTTTTGTAAAAAATTCTCTCTACTTTTGAGGACTTTATTCATCTCAAACAGCAAAGAGAGATGAAAACAGAAATAATTTCTATTTTCTTAAAAGTGGAAAAAAACCCATAAGAGGTCTATTCTACATCAGCACTCTTCCATGAAGTAACCATACTTAATACGGTCTGGATTTGGAGTAGAACCTCTCTCACAGGAATTCACATAGGAAGATGGCAGCTCTACCACCTGCCCCATCTCTGCTGAACCCATGCTTCCCTAGGCATCAGCCTGGAAAAAGAAAGCCCGGCTAAGCAGAGGCTTTCGGCTCTCTTCCACCTACTGCGAAGTTCCAAATGGTCCGAGTGGGAGCCTGCGGGCCAGATCCAGATTGCAGGATGATTTCCCCTGCTCACTGCTTTTTCTGCTTGACCTCGATCTGCAGCAGAGGTGGGAAGGAAGGAGAAAGGACAAGCCAACGACTGCCATGTAACTTTTAGCTATATAACCAGAAAGACGGGGTTGTCACTTCATCAGTCGAGAAGGTGACAAACCTTTCCCCAAACTGGCCTTCAATCCACAGCACTGAAAACTGGAGCTTTGCTATCGAGGATGCAGGCTCTTATATCCACTGTTAGCACACCAATGAAAATGTTCTCCATCAACAGTAAAAGGAAGAATGGGAAAGAGAGACACATGGAATTAATGCCCTGAACAGGAAGAGTGAAAAGATGACAATTACCTGGACAAGCAAAATAACTAGATGAACAAAACTCATAACTGAGGAATTTCCTGCCTGCTTCCCTGTTCCCAAAGCAACCCAAGGTGGAACCACAGGATGGAGGAGTGAAAAACCCTGCAAGCTCTGCTCCTCTGGCCACTCTGGACAGATTACTTTCTGTATTGTTGTGGTTGGCTTGGTTTTGTTTGTTTTTAAAGCTATTTATTCTGTTATACGCTTGTTTCAGAGTATCTTTGCTGTAAAATAAAATTTTTGCACTAAGATTATTGATAGTAGAGGTCATCATATGAAGCTGTCCTGTTCTTGTTACCTTCACAGATACTTGGTTTTGTCCACTAACAGGCATTTTTGGGGGTTACAGCTTTGGTTTGACCTAGTACACTTGTGTCTTTATGTTTTTAAATTAACAAGAAATAAAGCTTGTTTGCACAAGATCCTCCGTAAGTAGGACTTTCAAATCTGTAAGCATTTTCAAATAGCCAAGAACATTTTAAGAGAAAAATAAGGTATGACTATTTAACCAAAGTGAAGATTGTCATTGTAGTCTCCATAGCTTGAGGCAAACCTTAATTCAATATAGGAAGTGACCATTTCTGCACTGTAATTAGCTAGAAGCAGCAAATCATGAACAGCAGGTTTCCACTGCTCAGGCTGTTTTCTTTCAGCAGTTAGATAGCTTTCTAATGTATTTAATTTAGTTACAGAGCTTTAAATTTCAGATTAACAAATACATCCCACCTTTGCCTAAATATCACTCTGTCCTGCACTATTCAGCACAATTGCTCATCCACCCCTTTCCTACAGTATTTTGGATAATTTTGCCCTGACAAATCTGGAGAGGACCAAAAAAAAAAAAAAAAAAAAAAAAAAAAAAAAAAAAAATCAGAGGTACAGCATTTTTGCAGACTATCTGGAGAGGCACAAAGCAATGAAATGATTACAAGCTAAAACAGAAGTATATCCACTCACACATCTAAGGCACTGTTGTTAGAAGCGTTATTAGAAGTGCAAAAACCATACTGATTTGTACGCAGGAGTTCAAGATCGAGAGCTTTCACCACAGATTTTAAAACTGAACTGAGTTCTTTCTTGCCTTGTTTGCTTGTTTACAGATAAATGACATTCTTCTAAGTTTTTTTGAATTTGCATCTCTAAAATGTTTATCCTTGAAATGCGTTCCTACTCTTCTGTAAGTATTCTTTTACTTACAATTTAAAAAAAAAAAAAATTTCCTTAAGGTGGAAAGTGCATTTACCTCAGTAGCTTCCTCTTCTTTGTGGACTCAGTGGGGGCTCGGGGGGCCTTGCCCGCCTGCTTCCCGGGGGTGCGGAGAAGGGCCTGCGCAGACCTCAGCCACTCGCTGGCCGGTCGTACTGTAACTTCCCCCGTGTCCACTCCTGACCTCGGCCGTAATCTCTTAGTGAATCCTGGAGTAGTGGTCGCCAGGCCCATGGCTCCTTCTCCCACACTGTCATTATCAGATGAATACTCAGAAATTTCTGTCGAAGTTGTCTAAAGAAATAAAAATATAGAGTTATTTAAACAGAATGCTAATGAGATAGTATAGATTTATGTAGGCAGTCATAAATGTTCGCTAGTAATCCATTAATTGATTGCCAATTTATTGATTAATATAACCTGGACAACTTCACTGTAAATGCACATTAATCTTTTGTAAGTCAACATGAACTCCTGAATATAAGGACCATCTCTTGAGGGACAACTGGGATGCGTAACATTTATTTTTTCAAACAACTAGATCTGAAGAATTTATCAAAACAATAAGCCAATGCTTATCTCTATCAGAAGAAGTTTCTAGACAGGTGTCAGGATTAAAGCAAGTTTTCAGGAAAGTAGAAAGAGGCTAATGAGTGACAGGGATCGTGACTGGCAGAAAAGCTGAGAGAAAGGGAGCTTTCATGTTGGGATTCAAGTAAGTAGGAAAGCTGGCTTCCGTCGTCTGAATGAAGGGAAGAAACACATGCCTCTGTTGAGAACTCATAGCTGGGAAAAAGTATGTAACCTTTTGTTAAAACAAGATTTTGACCACTAAAGCTGGCCTTCACTTATGTCCAGCAGGCCTATAGCTTCCCAGGCAGATTTCAGAAGTTGAGCATAAGCTGCCGGGTTACATCCGGGTAGCTCCAGGGAGGACTGACCACTGGTCAGCAGCCAGGGCTGCGAGCAAGCAGGACTTGGAGGCGGACAAGGAGGACAAGGAGTTCAGACTTACAAAACCTCGTTGGAGCCCTTCTCCCAGAAATTCACAGGACACGCTGAACTCATCCCACTGAAGGATGGATGAGAGGAGAGGATGAGAAGGCCCAAAAACAAGTCTGCCAAGAGACACGGAAGGCTGAGGAGAGGGCTGGCAGGGAAAATTCACCTGCTTTGGCTCAGCTTGTTTTACTCTCCTCTAGGGCTCCCACACAAGCACGGCAAGGCAGCTGGGTTGGCACCCTAAGGCAAGCTCTGCAGTTAATGTACATTATGCTCTCTTAACCCAGTATTTCTTAAGGTACTGAGTATTAAGCAAAAATACTTGGAAAGTGGCATCTTACCTAGTACAGAACAAAATGATCTAAAACTCTGAAATAGGCAGAAGACTAAGAAACATGAGCTGGGCTCAGTCTTCATGAGCTAGTTGGAAAAAAAACCAACACACTGTGCAAGTTCTGGTGGGATGAGCATTGTAACAGTCCCATCACTGGGACCACCAGTTCAAGGAGGCTTGCACAAAACTGTTCTGTAAGAAGAGGCAAGTTAAGTAACTCAGCCTGATCCTTGAAAGAACCAAAATCCAATGCAAAACATTAGGTTCACGTTATCAACGGGGAACTGAAATACCCCAAAGACTGACTTTGCTCGAGATCATGCTGCCCCGATCACAGAATAGGTCCTGAAAAAAATTAGTCTGTTCTGGTCTAATGCAGTAAGCAGCTCTCCACACAGGTTGGCTGACAACTGGCTCAGATAAGGACTTTAAAGATAAAAGAGGAAAGGGAGGGAAATCACTGCATTCACTAATGCCATTGTATGTTATTAATTAGTGTAATCATCTGAAACCAACATTTCTTGACTGTGCACAAAAATGAGTTCAGCTCTTGCCAGTTCTTTAATACATTCTTCACGTAAATGATGAGACACAGCGTTCATGTTCTAAGAGCTTACCTAAGCATTCTGGAAATTGGCAGGACCTTTTAAAGTTATCCAGAGAAGGAGAATAGCTAAAAGAATGTAATTAATATCAGCCTCTTTTAAACACAACACAGTCAACATTCGTCCCTTGGCAACAATATTTCTCTGAAAACAAACTCCTTCCACATTGGGAAAGAGCCAGAAATAAAAGGTTTCAAACAGTACGAAAGCAGTAAGCAAGCACTTCATTCTTAAAACACCATTCCAATGCACTCTTTTGCTTTAGGAATGCTTTAATTTCGCTCAAATTGCTACAATATGCACTGCACCTAAAAAAAAAATGCAAACCTGAAGTTCTTTGAGCAAGTAAAATGCAAATGAGGAAAGCCCTTGGGATGTGCTTCAAGTTAAGCACATGTTTTAATCCCACTGACTGTTGTAAGTGTTAAGAAGCTTTCCTAAGTAAAGATTGTCTAATAAAAGATTAATTCTTCTGCTAATATTTATTATTGTATTATTGTATACTTGTTTAGACTTAACGTCCCCAAGGAAACCATACTTTGGGGTTTTTGTTTTTGGTTTGTTTGCTTGTTAGAAGTTTGTTGTTTTGTGTTTGCTTTTTTTTTTAAATTGGTCAGTTGGAAATTTTTCTTAAAAGAGGAAGCTATAAAAATGGAGAAGAAAAACAAAGAACAAACCCTCAACCTTCCAATGCCATACATTATTTAACCGTAGCCACCATCAGAAATACAGTCTGAAAAGAAAAATATTTTCAAAACATACAAGCATAATTTTTCAAGTATCCAGTAAATGAACTGGCATGTCCACCAACAATATGGTGGTAGACAGCTGGAAAAAAAAAATCATTTAATTTCTTAGGTTCACTTTAAAACAATCATTGATAAATAGTGAAGAAATTGTATATCGACTATCAATATCTTAAACATCATGAAGCTGAATTTTCAAGAGGTGGAGGGTTTTTTTAGAAAAATATCCCCAGTAATATCACTAAGATTTTCTGAAGAGCATCATTGCTAAGCACAGAAAAGCGTCAAGTTAAAAGTAGTTGACTTTTCCACATTGCTTATTATTTCAAAATATAGTCATTTTTGGTTATGGTGGCTGAAGGTACAATGCTCCCCAACACACACAGGCTCAGTTTCCCCACCTCAATCCCTTCCTCCAACCCCTGAGCCCAATTTAATCATCTCCATCCTGGGGTTTTTCCATGACTGTCTCCTATACATCCCAATCACTCCAAATACTTGGTAGTAGACTGTTCACTAAGATTTACCTATCGTTTCCAATAATGGCCTTGCCACAACACCCTCTTTTATATCATGCCAATCATTTTTCCATGTCCAAGGGCTGAGTGGAAAAAAAATGCAATCAATCTCGCTCTCACTAAAACGACAAACATGTCTCATTTTGTTCACTTGTAGAATAAATTTATTTGCTCTGTGATTGGTTTCATTTGAAAGGTTCTAAATGCTCCCCTTTTATGGCTCCTTCTTTTAAGGAAAAATGACTTTAGTATAAATGCACAGAATACTGCCATTTTTTCTGATAAGATTTGGCTACAGGAGAACAAAGAAGTCAGTGAGTACTGTAGCTGAGCATGTATTTTAAAGATAAGCATCTTTAAACCAAAATGTATCAAAAGAGAGTTCTCAAGATAAATTAATTTATAATGTATTTTTGACAGCACTCACCAGTACTAGCTAATGTAGAGGATGGTACAAATGTAAAAACAGAAAGCAGAATGAGGAACAGCAAATATCTGCCCCTGGCTAAACAGTTAAGATTGCTAAAGAATACATGATTACCTGTGTCAATTTAAATTCATTAAAAAAAAAAAAAAATTACCAAAAAGCAACCACAGAAATGGAAAAATCCTGGCCCAAATTGTTCAAAGACAAAACTCTTGAATTCAGTGAAATGAAGACAGCATTCCATAAGCATGTCGATTTTGCATGCAGGCAGCATAGAAGATACCATGCTGTTACTTCTGTGACAAAGTACTCCCTCCCTCCCCCTCAAGAGATTTGCTTCAGCTGCCTGTTGCTTCGCTTTGAAGAACACCTTTTGAGTTCTTTGGGAGTACCTTTGCAATCTGCATAGCATTTGCCTCTAAAAGGTCTGAATAAATTACTTTTTCACTTCAATAATAATGGAAGCAAGAAATATCTGTATTTGATCGCTTTAATAAGAACTCAATATTTCTTATCAATAAAACAGCAGTAAGTTAATATGAGAAGTGCTGAAATTCCATTTGAAGTTTCCAGCTTCAGCACAGAAAGCAGAACTGTACAAAACTTTCTGTACAAAAAGAAAGCTAACATATCAATCCTATTAAAAAAATAATAAATCTGTATTTTTTAAAAAAGGCGCTCTCATACAGTGATTGCTAATTAGAGGCAGGGAGATGAGCAGTTGGGGGAGTTTCTCATCCCCCTTGGCTCTCCTCCTAAGACACATCACTCTGAAACTTTTCTGCAGAAAAATGTCAATATATACACCCTACTTTTGTATTGGTCAAACACTTTCACTTGTTCAGTCATTGTACATTCAGAAAATGTTGTAAATCTTTTCCAGTTGATATGAAGATACTTTGCAGATACAATGCTCAATAAAAGCTCACAGATATTCTGAACAAGTTCATCAGCTGTAACTAAGATGCTTCAGCACGCTGCAGTATGTCCAGATCTCCTCTTACGGACAAAAAATGGCACCAAATTTTACATAGACACTGAAATAACTTTTTGCAGATGGAGGTCAATTAGTCTGTCATTTCCTTCCCTAAAAATAATAAATTTCTTCCCTCCTATTATCTTACTACAGCTTAGCTCAAATGGCAGAAGAACTAACAGGGTTTCTCAGATGGTACCCCTAGGGAAGCAGGCTTTCTCAAGGTCACGGAGCCAAGTTATGTCAGAAATTGAAATAGTAGTTGAGAGTTTCAGACTTTGATCACTGTACATAGAGAGGAAAATTAATCTCGTGGCATCTCCTTTCCTACTTGTTCTTTCACATATCTTTGCCTCTAACTCTGGAAGCATTTTCCATTATCCCGTGCCTGTTCTCTCATGGACTATCGTTTTCTCTTTTCTGATTCCCTTACTCTTTTCAGAATTAATTTGCATTTCTCCTAACTGCCCTCTCATGACAGCTCTCAAGATGGGTGGAAGCTGACTGGTATTAACAAACACACACAGTGAACTTAGGCGACTATCCTACCACCTCTCCTTTTATACAGTCTTCCTTTCTGATAGGCAATGCTACATTTGCAGTACTGGTACTCCCTGCTGTCACGAACGCAAAGGGATTCAAACACAGCAAACTCCTACCCCAGGGAGTTAGTTGCAAGTTGCAAGGAGATTCTGTATCTTGCATGGTACTCTCCAAAAAACAGAGTGAGCAGAAAAGCCACTGGATTTGCTACAATGAATATTCACAAGCATAAATCACCACTGCAGTATGTCAAAGGCCCAGGCTATGCTAATGAGTGCTTGAAGCTAACTCCACCAGAAGCTGGCTTGCAGGATTATAGGGAATAGGGTAAAGGTAAAAGAAAAGAAGTTTCTCCTTAATTAATCAACACAAAATTAAGTCAAACATTGTGCGCACAGAGAGTACAGGGTATTATTCAGCTCTATAAAGATAATTAAAGATATAAGCTACTTTCACTCTAGAGAGATAAAATTCAGATATACCTTCACACAAGAAACTTAATGTTCAAGTGCAGAGCTAGGCGTGTGCCGCTCTGTGGGCGACACCAAGCTTTCTGCTCACGGAATAACCACAGGAACAGAACGCAAAACTTACAAGATTAGGTAGCAGTGCGTGGGCAGAGATAACCGTATGACAAAAAAGAACAACAATGAAAGACATAAATCACTAATAAGATATTTTTAAACTTACAAGCCCAAACTGACACAGCAGATTAACTGAAATTTTGTATCTGGAACAACCACCCAGTGTTACCACAGAGACAGCATATATTTAAAATGGATCTCAGATAATACCTAGCTAAGTACAGCATTCCTCCTCAGCACATACGCTCAGACCATCTGATCTGTCCTAAATATTTACCAGTGGCGTTGGTTCAGCACACTAGGAAATTACTTGTCCTGCTGCACACACATTAGCATTTTGTGGCTGCCATTACAGGAAACAGAGCCATACACTCTTCAAGGGCATGAGAACGGTCACCTTGAGCATCTCTCTGGGACTCTGCAAAAGCGATTACCACTGAGCTGACAAAGGGTTTGCTTCTTTCTCCCTGCTCGGCCATCGCTAAACGCCAGCAACATCCCCCTTCACACAGACATGGAAATGAATTTTTGCCATCTCCTACATGCCACCACCTCTAGGCTGGAATGCAGTAGTTATTAGCATACAAAATCATTTATGCCAAGTAGCAAGGAAGAATGCTATATCTACTTGAACATGGAGAAGTGTAGGCAGCAACACTGTAATTATTCAAAGCAGAATTTGGTCACAGACTACACCCTCATCTCCTCTTAATGGTGTTTTGAGACCTTTAAACAACTGGTTAGGACTTCTCTTCTATGACTAATTAAAAGGATTCATTGCATCCAGCAGCCCAGTGCTGCCTATCGTAAAGGAAATTGATTCATGATTATCTCTGGAGGAAGGAGGCCAGCTACTAAACCTTAAGCATCACTGCTTACTTACACTGTTGGGCTTCCCTTTGGAGAGCTCCTGGGGAAGTCTTACCCATGTTTGACCCCATTTATTCTGCAAGCTCAGTCAAAAATTACAGCTGCATTAGCTACTGTCTTAAAAGGTTACCCCAAGTATGATTCAATTCAAAGGAAAAATACCAATAGCTGTTATCAAAAGAAAAAAGCAAATGGGACAGTTTCAGAGATGCTTTCATGGACTGAAGGACTTGAAAGGGCTTTGATGTAACTCTGTAGAAATTAATGGAATGATACAGCTGCTGTCGAGTCCAACTGCCAGTTATTCTCTGACGCTGGGCTTCCTGCACGATTTCTGAAGCCAAGAAAAGGTGTGGAGGGCGACACGGACAGGAAGACTCCCTCTTACACTTCAGAGAGTGAGGAAGTTGAAGTACAGTACCCAAGCCCACAAAATGGTGTTTTATATCACACATGAAATAACAATTAACGAAATAAATAACTTGTATCATCATTTATCAGCTCCCATATCTTATGAAGATCATTCTGCCTTGAAGTGGAAAATGAGGTGATGATTAGGATTACATGCAGAATGTTTGGCTGTGCATTCTCTTCTGTAAAGGGAGAGGTGCATGTTTTTGTTTGGTTTGAGCTGTCTCACACATAATCCTGTACACATACATCATTGGCAGGCAGTATCCTGCACGCAGCACTAATCGTTTTAGAAAACAAGAATTGAAAAAAATAACACTAGAATAAGATTTTGCACACACACACAAAAAAACCCAACGTGAAGATCTGATCTTTGAAAGAAAAACTTTGGGAGAGGAGCGATTTAAATCACAACAAAATGGACTTTTTATAGACACGATGAAAAGATGGTATTTTACCGACTGGTTTTTGTTGTTTTGGTTTTGTTTTTTAAAGCCAGGTAAAGAATACACAAGTGGTAAGGAAGATGAAATCGAAGCCATAACTTCTAATCCTGAGCAGAAACCTCAGCTTTTACAAGGCAAACAGGTTTAGCAGGCTATACCTCTGGAGATACATCCACAAGCTGTTCCAGCCTGCCTCTCCCAGAACAGGTTGTTCTAAGGCATGGATCAGCCGACCGAAACAGGTGAGGCTCTCTTCTCAGCCCAAGTGCATTTTTATACAAAATAAGTCAGTAAAGCAAGAAGCACTGCCTTTATTTCTAAGTGTACTCTTTATATGTAGAATTAAATAGCCATTCTGAAGGTAAGATGGAACAAAATGGCTGTCTGCTACGCACAAGGGCAGGGAAGAATAGTAGGGGACAGTGTGCTATTAAGGTATAAAATGGGCACAAAGCAGAAGTTTAACCAACAGCAGTTAAGGGATACAGATTTGTACCTTATGGAGTGTAAGGAAAACCTTGCTGCAATCTTGGCATCTGTAGCATTTGTACTGCAACTGCACCTCTTAAAAGCATCATTTTAGTAGTTTAATGAAGCGTTAGCATTAAGAAGTCAATCTACTACTTCCTAATATTCTTCATTACCACTGATCTCTCTATCAGTCTGTGACTGGAGTAATAACCAACTTCTAACAGACCCAACAATGCTGAAAAATGTCAATACAGAAAACCTGCAAGTGCTTTTTCTGCTTTGTCTAATCTTTTTTTTCCATCATACAAGAACATCTTCAGTTTCTCCCAGGGAAAATGACTGGCTGTTAAAGACAACTTGGACCAATTTATGCATACTGTTAGCCAGCGTTACATTCAAGTGAATTACCGTAACCCTTGCTCTCCATTCCTTCCTTAAAAAGAGAGGGGAGGGGGGAGACGCCACTTCACGTGTTGCATCTTGCAAACTATTCAGGGACAGAACCAGGTCTCCTCTCATGCAACTGCATATTATCCCACGCAGCTGAGCTCTCATCTTGATAAGAATCCACCAGATGATAGAGACACAGGTTTTCAAATATAAATACCTGACTCTGATAGGGCACGCAGATAATTACATCATTTCGCACAGAAGCCTCAACATTATGCACTGAAGTTTGGGCACACGAGACAATTGTAGTCAGCCTGCAATACCACTTAAACAGGGTTTAGTTCCTGACACAGAAATAGTTACTTTCATATTTCCAAGGAACAGATGTTATCACATGGTTTGATAACCTACTTTCACATTCTTTGTTTATAGTTATCCACTTAGTTTCATTTATGAAAGTTAGTGGATTCAGGCCATGAAACCTCAGTTTTATTGTCTCTATTTTAGGTGATGCTATGGTAATCATCCAGCTTAGATGTAACAAGAGGACTCAACTGAAAGGCATGATTAAAAGCCAAATTATTATTTATGGCCTAAATCCTAAAGCACATAGACTAAACACCTGCAGGATTCAGTAGAAACTGTTAAGGGAGGAAATACATTTCCATCTTCAAGCAACTCTTTTGTTTTGTTCCAAGCCTTCAGAGAGAACAAATACTTGTAATGAGAGGTAGTATCTTTTACTAGACAAACAGATATAACTGTGGGAAAAGAGACAAGCTTTCAGCACTAAGCCCTTCTATAGGTCCCAAGAGTTTGTCCAATTTTTTTACTCCAAATAGGTCATTTGGTCTAACTAAATAAAATCCTTCCTTATAAAATTGCTTTTCTCATATCTTTAGCCTATACAGTTATGAATAACAATCCTGCAAGCTTTTTAAAAAATTCTTTCCAAAAAAGAAACCATGACAAAATACCTCTCACAATAATGTCACTGTTTAGACTGAACAGGAAACAGTCAAAGATTGTCATATTACGTATTCTCTTTGAAAAAGCAGGTGATAACTGCAAGCATGTTATTTTTGAGATGAAAGGAAGTAATGCCGGAATAACTAACTAAATGAGAGATTGCACACAGATATTCAGTGAAGTACAAATTATGCACACTGACTTCTCATCTTTGGTTGATCTGCCTGCAGTTTCCTGTGAAACCTCTCAGAAAAGCACTTATCAAAAATGGGGGGAAAAAAAAAGAAAATGAGAGAGAGGAAACACAACTTGGCACAGTGTTATATAACACACGAATGCAATACAGGCATAATTTCTACAACGATGCTCAGCATTTAGTGAAAATTTTTTTCTTCATAATTTCCACAGAGGTACACAGACCTGTCTTGAAATTCAGACTCCGTGCTTCCAGCTCCAGCAGTGCTGGCGTTCACAGCTACAGCACTGGCAGCTTAAGGAGACGCCAGGCTGCTGGGCAGTGCAGCGCATTACATTCATTTTCTTCTACTCCCACTCACTCCACATTCTTCTCACTTGACTGTTCTCCCCTTTGCCCCATTTATTGCTTCACAGCGCCTGCAGTACTGCCCCCAAAGCCTAAAATAGTCACTTTATTTGTTTCTTCCCTCCTCTTCATTTCTAACTTCTTCCGACCCCTTCCCTCCTCTCCAGAAGTCCTTCCACAGCCTACCTTTTCTAGACCATTGTTTCACATTTTTGCACTGTTAAAACTATTTTAAACAGCAAACATTTCAGGGCAGGAAATGTCTTACCATGTCTGAAATACTGTCCTAGTGATGACAGCATGTGTACGCATACAAAAGCACCACCTTCACCTAAGCTGATTTTTAACGATGATGAGAGTGCCTATATGCAGACTGAAGAAACAGAAGATTCATTTAATTGCTTTTCCAAGCAAGCCAAAGAACACCAAACAAGAAAACTAGTTTAAAAAAATACATTAAATGTACTCTGCTAAAATTAATTCTGTTTGGAGAAAGAACAAAGAAAAAGGAGCCTAACACTAAGTTTACAGATTTTCTTTTAGATCATGTGCCTAAACTTTGGAGGAGCAGAAGGAAAATAAAGTAACCATCAATTGGGTAAGGCACTGTAATTGAAAATTGTAATGTTGTTATAAATACACATTTTATAGAGAGATTCAGAGGTGCTAACTGCTGCAATACTGTCTTAAGTTTGACACATTTAGTTGTGCTGATTGTTCACAGTATATGAAAAGATTTCAAAGTGAAAGCCAGTTAAAGCTCCTTTGAGATCTAGATTAGAATAAAAACACATGTGTTTAATACATGTGTGTTACATTACATACAGTGACATGATTGCCGTAATATGGGTATAACATACATTACAGGACACATGTAGACAATCACAGATATTTAAAACTTTTATTAGTAAATAAGCATACCACATAAACATACCAGGAAAAACACACTTGAAATGTCCCAGTAAGGCAGTAATCAAATACAATCCTTAAACAATTAAACTCAATGGACTGCAAGTCTCTTAAGAACTGGTTAGCAACTGGCACAGAGAACTTGCAAAGAAAAGAGACCTGAAATACAAACATCAGTAATTTGTACTAAGCAATTCCTTATAAGGATTATAAAGCTTGCATAAAGTAGGAAGATTAAAAAGAATTAAGGTAATGCTTCTCAATTACAGGCAAAGAGAAAAAGAGAGCCTCAGTGCATGACTGAATACTTTAACACACTTTAAAAAGCAATAGTTGGTTTCCACAGCAGTCACCAGTATCTTTTGGCTTCATGCCTCCACTATCTCAAACCAGATCAAGAGATTGTGATGGCTCAATTTCACTTCCATTCTCAAATCAATGCTTGCTTTACTTCAGGAAGGGGGGGGAGAAAAATAATGGAGAACTGTCATTTTCTTTTCTATTAGGTTAGCACACGTCAGTGTATACTTACACATGGAAAATGCAACCCCTGCAAGATTCAGAGGGTGGTGTCCCGTCCCCCCCTTTTCTTTTTTTAAAAAATAAGAGAAGCTCAAAGCTGACAAGATAATGCTAAAATAATACAAGTTAATTCAGCTTCTAGGAAGAGCATTTAAAAATAAAGCATCCTTCAAGATACTGTTAAACATTCTCTCCTTATTTTCCGCTTCCCAAAGTAAAAATAGTTATGTGATATTTGTCCTTCACACTGAACTCTACAGCTAGCA